>NW_027185896.1:10160214-10215612 GCF_028583685.1 Petaurus breviceps papuanus | reverse complement strand
TGTGTGTGTGTGTGTGTGTGTGTGTGTGTGTGTGTGTGTGTGTGTGTTGTGTCTGAGGCCAGAACCGAACTTGGGTCCTCCTGCTCCGGGCTGTGGTTCAAACAGAGCTATGAGCTACCATATCGGTCCCGGCAGGCAACCAGCAAAGGTTAGCAGAATACACCAGGCTAATAAATTCTTTTGTCCTATTTTCTCCTGGTGCTAACTAAAGAGCCTAAATCCCAGAAAACTATCTGATTTGGGGTTAGAAAGTCATTTTAGGGGCTGAAGGGAGGATGGATTAGAATGGGAAGAGACTTGAGGCAGGTGGACCCCACCAGTAGGATATTGTAATACTCCAGGTGTGAGATGATGAGAGCATGGTGGCAGTGTCAGGGAGAGAGAGTTGGCTGTGAACCTGAGAGACTGGGAGGTTGGCTTTGCCCTCTTCAATAACTGGAAGGTAGGAAGGGGAAGGCTTAGGGGAAAGATGAGTTGTTTTGGACTTGTTGAGTTTCAGATGTCTCCTGGACATCCAGTTTGAGATGTCTGAAAGGCAGCTGGAGATGAGAAATTGGAAGTCAGCAGGAAGATCGGGGCAGGAAAGGTAGGTTTGAGAATCGTCAGTATAGAGATTAAATGCAGGGGAGTTGAGATCACTGAATGAAGTAATGTGGAGGGAGAGGAGAACACGAGCCCAGGACAGAGCCCTGAGGTTCATCTAGGGTTAGGGCTTGTGATCTGGTGGAGGATCCAGAGTCAGATCAGTAGAGGAGAATCACCAGCACTGCTCTATTAATTATCAACAATTTATTTTTCCTGTATATATCTTCTTGTGCATAGTTGTTTGCACGTAGATTGAGCAGAAACTGTCTTTTGTCTTTCATTGTTTAGCGCGGTACACCTGGCACATAGCAGGCGCTTAATAAATATTTCTTGACTGCTAAGCCTGAAGGGAACTGCATCTATCTCTGCTCTCCAGCACTAGGGTGTAGGGCTCAGCCTTCTTCTCTGGAGGAGAAAGGGGAAGGGCACAGAGCTAGCTCCGGTCTAAAAAGGCGGGGCGGGAAGCGATTGACAGGATGGGCGGGACGAAGGCGTGGCTTAGGGAGAGGAGGGCGGGGGAAGGAGAAGGGGCGGAATAGAGACTTGGGCTCCAGACCCAGGGAGGGAGGGGGGCGTGGCTTCTGACAAGACTCCGAGACAGGAAGTAGGAGCTGGATGGGGACGTGGTTTACCAAGAGGAGGGCGGGGGAAGAAGGGGGGGGGGGGGTCGGGACGAGGAGGGCGTGGCGGGAGGTAGGAGAGAGATGAAAGGCGTGGCTCCGGGAGCGCGAGGCTCAACGCTTGCTTCGCTAGTGGCTGCGGTTTGGCCTGAGCCGGGAGCCGTAGCCGAAGCGGCCGGACGGATGTTATGTGAGGCGCCGAGGCGAAAGGTGAGTGTGGCGGCCGGGACGGGCGCGGGGACCCGGGGAGGCCCCGGATCCGGGGAGGCGGGGTCTGCGGGCTCCCGAGGCCGGCCAGGCTGCCGTAGTCCGTCGGCTAGGGGACGAGGGGGCGGTGTCGAGCCCTCCCTCGGGATGTCCCCCTCACCGTGTCCCTCTCCCTCATCGCTCGTGTCCCCTGGGCGGGGAGGAGGGCGGGGGGGGGGGGTGATGAGGCCCTCCCCTCCCCGCTCCCAGCGTCCCCTCGGCGGGACCTCACTGCCTTGGGTCTCCTTCATCATGACCCCCCACACACATGTCGCGGTGACCTCTCACCCCAGACCCCCCAACTACAATCTCTCCCTTGTTACCCCGCCCTCCTTTCTGGGAACCTCCTCCTCACTGTCCATCCCCATCCCGGTAACCCGGTAACTTGCCATCCCCGGTGCCCTTCTTCCTGGATACCTCCGGTTTTGAGCCCTCCCTCGCCCATGATGCCATGGCCTTCAGGTGCCCCCCACTGTGAGCCTCCCAGTCCTCCCCAGCCTCTCCGCCGCTGTCGGCGTGCCCCCTCACCACCAGGGGCGCCCCCTTGTTTCTCTCTCCATTGAGTACCCCACGCTGTGCTCCCTCACCATCCTCCTCCTCCCCTCTCTTCTTGTCCCCTCCCTCTGTACCCACTAGTACCGGCCCCCTTCCTGGTCTGAACTGGCACCTATCACCTTTCACAGTAACCTTCACAACTTTCCCCATCTGCCCCCACAGCCCGTACCGTGGCTCTGTTGTGATGCACCACCACCAGGGCCCCTGTAGCTCTCACCCCCCCTCCACGGCTCTTGTGATCCCCCAGTCTTCACTGCCCTCTCCAGGGTCTTATCCCTTCACTCACACGTGCTGCGGGGCGACCCTCACCATCTCTCTTACACTCACCTCACGACGGCCACTCCGTCCCTTACCAATGACCTCTTCCCGAAGCTCTGCACTTCTCACCCTGATGCCCCCAGAGCCACTTCTGTCTGCCCCAACGCCTCACTGTGACAGTTTTTTGCCTCTTCACGTTCTTTATACTCCCTTACTCCAACTCACCCCTATTTTGACCTTTCCCAAATATTCTTTTTGTTCAATTGTGTCAGACTGTGCAGCCTTTCATAGTTTTCTTGGCATGGATACTGGAGTGGTTTGCAATTTTCTTCTCCATCTCATTTTACAGGTGAGGAAACTGAGGCAAACAGGGTTAAGTGGTTTGCACAGGGTCACTCAGATAGTAAGTTTCTGAGGCCAGATTTGAACTCAGGTCTTCCTGAGTCCAGGCCTAGCATTCTATCCACTTTGATACCTAGCTGCCCAAATAACTCTAATCCCTTGCAATTCCCTCCTTCAGTGTGGTCTCCCTTTCCCAAAGTGATCTCTCATTGCCTATACCAGAGGTGTCAAACTTAAATAGAAACTAGGGTCAGTAATCCATACATAAGGATTCCTGTAGGCTGCATATTTACTTAGTTTTAAATGTCATGTTATTTGTGTTTTATTGTATTTTTATTTATTTTGTTAAATATTATGCAATTACATTTTTATCTGGTTCTGCTGACTCTCAGCCCTGTTGCCCAAGGGCTTGATACTTTTGGCTTATACTGTAACTATATTCCCCAAATTTTTTTACAATCTTTCCTTGGACCCTGCCTCTATTTTCTTCAGACCTTGGATCCTTTCTCCTCTATTCCTTGTCGATTCTTTCTCTTTCCTTGGAAGCTACCTCCCAAAGTATCTTGATCCTCATATTCCATCTCTGTTCCCCCATTGCTCAGTGCCCAGTCCTGAACTTTGTTCCAGGCTTGCCCTGGGCTTCCTTACTTATTTGCTTAATAAGCATAGACAATGATAGATCCAAATAAAAACTAAAGTACCAGGTGGGGGCCTTAGTTGAGCTGCTGGCTTCTACCAGGGCTAGGTGTTTCCCTCCTGTGTGACTCATCTTCCTTCTCCTCTGACCCAAACAGTGCTTTCTGGGGAATGAGGATTGGTAATAGGGATTCCATGAGCTTTCAGAAGGTTCCTGGGCCAAAGGCTATTTCCAAAGGGGTTAGTGGTGATACTCTTTACTGAATTTCTAATTCCTGCTGTCAAGGCAGCTTAAACACATACACCTCCAGTGCTTGTTAACATTCATTCTCTGTCTTCAGGTGGAGTTCATCTTCTGCCCCAAGCTGTCAGATGTAATGTTTTAGACACACCTGGTGCTGGAGAGAAATAGGTGGGAAGGTCTAGGGCCTGAACTACTCAGACTTCATTAAGCTAAACTCTGCCAGCACAAGTATTTTTTCCCTCTCTGTAGTGCCTGGAACTCCCAGGGTGGTAGTGGTTGGATTGGTAGGTGGGGAGGTTGTAAAATTGACACAGTGAAACTCTTAGGAAATCATCCTGATATAACATGGGCAGGGCCAGGACATATACACATACACAGAAGAAGAGACTGTGAAGAAACAATATTTTATTGTTTTTATTTGGCTAAAATTAATGTAAATACTTTAAAAAACCAGATAGTTTCTAGGTAGTCTTTTAAGTTAAGGTTTCTTATGGTTTAGTTTCTTTCATTGATTATTGGATATTAGTTTTCAGTGGTTATTAAGTTTATAATAATAAATGACTTGAAAAATTGTGTGGAATCCACTGGGTTCTGAAACCTCCTGTCCAAAGGACTCTCCACTTTCCAGGAACTGAGAGGTTTCTCAGTATTACATGTGAAAAGGGAGTCAAGAGACGTTAGTCATTAGCTGTAGCTGATCTTTGGAGAAGGTCCAGAAAAGAGCTGGCCTTAAAGAGGACTGGTTAAAGAGATTAGAACTGTTAGGCGAGAAGCTTCAGAATCAGCTCCGCTGTCTTTAAAGGGGGAAGAAAACTCAGAATCATTCTTCCTATTTTAGGGGGGCCACACAGGAGGAAATACTCTTAAATTAAAACAGGAGAAATTTAAGATGTGCATAAGAAAGAATTCTTAGTTCTTATCACTGTGGGATTGTGGCAGTGAGTGGACATCAGAGGAAGTATGTAGTATTTTGCCATCCATACCTGACTGACCTGAGTCTGGAGTAGTGAGGGGGCCAGAAGAGCTCTTGAGGTCCTTGAGTGCTTACTATGCCAGGCACTGTGCTAAGTGTTGGGGATACAAGGAAAGGAAAAAAAACAATCTGTACTCTCAAAGAACTCATATTCTAATGGAGAAGACATGTAAATAACTTTGTATGCACAAAGTATATACAATGTAAATGTAAGTAGCAGTGGGAAGGGCTGGAAGAGGTGAAGATGGGATTTGAGCTGATTTTTGAAAGAAGCCTGGAAAGCCAGAAAGGGAAGGGAAGGAAAGGAGGCAGAAATTCCAATTAAGGAGGGTGGACGGCCAGTGAAAAGGCACCAAATTGGGAGATAGACTGCCATCTACAAATAGATGAGGATAGCTATATTAGTATGTGGAGGGGAGTAAGGTATAAACAAACTAGAAAGTCCGGAAGGAGCCAGGTTGTGGCTTTAAATGCTGAACAGGGGACCTTATAATTGATCCTTCAGGCAAAAAGGAGACACCAGAGTAGAAACAGGTGACTCAGTCAGGCTTGGGCTTTGGCTGCTTAGTAGACTATTGATTAGGGTGGGGAGAGATTTGAAGTATAAAGAACAACCGAAAGCTCATTGTAGTAGTCCTGGTTCTAGATGACAAAGGCCTGCATCAGGGTGGTGGCTGTGTGACTTGAGAGAAGAGAATGTAGATTAGGGATGTTTTGAAGGCAGATACTGCCAGAGCTGATTGGATATGGGGACGAGAGAGAAGTTGAGGATGACAGGTTATGAGCCTGCATGACTGGAAGTTTGGTGGTGCCTTTGCCAATAGTAGGAAAATTTGGAAGAAGGGGAAGGCTTTGGGGGAAAGATAATGAGTACTGTGTTGGACATGTTGAGTTTGAGGTGCCTGGGGGACTAATTTGAGAAGACCAAAAGGCATTTGGTAATATGGGACTAGATAGGGCTAGATATCGAGATTTGGGAATCACTTGTATAAAATTGATAATTGAATCCATGAGAGTTGATGTGATCACCTAGTAAAATAGAGTGGACGGAGAAAAGAAGGCCTGAGGCATTCTTGATGCCCTAGATGAGGATCCAGCAAAGGAGACAAAAGAACAAACAGCTTAGAAAGCACTGTCATAAATATATGGCTTTCTCAACAATGAAAGCTTTCTCAACAAGTTTAGTAATAGATACCGTTTCTATAGTACTTTAAGGTTTGCTAAGAGCATAACATATATTATGTCATTTGATCTGATCATTACAGCCCTGTGAGGTCGGTTCTCTTATCATGCCCATTTTATGAATAAAGAAACTAAGTTTGAGAAATTAAGTGATTTGTCCAGGGTCATATAGTATTTGAGGCAGAATTTGGACTTGGCTCTTTTTGACTTCAAGTCTGGTATTCTATCCATTATGACACCCAGCTTCCTCCTATGATACAGGTTAGTTCATGAGAGGCGGCATGGCATAGTGGCCTGGGTTCGCATTTTGCCTCTGATGCGTAATGGTTATAAGACTATGGATAAATCACTTAACTTTCAGCAACCAAACCAACTCTCTGAGACTCAGTTGCAGAGAAGGTACTGACTTAACTGGGAGAGAGTTTCCTCATCTGGGAGTTCCCTTTAGTAATGATATCATGGATCTAGTCCTTATCCTAGATCATAATTTAGTACATAGATGAGATCAAACAGATTCAAGAGGAGGAGAGATTTCTTGGCTGAGGAAATCAGGGAAAATGCCATAGAAGAGATAGCCCCTGAACTGGGCCTTGAAGGAGATGTGGGGGTGGGGGTGGGGAGTCTCTTCATACTTGGAAGATAGTATGTACAAATGTCTAGAAGGGGGATAGGAAAGGCTTAGGAAATGGTGACTTTGGACTGATGTGTAGGGTAGTAGTGAAAACTGGAAAAGTAAATTCGGACCAGGTTTGGGAGGAACTTGGAATGCCAGGCTAAGGACCTTATATTAATTTGGTAGTCATTCCTTTTCCTCACTGCCTCTAACATTTGGGAATTTTCAATGGTTGTTCATTGGTAGCAGGCACTGATGTGTTATTTTGAAATTTATAGCAAGCTGAGTATTGCTGCTATTGCCCATACTTCCCAAGCAGATTAGAGTCAACAAGTATTTATCAAATACCTACAATGTGTACTTAGGGGAAGATATAAATTGAAGATAGTGCTATATTCTATTTGAGGAGACAAGATAAGGGTAGGAGAAACAACTTGGGGATATAAACAGGGTATGATCTGCTGGGGAATTCCTGTTTCCAGCCAAGCTTATCTAGAACAGAAATATGAGCAGATCTCTATTCTCTCTTTGTCTAGGTGGTGACCTGTTCTTGTTTTTTCCCCTACTAGAAAGTATGACCCTCAACACCCCTGTCTTCTGGTACTTATGGTTTCCTTTGCAGTTTCCTCATTTTAAAAATGAATTTAGAATAACGTGATCTCTGAGATCTCTTTCAGCACCAAATCCTATGATTTCATCTTGGATGAAAGCAGCGATTTTTTTTTCTCCATTAATTCTCAGGATCATTTGTTAAAAAAAAATTTCATATTGTCCATATATCTAACTGAAGAAAAGTCAGGGTGAGATGTTTTTGGGAAAGAGACTCAACATGGTCTAGTGGAAATGACACTGGATCTGACTCCATATCTCTAAGTTTGGGAGTTTTTGGATCATCCTGTCTCCCCCAGAATACAATACAATAAAGTAAGCATTTATTAAAGCAGTGGAGATACAGATAAGAAAAGGAGAGTCTGTACCCCAAGGAGCTTACAATCTTATGTGGAAAGACAACACAAAAGGAAGCAAAAAAAATTGGGAGGGGAAAGAAAGTACCTGACTCAGGCATAATAACGATAGAATAGAATCCAGAGAGTACAGCTGATGGGAAATGAAGATGAAAAAAGAAGAAAATGCCTCGTTAGAGAACATTGCATGATAAGATGGATGGTCAAGAAATGGGATGCAAGGAGAAGAGATAGACCAGAATGGTCAACAATCTTTTCGTGGATATGCTAATCAAAAGAAAAAAAGAATGGAGGTAGCATAATGTGCCATATAGATACTAGTTGAAAACATGGAACTAATACATAATAACTTCTCAGCTGCCCAGTCTAAGAAAGAAGTCATAATTGAAATACTAAATGGGAGAAGAGAAAACCTTGGTCTAAACAGTTATATACGTGAAGACTATCATATAAAGAGCAGTTAGTACTTATGCTCTAAAAATTATTCTTAGTAATTGAAAAATAAGGTTCTCTACAAACTTCTATTATGAGACAAATATGTCCTTGATGCTCAAACCAAGGAATGATAAAGCAGAGAAAGAGAAATGTCGGTAATGAATATTGATATAAAATTTTAAAATAATTCTAGTAAAAAAACCATAGCAACTTATCGAAAAATTATTCACCTTGGCCAACATAGAATGGTTTGACAGTGAGAAAAATTAGCACAATTAATCATGTTAACCAAAAAACAAGACAAAACAACCCACATGAAGTAAATAAACCCACATTTTGGCAAAATTCAGTATTCATTTCAACATTAAACCCTAAAAAACAAAAGTGTGGAAATGCCTTTTAAAAAAATACTATTTTTTAAAAATTCTGTTTCTGAAACCAAAAGTTAGTATTTGCAATGGAGAAATATAAGAAGCTCTCCTAATAAGTACAAGGGTAAAGTAAGGACACCTTTCTCTCTACTACTGTTATTGTTATTATTATTTTTTTAATTAATGTTTTTCAGTCAACAAAAATTTGCCTTCCTCTATTGAGAAACAAAGAAAACAAAATCCCTGTTACAAACTTGCCTGTATAGTTAAGCAAAACAGATATTCACACTGGCCATGGTTCCCTCGAAAAGTCTCTGTACTATAAGTCTGTTACCTCTCTATCGGGAGATGGATAGCATGTTTCACCAAGAGTCCTCTGGAATCATGGGCCAATCATTGTATGGATCAGGATTCCTGAGTCTTTCAAAGTTTTTTGTCTTTACAATATTGTTATTATTGTATAAATTGTTCTCTTGGTTCTGCTCACTTCACATAGGTCTTCCTACGTTTCTCTGAAATTTCCCCTTCATCATGTCTTACAGTACAATAGTATTACATCACATTCATATACCGTAATATGCTCAGCCATTCCTCAGTTAATGGGCACCTATTCAGTATTTAATTCTTTTCCACCACAAAAAATCCCTTACTATATATTTTTCTATACATTTATTTCTTTGGTATGTTTGGGGTATAGACCTAAAAGTGGGATTATTGGATCAAAAAATATGTGCAGTTTAACATTTTCCACACTGACTAAAACTGCCAGTTTTAGAATTATTAGTGAAATGAGACTAGAAATTAAAAGCATAAACATCAACAAAGTGGAGAAAAAGTTACTCCTATCTTTAGACATAATACTTTACTTAGAATACTATAGAGAATAGAGAAGCTTATTATTAGTAGCTTCAGTAAAATAGGATACAAAAGAAATCCACAAATATAATTTCTATATATCAATAACAAAAACTAGCAGGGAATGAGAGAAATACCATTTAGAATAATTACAAAAGGCATAAAATATCTATGTGTCAACCTAACAAGATACTCTGAAGTCTTATAGAAAATACAAAATACTTTTTACAGAAATAAAAGAGGTAAATAAGAGGGATAGTCATTGTCCCTTTTTGTGTTGCACTAATATAAATAATGATGCGCAATGTATAGATTTAATGTTATGCTAATCAAATGAACAATTGTGTTACTTTATAGAAGAACAAATAACAAAATTCATTTAAAAGAGATAAGTATAGAATCCTAAGGAATATAATTAAATTAGGAATGAAGGCTAGCACTCTCAGTCTTCAAAGCATTTCATGATGCATAAGCTATCCAAACTGTTTGTTAGTAGTTAAAAAATAGAAGATCAGAGAGACAGGCTTGGTAAACAAGAACCAGAAACAATGGGACATAGTATCCCAGTGCTGATAATAGTATCTCAGTATTTAGACCAAGATTTTACTAAATACATTGCAGTAATTTTCAGATGGATACATGACCTAAAATAAAAGGTCACAGCATGATAAAAATTATGGAATGGAAGAATGTCCATTATGATTTGGAGAACTCTTAAACAAGGGGATCATAAAAAAAGAAAATAGAAATCCACATAAAATTGTAAAACTTTTGCATAAGACAATCATTGCAGCTAGAATGAGAAGAAAATTACTAAGTGGAAAAAAAATATTTGCATCAAATATTTTTTGATATTCAAGACATATAGAGAATTTATATAAATATTTTAAAACCAAGAACACATTCAGGTAGTTAAAAGACTTAAGTTTTCAAAAGAAGAATTCAAACTATCAACTACCATATAAAAATTGTTTTTAAATCACTAATAATAATAGAAATACAGTAAAACATTCCTGAGGTTTACCTCATCCAGTAAATTTTAGAGATGACAAAAGACAAAAATAATCCATGTTGGAGAGACTGTTGGATGACAGACACATTAATACACTGTTGGTAGAGCTGTGAATTGGTTTGGCCATTCTGGAAATTAATTTGTAATTAGGCAATACAAGTCACTAAACTGTTTATACCCTTTGGCTAGAGATTCTGCTGCTGGGCATATATATACATAAGGAAGTTAGAGACAGAAAAGAAGACTCCCTTGAAGACCAAAATGTTCATAGTAATACTATTGTTGCAGTTAATTATCAAGCATTTGTTCCAGGCACTCTGCAGAAATAAAAATGAAAGTCTCTACCCTCAAGTAGTTTTACATTCTATTTGAGGGAAACTACATATATATACACATATGTGTAATTTTAAAACTCTTGCAGAAGACATTTGCTTTATATATGTATACACATGTGTGTATATGTGTATATGTGTGTATACACACACATAAACATGCCCACACATACAAACTAAATGCAGGGCAATATTTCGTGAATGGCAGTAGCATCTGGGAAATTAGGAAAGGCCTTAGGTAGAGGGTAGTTCTTAGGCTGAGCTTTGAGGAAAACTAAGAATTTGAAGAGGTAGAGGTGAGATGGGGGAGTACATTTCATGTGCAGGGGCCAGCTAGTTGGTGGACATGTCCTGCAAGAAATTGTAGTTTCAGAGAATGTCTCCAATAGGGCAGTTGGCACTGACTGAGGAACCCAGGAATTTCTGAACGCCCAAGGTAGTTGCTAGGCTTGAAAAGTCTGTCTCTGTCCATCATTGTTTAGTCCATTGTGTTCAGGGGAGAACACACAAAGCAGAAATGGTGGCTAGGGCAGTGAGAGTCATTCCCATGTTTATGTAGTCAGCACATACTCTTGCTACCATTAGCAAGCAGCCTCTACTGGTTTTTTAAAAATATATATTTATTTATTAGGAACCTGACAGGCATCAACTAACATGCATTTCCATATGCAAAAGACAGAAAAAAAAGACTGTATAGAGAACTATGGATCTATTATGAGCAGCTTATTGTTTGAAAGTATACATTCATTGTAATATGGTAATACTGGCACTATCCTGCTTGTCTTCATCCCCTTCTGAGCTTCCTTCTGCTCTAATGTGTATTTTTAAAATGTTACTTTGATACTCTTTTCTTTCTTTTTCTACATCACTATCCCTATACCCAACCCTCATACAACACTTCCACCCTTTCTTTCCTCTCCCTCCCCAATTCCCCCACCCCAATCCAAAAATTCTCTTTTGTAACAGGTAAGTATAGTCAAGCAAAACAAATTTAAGTTGTATTGATTGTGTGTGAAAATCTATGTTTTGTTTTCCCACTTCCAGGATCACTGACTGTTCACTGAGAAATGAAGAATGACGTCAAAAGGGGCAGGCACATCTTTCTCCCAAAAAAGTTATAGATTGACCTCTGATTCTGAGAAGCCCAAAGTCACAGGTGGGAGTTCTGGGCAAGAAAGGAGTGGGGGGGGGGCCCATGGAGGAAAAACTCTAGAGTAGTTGTTGTTTTTTTTTTTTTAAGCAATTGGGGTTAAGTAACTTGCTCAAGGTTATATGGCCAGTTATTTCTGGAGCCCAGATTCAATCCCCAGGTCATCCCGACACTGGGACTGGTGCTCTTACTTGCTGAGCCACCTGGCTGCCCCTAAGCAATTGGGGTTAAGTAACTTGCTCAAGGTTACACAGCCAGGTGTTTCTGGGTGGGTGCTAAGTGTCTGGGCCCGGATTTGATCCCAGGTCATCCCGACTCTGGGGCAGGTACTCTTACTCACTGTGCTATCTGGCCACCCCTAGAATAGTTGTTAACCACACTATCAGCAGTTATTAATTCAGCCATTTAGGCCCAAAAAGTGTTTTGAGAAGGAGAAGCAAAAGGCCCAGAAAAGCATAAATTAGCCCACCAACCCCTGAATAACAACCTGTTGACAATGTTTTCCTTTGTCTCCAGTAGCAGTGGGTTGTATAACTTAACAAAATTCTTACTCCTTCCTGCAAATGTGACTTCCTTTCCTCAGTATTCCCTTAGCTGAGCTGGGGAGTGACTAGCCCAAATACTGTATAGTTGACTTCGCACCTTGTTAACCATAATGACTTCCATTCTCTTGTTTTTTCCGCATTTGGCTTCATATGCTTACAGGTATTGTCAATGAAAAGTTACTAAATGACTACCTACAGCGTATCTTTCCCAGCCCCGACCAGGTCCCCTCCACCACTGCTACCAGGTATAGTGGATGTCTTCTCTCTGTCAAGTGTAGAGCTGTTTTGGGGTGGGAGTTGCTGCTACTCTTGGCACCCATCCTTTTGGAGGTTGGTTTAGCAGGTGTTCTGTGATTAACTAATGATGGATAAATATTCATCACCTTCTATGTGCAGAGCTTTATAGCAGGAACTTTTGGGAATACAGAAAAGGTTCCTTATTGGTGTGAATATAGGTCATTGATAAGTATGTACTGCACCTCTAAAATGAGATTTTTCTGAAATGAAAATTAGTATATAGGTAGATAGAGAAAAAGAACACCTTTTTAGGCCAGCACTTATGTTCTCTAAGAGTCAGATGGAGAGGGGGAAAAAAAGGTCGGCTTTTATTTAGGCTGATATGAAATACAACACATTCCCTACCTTCTTCTTCTAAGTTTCCAGTCTGTATAGGACAATCAGGCATTCCCACTGTGAAAAGACAAATAATGCCAGGACAATGCAGGCTAAATAAATGTTCAGTGAATGGGACAGCCTGCAGGTACCTTAGGAGTGCAGCAGAAAGAAAGGTCCTTGTAGAATGGGAGGGTCAGGGCAGGGTTTTCCCAATAAGTGGAGCCCTAGAGATAGCATGGCATCTGAGGCTTACAGTGTGGTCACAATGCCAGCCAGGATCACAGGGGCCTCTTGTTCTGCAGCAGGGCAGAGACTCAAATGAAAAGAATAGCCATCTTGATAGGTATTCACTGATAAGCTATTATTATCATTATTATTACCTTACATTTGTAAAATGACTTGTGGTTTATAAAGTACTTAATGTACATGAGTTTCATTTTCTTCGTTGAGGTAGATACTTTGCAATTGTTAATATTCCCATTTTACAGATGAGGAAGCTGAGGCTCAGAGAAGGGAAATAATAATTTGCCCAAGAGCTCAAAGGGATGGAGCTTTTGCCAGAGCCAGCCAACTTGAAGTCCAGTCCTATTTCTCCTATGGCACACTGATATTTAAAGGAGTGCTGTGGTGAATTTTTTTGTGAAAGTTAAGAATCTTTTTCAGCTCAGCAGCCATTTTCAGGTGCCTGCTATGCATTTAGTGCTGGAGATCCAAGATGATTACATTATTCCTGCTCTTGAGAAACTTAAAATCTCTTGGATGTTAGGGTGCACAAGGTACATGTTCACAGGTAAATATGGTGCAAGAGAGAAGGTTATAGCGACAAAGGATACAGCCAGAGTACTCCAGTTAAGTTTGAGGAAGGAGAGATTATTTTTAGCTAGAGGAATTATTTTGAAAAGTGAATTTCTTATGCATACTTTGCATTGAGTTTATTTAAAGTGAGCTGCCTCTTACACCTCACAAATGGGTAGGTGAGTGGCAGTCCCAGCTGGTAATTGCTATCATGCCCCCTGCCAACATTAGGGTGGGAGGTAATAGCTCTGATCCTGAGAGCCATGGCACCAGGGAAGTTATTACAGAGGCATCACACCCAGCTTCCTCCTACAGCTTCCTTCTTTCCTGGGTAATGGAAGTAAGATATAGGAGGAAGTTCTGAACTGCTGGGTCCAAGGCCTCTCTGCTGCCTTGTTGTGGGAATGATATAGAGATAGAGAGAATTGTTCTTCATCTCACAACCCTCCTTTTGCATTAGCAGTAAAAGGGTAATTGGATAAAAACGGTGTGGAAAGGACCACCTGAGACTGTGCTGCAGGCAGGTTTTCCTGTTTGATGAGGCCGGATAGATAATTGGAATAAAAGAAAAACTGTAGACAAGTATCTACCATTGCTGGGCTGGCAGTAAGTCTGAGTGACTGGTATTTTTGCCACTGGTGGTCGGGCCCTGGGACCCTGTGGAGAATTGTTTAGAGGAAGGATGCCCAGGAATACGTTGCCTAAGCCCTGCTAAGGTTACATTCCTTCCTCTATTCTTAGATGCTGAGCTCATGTCAGAGCAGCCAGGGAAACTAAGAATAACACCAAGACCTTTTTATTATTGGGAAGTAAGTTAAGGTTACAGTGGACAGGAGGGAAAGCAGAGGTTACCCTTGACCTAGGATGAGGGACTGTTGGTGACATCATGCATACCTGCCTTTAATATTTTGGGATTCACACCTGCAGTTAGGATGGTCCCTAGTAGTTAGGAGTTAGGGGGACATTTTAAAAAATCACTCCAGTTATATTTCTGTCTTTTATTTCTTCTGGGATTGAGTCAAAGAAGAGTGGGGCAAGTGGGGGGGGAAAGATGTTTGTAGTTTCTCTACCATCTTCTTTGTATCTATCCGTAATTAAGGATTGGCATGACATTTACACTATAAATACATATATATTTACATATACACAATATATACACTATATATTTACACTAAAAATACACTATATTCACACTAAATATATATAAATATATATTTACATTATAGGTCAGATCAGCATCTCAGAAACAAAGGAATGGGGCTTAACTTATATCAGGAGAAATGTAGCTTATATATCTAAACAGAATTTTTTGACTTTAGATATGGGAATGAGTAATCTAGTAGCCTCCTGTTCTTCTTATCTAGTCTTTTGCAAGTAGTCTAGACATTTGTTTGTGTGGGATAGATTAAATCTACCCCCCACTCTAATTCAGCTCAATTTTTATGTTGACATTGGTCTTGGAGCTCCTCAAGCTAGCAGTGAACCCATGTTCTTAGCACCTAAGTACTCCACCGAGGGGAAAGTACTAGGGAGATTGGCTTAGATGATTCACGTGACTAGTGAAGGAATGGTGAGCCTTAGGAGGTGGCAGATTCACCGTCCATCATGACTGTCTTCCAGCAAAGGCTAGTTGACCATTTGTTGGGGATTCCTCTTCAGAGATTGTGATGTCTCAGAGTGGGTAGAACCCCCGGAGGCTGCATCTAGTCCACCCTGTATCTAAGCAAGACTCTCTTCTACAACATCCTTGACAAGTAGACATTGATTTTCTTGCTTTTTTATTTACTTTTTTAGAGATCTCCTGAAAGGGGGAATTCACAACCTCCCAAGGAATCTTACTCCACTGTTGAACAGCTCTAATTGTTAGAAATTTTTTCTTCCATCAAACCTAAATGTATGAGTTGGATCGTATGACCTTTGAGATTTCTTCTAACTCTGATATTTTGAGATTCTGTTCGTATCTCTCTGGGACTTTTGCCATCTCTCTTAATCCATCCACTTATAGTGCCGGCTCCCCAGGGCCACGTCCTGCAACACCAGGACACGTGGCTTCGTCAGAAGGGGATAACGGTGGCTTACTTGACTGTCACTGGTATTTTGTGGCTTCTTCAGGGTTAGGGAAATATGGCTCTGATGCCTGAACCCTTGCATCTCAATAAACCCCTATTTCCTGGAATAGATGAAGTAACTCTCCTTCTTACCCTCTTTTTCCAGAAAATCTCTGACTTTTCAAAACCTTCAGGAACATCTGGACCAGCTGCTGAAGGAGGAGAATGAGGCTGAAGAGAGTGAAGGTAGAGATTCCTAAGGCAGCAGAAACCCATACTCTCTTGTTGGTGATGACTGAGAACCAGTTTTTTCTACTAGGTTCATAGGCAGAAGGGTAGATGAGGAATTTGAGAATGGAGCAAAGCCAGGGCACTGCAGGACCTGGGACCTCTTGTGAGCAAAATGCTCGTGTAGCCACTCTGTTTCCCTAGAATGGGACCCCAGGAGAATTGTGCATTTATGGAATGGCTAGTGCTTGCCTCTTGAAACTTTCCCCTTCCCCACAAAGGCCCTTCAAAACAGATCTGTATCTCTGTCATTGAGGATGTTCCTTTTCTAGCTTCTTTCTTATTTGACAGACCTAAGTACCTCCTTTGGGCTTCTGAGAGGGATCTAAATAGAGGAAGTTCTTACAGAAGCTTCAAATATCCTTAGATTTAGGGAGCAAACCCAGACTGAGAATATTGATATAATCTAAATAGATTGACTTCCATCATATATTGACTTCCTTGCAAAAAGCTGAGGCTTTGAAATTTGTCCTAAGAATGTCAGTCTGATCTTAACTCCTCAGGTGAGGTGGTTTTGCTCCAGATTGAGTTCAGCTGACTGTCCCATCTCTTCTCCATTTCAGAACAGACTGTAGAAGGGCGGCTTGGGCCATCTACTGTGGTCCTGGATCACATGAGTGGCTTTGAGGGGCTTCTCCTGGTGGATGATGACCTTCTTGGTGTGAGTTTGGGGGGGACTGAGAAGTGGAGAGCAGGTGACCTCTGTCAACATTAGGGAGGGTGGTGGGACCTCACAGTTGTGGAAATCCTCAGGTAATGGCTGTCCTAATTTATGCTATGCTGCAACTTGCTGCTTAGATTTTGATACTCATATCTTGAGTCTCAGATTCATCTGCTCAGAGTGCATGTAACATGATGGTCTGTGCATGGGGTACTGAGTTAACCTTTCTGGGTTTGGGCCTCACTGAAGAAGGTGGTCAATCAAATAGACAAGTTGCACAGTGGTGCTAATCCTTCTTAACCTTGAGGGACCTGGCTATGTCTCTTTGCTATTCTTGAGCATAGTGATTAGGGGAAGGAATAACATGAGGGCTTTGACCATATCTCATTGAAATGATGCTTTAGCATCCTTTCCCCTGTCCAAGAGAGACTTTTTGTTTCTCTTATTTAAAAGTTCTGAAGGGGAACAATTATTGTCTGTTGTGAAAAGGAGTATAATTATGGATTTATCCCTGAGCACCCAAATCACTTTCCTTCCTTGGTTTAGGTTATTGGACACAGTAACTTTGGCTCTATCCGAGCCACCACCTGTGTGTATAAAGGTAAGTACCTTCAGCTGGTTGTGGGGAATGTGATAGGAGCAGGGGACTTTCATGGAACCTTCTTTCATAGAGAAAGGTAAAGGTTGTCTTGCCCTGCATGCTAATTTTTCTAGGACCTTTAAGCGTTTAGGTGCTATGTGTTAGTGTGGGTTATTGAGTGCTAGACCAAGCAGATCTCAGTGGGAAGGAGGCAGGAGCTGGAAGCATCCTGTGACCTCTGTGCAGTGAGGCCTGCCAAGAAAAAATGAAGAGTGGTGTTTACTGTAAGTATAGTAGTGCCTCATTAATGAATCAATGTGTCTGACTTCTTTCTAGGGAAATGGATCTATGAGGTGCTCATCTCCTCCCAGGGGCTCATGCAAATCGGTTGGTGCACCCTCAGTTGCCGATTCAATCAGGAGGTATGTTAGCCTGGAATGCATGTATTAAGCCTTTCACCCTGTCTTGTAGTACCTCGCTAGAACTTATTGGACTTGGTCAGAACAGAGACCTGTGTATAGGTTCCATAGTTGAGGAAATTCCTCTTGCTTTGGGGTGCTCCCAGGACTAAGGCCCTTTTGCCTGAGAAAAGCCAAATTAAAGTTATAGCAACAAGCCCTCTACATTCCTCTCACAGAACAAAACCTATCTTTTCCCTTCCTCATTCTGCTCTCTTTCTTGCCAGGGTTGGAACAGTCTGTGAGACTATAATCCCAGACAGTATAATAATGATATAATAAACATTTTTACTGGGGGCAATTTTGGTTTCTCAAAATATCAGAGTTAGAAGAAATCTCAAAGGTCATAGAATCCAACTCATCCATTTAGGTTTGATGGAAGAAAAAATTTCTGACAATTAGAGATGTTCAACAGCAGAGTAAGATTCCTTGGGAGGTTGTGAATTCCCCCTTTCAGGAGATCTCTAAAAAAATAAATAAAAAAGCAAGAAAGGCAATATTGGTTTCTGTTTTATTGGGAGTAAATCCTGTGTTGGTTTCCATGGAAGATAGAAAACTTAGTGGAGATAAACCTAGTCCCTCTCCTCATGGAATTTGCAGGATATGGTACATACATAAATAACTATTGTTCATTCATTTCAATCATGTTCAACACTTGGTGACCCCATTTGGAGTTTTCTTTGCAGAGATAGTGAAGTGGTTTGCCGTTTCCTTCTTCAGCTCATTTTACAGATGAGGAAACTGAGGCAAACAGGGTTAAGTGACTTGCCCAGGGTCACACAACTAGTAAGTGTCTGAGGGGAGATTTGAACTCAGGAAAGATAGTCTTCCTGACTCCAGGCCAAGCACCCTATCTACTACACCACCTACCTGCCTCATAAATAGCCATAATATATGATAAAAGAAAAAAAGTCCTGTTCTGATGCCTCATCTTACTTTGGAGTTAACTCCAAAGGATTCTCAAAGGCTTTGTTAGGGGAGCTCTGGCAGGTTCTGCTAAGCTGGAAAAAGTGAGTGTAGTCACAGTAGCAGACTCTGTCTGCTGCAGGAGAACCAGCCTAGCTAGTCCAGAGAGGACCCTCATCACAAGGTTGACTATTGGGTGGTGATTTCTTTGGCCATGGCAGCCCACAGAACAAACAAAAAAAATACAACATGTTACATAACAAACATTCCATGTTTATGAAACCCTCTTTTGCTTCTGCAATGATAGTAACAGAGTAGCCAAAAAAGAGGCACAGAGTTCTCAAAGTCAGTTTTTAGCCAAACAAACATTAAATCTTAATTCTTGGTACTCTGAGTATGAGATCCTTGTCCAGTGACCAGTGACAGTGTATTACTAGAGGAAGTGGAATACATCAGTATTGACTTTCTTACTAAACAAACCAGAAGATGCAAGAAGGTTGCAGTTAAATGGAAGGATGGCTTGTAGGTTTTCCTGGGAGAGGCAAAGGAGTTGGCAGCATTGAGTTCATCGTGCACCCAGAGGCATATCATTGGGACATTTGCATCTTACCTTTCAGTGATCTCCTTGATGAACATTAGCAAAGAGAGCACTACGAAGATAATCTATGAAAAACTCAAAAATGTTTTCCAAAAAAGAAGTCAATGTATGCATTGATAGTTAGAGACTTCATCATGAAGGTGGGCATAGGGGAGAATGGTGAAAAATTCATTGGAATATATGGTTCCAGAATAAATATATGATTAAGAAATGGAAAAGCCAAAGGCTTATAGAATACTCAGAAGCCTTCTGCCTATGTATTGGGCATATTTATCTGTAGAAAGGAGGTAATAGCACCCACCTCCCAGGGTTCTTGTGAAGATCAAATAAGATAGTAATCATAAAGTGCTTAGCATAGTGTATATAGGAAGTGCTATATAAATATTAGCTATTATTATTGTTATTATTTTCTTCCAGATAAGAGTTGGAGGGTGTTGAACTTGGGGAATACTAAACCACAGTATAGAAAATGAGTAATCTTGATAGGAAGTGGCTAGTTATTAGTGTAAAATTTCTGAATTAGCGAACTGTGCACAATTATTTATTTATTGATTGATTTTTGGTAGGGACAATTAGGGTTAAGTGACTTGCCCAAGGTCACATGGCTAGTAAGTGTTAAGTGTCTGAGGCTGGTATTCAGGCCCTCCTGACTCCAGGGCTGGTGCTCTATACACTGTGCCACCTTGTCGCCCCTTAGTTTGTTATTTAGGTAGAGCAAACATTAGAATTTACACCAAACCAGAAGAAACAGTTGGCAATTATAGCAGTTCTGTTCCTGCCTATTTAAAAAAATAACAACATTGATTGAATGCTTTAGAATTTGCCTCACCCCATGAGGAAGATGCTTTAGGTATTATTGTCCCTATTTTACAGATGAGAAACAGGATCAGAGAGTTATGTGCTTGTTCATAGTCACACAATTGGAAAGTGTCAGAAACAGGAGTTTTCTTTCCGACTCCAAGTCCAGTTCTCTTTCTACTATCCATGTCACTTCTCTTCAGCAAACTATAAACATTAAAAAATTAAAGCTAGATAAAGGAAAAGATATTAATGATGACCACTACTTTTACTTACAGAAGCTTATTCAGTGTGATTAAGTGCTACAGTGAGGAGGCCTTCAACCCCTTCAGCCAGCAGATACTTGATTTTCTGATTAAGAGGAGGGGCATGGCAACTGTGGACAACCTAGTTTACAATATAAACATTTACAGAATGTTATAGAGGAGAATGCTTGTGAATACCACCTAATAAAATAGGGACATGCAGTAGAAGGAAAAAATGAGTCTGTGAAAAGCCAGATCATCCCCAAAGCATTTATAGATGAAACTGAGAGAACAATAAATAGTTCAGGAAATACACCAAATCTGCCAGTGTTTCTGTAGTGACTTATTTTTGTCATCTAAGACAGTGAGTCCATCATCTTTGGACTCAACACCTTGGTTTCTGATATGCTGTAAGAGGAAGTGCAAATATCACTTCAAAATGAAGGTGAGAATAAAGAAGGCAGAGAGAAAAGAACAGTATGTTCAGTGACTATAACAATGCAGAAGAAAATAGTGAACACAGGTCAAATACAATGGATGATGCTGATTCCAGATTATTAAAGTTAAAGCTTATATCTTTTTGTGACAGTCAGTCAACTACAAAATTGATGTCCATTATTAGTCACAACCACATTTAGGCATTTTTGCTTAGCTATTTTTTGGGGCTGTACTTCGAGGGGAGGTTTGTAGAAGGACATCTTCAAACTAAGAACAAAGAAAATAAAGTTGAGAATAACCCCTGGAACAAACCATATACAGAATAGAGAAGAAACTTTTGGAGGTGATAGTTTTGAAATCATTAAAGGATTGGTTTTTCAAGGTATTTGAAAGAGGGGAAAGATGCCAAACAATTGGAGGGGAAATCACAGACAGTATTATTACTAAAAAAAAACCAGTTATCAAGAGGATATCAGCCACATGCCTGTGTGCTCATAGCTATAAAATCTTCGTGACATCATTGGCAAGAACAGCACCATATTTTCACAGTTACACATTTGACTAATAGGTGTTCTACTTTGCTCATTATTTAAAAAAAAAACATTTGATTTAATAGAGCAAAATGTTGCTTTAAAGGTTATCTCTTCCAACGTGATATTTTTCATGCATATGTTGCCATCATAGGTTTGTTGGTAGATGCAGTCAGAGAGAATGTGGTCAAACTGTATTTTGACCACTAACATATCAAATGATATGAATGGGAACATGGATGCTTGCCAAAGGTGTTTGATTCTATCATGGAAGATATCTTCACAGAGTCCAGATGAAAGGAGGATTTCTTAAAGTTGATGAGGATGCTTCTGCTCTCATTGATATTGTATGGATGGCATCAAGCCCTCAAATGCTACAGGACCTCCTCATTGAAATCTGTGAGGACTCAAAATAGATCTGCTTAACAGTTTACACAGGAAGAATCCAATAGATAATGAATGTCTATTGCACAGGTTGTGCATTCAGTCCAGTGAATGAGTATATTAGTACCCATGTTTTTGACAACCATTACAGATCGACATTGAACTGGGCTAAGAGTTGAATAGAAGGGGGAGGCCAGGTGGCTCAGCGAGTAAGAGCACCGGCTCCAGTGTTGGGATGACCTGGATCAAATCCGGGCTCAGATACTCAGCACCACACCCAGAAATAACTGGCTGTGTAACCTTGAGCAAGTTACTTAACCCTGATTGCTTAAAAAAAAAAGAGTTGAATAGAAGAAAATCAGTGAATTGAATTACATTTGGAAAATTGTGTAGTGTATTTAGTGACTGCAGACTGTTGCTTGACACAAAATCCCATCATTTTAACAACATTATTTTTCTAGTGATGCTATATGTCTGTGAATTATGAGACTCCGTACTTTGAGGATAATCAAAATTTCAGATGATGCAAAAGGCAGAGAAAAGATAAATGGTAGGTTTAATTAGGGTATAGCATATTACAAGTGATGAATCATGTAAAAAGTGGCATGAAAGATATTCAAAACAAAGGACACTGGGCATATATTGAGAGCAAGGGATCATACCATCAAGAGCATTCATTAAGCATCTGCTAGTTTGTTTTTTTGCTTTTTGGAGGGCAGTTGTGGTTAAGTGACTTGCCCAAGGTCACACGGCTAGTTTTTGTGTTAAGTGTCTGAGGCCGGCTTTGAACTCAGGTCCTCCTGACTCCAGGGCTGGTGCTTTATTTACTGTGCCACCTAGCCACCCCCATCTACTAGGTTTTGAGCATTATATTAGAAGCTGGAGATGATAGAAGGATGACCTGAGTGCTATACTGGTACTCACAGAATGTTAAAAGATCTAGAGAAAGGCTCCCAGTACTTGGTTAGATTCTCTATGAAGGACTTATAGGATATGGGCCAGAATCCCAGAGGAGGAGAAAGCATTGCTGTATTGGCAGTTCTCACATTGGAGGGAATAAGTACACTGAAAAGATCACACATCCACTTAAATTTAACTTAAGTTCCTTAATACTAGAGGCACAAAACAAAGTGCTCCATAGACCAGAGGGAAATTTCATTACTACAAGGAAGGTAGCATTTGATTTAGGCTGTAAGCTTGGGTAGAAATTCAACAAAGAAGGGAAGTGAGGGTATCCCAGGCATTGGGATTTCTGTCTTCAGGTATCTCAAGGACTATTAGGTTTGGCTATATAGGATAATGCCTAAAAGATTGACCTTGTCCTTTATAGGCAAAGTTGCCAAGAGTCAAATGTATACTTGACATAAGGGAGAACTTTGTAATAATTAGAGCTGTTCCAAAGTGGAGTGTCTTCCTCAGAAGGTTCTGAAATCACAGTTTTAGAGTTGGAAGAAAGACCATCAACACCCATGTGGTCCAGCCTGTACTTGAAAAAGACAATCCTTGCCACAACACTCAATTAGTGGCTATTCAACCTTGGCTTGGAATCTTTCAGTAAGGGAGAACCAAATGTCTACCTCCATCTCACACTTTATCTTCTACTGAGTCAGTGCTAAGAGGAAATTTTCTCTAGCATCTAACTTCAGTTTGCCTCTTTGTAACTATTACCATTTGTTTCTGATTCTGACTTCTGGGGCCAAACTAAGTGAGTTCAATCCTTCTTTTACATGAAAGACCTTTTGATACTTAAATGCAGCTACCATGTTCCCCTTGAGACTTCTCTGCTCCAGGCTAAGCATCCCCAGTTCATTCACTCCATCCTCCTATGACTTGGACTCAATGCCCTTTACCATCTTGGTTGTCATATTCTGAACGGTTTGCATTTTATCAATGTTCTTTTCTGAACTGGCATCCTGGATGGAACTTGGTACTCCAGATGGAGTCTGACCAGGATAGAGTACAATGGGGCTGTCATTTCTTTATTTCTCTTAATGAAGTGTAAGATCTACCTTTTTTGACTGCCATATATATCATAATGCTAACTCATATCAAGCTTGTAGTCCTCTGGACCCCCTTAGATTTTTTTGCACACAAACTACAATTCAGCCATTCCTCCCTTTCCTGTACTTGGAAAGTCTGTTTTCACATTTGTTCCTTTTTTATTTTGTGCCTCCAGTGTGTTGAGGCTTTTGGGATACTGATTCTTTCAACTAACCTATTAGTTATACCTTCCAGTTTTATGTCATCTCCAGATTTGAAAAGCATATCTTTATCTAAGTCATCAATAAAAAAAAAGGTTTCAAGCGCATGAGGCCAAGCACAGATTCCTGGAGAATTCTACCAGCCTCCTTCCATATTTCTGTTGACTCAGTCACGGTTATACTTTAGGTTGGCCTTTTAAACCAATGTGGCTGTTCTGTTGTCTACTGCTCATCTATGGGATCCAAGAAGAAAGGTCTAAGAAGTTTTGTCAAATGCTTTGCTTAAATCTAGGTGTTTATAGCCTTCCTTTCATCTGCCAGTCTAGTGATCCTGTCACCAAAGGAAATGAGTTTAGTCAGATATGACTTCCAAAAAACCCTCTGTTGTGATGACTTTTTAAAAATAGTACAATCCCTTTTGACAGTGGAAAATAATTAAGGAAAACTTCTGATATAATATGCAATACTCTGTTCCTATCACTCTTCCAAGGGAAGTGTGTTTTGTCATCTGCTCTCTGGGACTAAGAATGGTCATTGCCTTTAATCTGAACCCATCTGTCTTTCGATGTTGCCTTCTTTACATTATTTTAGTCATTGTATCCGTGGTACTCTTGGTTCTGTTTATTTTATGTGTGTTTTTCTATGTTTCGCTGAATTACTCCTTAGGCTACAATAATCCATTATAATTCACATATTACTATTTATTTAGCTTCCTATCAATGGGCACCCACTTTGTTTCCAGTTTTTTGCTACCATAAAAAGTGCTGTTATGAATTTCTTTGTATTTATGGGGTCTTTCTTTTTGTCTTCAACTTCTTTGGGGTACATGTCTGGTAGTGGAATTGCTGGGACAAAGAATATGAACAGTTTATTGACTTTTTTACAGAATTCCAAATTGTTTTCCAGAATGATTGGGTTAATTTACAGTTCCACTCGCAGTGTATTAGTGTGCTTGTCTTTCCACAACCCAACAACTACTTGTTCTAATTTGCTTTTTTCTTCCTATTAGTGATTTGGAGCATTTTTTCATGTGGTTTTTAATAGTTGGAAGTTTTTGTTTTGAAAACTGTTGGTATCCTTTGAACCCTTATCTATTGAGGAGTGACTCTTGGTCTTTATTTTTTTTAATTAATTATCTAGTTTGGATACTGGATTTTTATCAGAAATATTTAATACAAAAAATTTTTTTTTGTTTTAGCTACCCTGATTTTGTTTGTACAAAAGCTTTAAAATTTTATATACTTGAAATTTTCATTTTTATTTTTTTATAATTGCCACTATTCTTTTGAGGCTCCTTTTAGAAAAAAAGAAATATTCCCCAGGGGGGAGAAAAAAAACACTGAAAGGCAGCCAAGTTGATTAATTGTAATAACCAGTCTCATCCCTGGAGATTACATGTGGAAACATATCTTATTTCTTTTGGTAGAGAGGCAGCCATCGTTGCCATGTTAATTGGTTTTGCCTAACTTTTTTTCTTTGTTATAAGGGATGGCTTAATGGTAGGGATATATTGGGAAATGACTATGGTATTAAGAACCAAAAAAATCAATAACAAATTTTTAAAAGAATAATTCTCCCCCTAAACATGGATTAAAAAACCATCCCCTTCCATTCTCTTCTACTTAAAAAAAGATATAACCTCTCATATTTAGGTTGCGTATCTAATTGACATTTATTATGTTTATGATACAAGATTCTGTTCTAAACTTATTTTCTGCCAAACTGCTTTCTAGTTTTCTCAGTAGTTCCTATCAAACAAATACATTCTCTAGGAATTTATGTTCTGGGATTTATTGAACATTGGGTAACTGTTCAGTTGCCCAAATGAAGCTGTGCTGGCACTTTATGATCCCTGCTTCCTTTAAGCTTTAAATTTTTTAAAATTTGCTTCTTTATTATGAACTTTATAATCGATGACAAACATTTTAATACATAAAGTACACGAAAGAGGATTGTATGTAAAATTGCAAACTTTTGCTATGTGCAGTTTTTTTTTTAAGTATATTAAATTTAGCAAAATGGTAACAATATTGCCCTGTTTGTGTGACCTTTTTGTTTTCTACTGGGTATTTTTAATGCTTTATTTATTCTCTTCCCCACATCTCTATTACTACCTGCTAACTCACCCTCATACCCACAACTCTCCCTTATAAAAAAAATAAGATAAGCAATACATATCATATGTGTATTCAGAGCATTTCTGAAAATATATCTCATTCTGCACTTTTAGTGAATCACCCAGGAAGCATGTTTCATCATCAGTCTTTTCATATCATGAAAGATTATTTTATTGATCAGAGTTCTGAAGACTTTCAGAGTTATTTCCTTTATAGAGTGATAGTTGTATAAATTGTTCTCCTGTTTCTCCTCACCTCATTCTGACCAATTCATTCAGGTCTTACCAAACTTCTGTGAATTTGTCCATTTCCTCATTTCTTATAATCTAGCAATATTCTTTTATGTCAATATACCACAGTCTATTCAGCCAATCCTCAAGTGATGGATACCTGCTTTGTTTCCAGTTCTTTGCTGTACTAAAATGTGCTGCTATAAACATTTTTTGACATACGGGTCTTTTCTCCTTTCTTTGGTTTCATTGGGTAATTCTAATTTTGCTTGTGAAAAGCTTAATTTAATGTCATTGAAATTGTCCATTTTGTCTTCTGTGATCAGCTCTTGCTCTTGTTTAATTAAGAATTTTTCCCTTAGCCAAGTTGTGAAAGGCCTTTACTTTCCTTCTTTAATTTAAAAAAAATGACCATTTATATTTAGTTCATGAATCCATTTGGAGCTTATTGTGATATGTGGCGTAAGATGTTTGTACAAACCTAATTCCTGCTAGGTGCCTTTCCAGTTTTTCTTGCAATTATTGAATCAGTGAGTCCTTATCCCCAATAATTCATTTCCTTGGATTTATTAAACTCTACTGGGCTATTATATTCAGTTGCTTTGGGGTCTTTTTACCTAAACTATTCCATTGATCAACTTTCCCATTTTTTAACCATTACCAAATGATTTTAATGATTACTGCTTTTATGGTATTCACCAGCCATCTCTTTTAGAATTTTGCCAGGAATCAAATAAAAGCTCTGTGACCTTTAATTTGTAGTTTTTAGCTACCTTCCCTTTAAAAAAATTGAGACAACTTTTACCCTTCTAAAGTTCTAGAGCACTTCTCCCATTCTCCTTGATTTCTCAGAGACTACTGATAGTGGTTTAACATTCACATCTTACCGGTTTTTGGGGGTTTTTGGTATCTTGGGATATTGTTCTTCTGGGCCTAGTGACTTGAACTAATCCAGGTCAACTAACTCTCTTACTCTTCCTACTTATCTTGAGCTTTATATCTCTTAGCCATTTTTGTTTGGCCATCTTCAATGCAAAGATTATTCTCTACAGTAGAGTGAAGAGCTGGAGAATAAACGTTGGTTAGTTCTGTCTTCTTAATGTTGTCCAGTATCATCGTGTCCTTAACCTTGAACAAGAAAGAGTTCTCTTCCTTCTTTACCACTCTCTGTTTTTCCTCATTGTAACTAAGAAATGCCCCCTTTTTATTGAATGTGAGCTTTCCTGATTAGACTTAGCTCATCATCAGCTTTAGGGCTCCTGACTGTTTTTACAGGATCATGCTACATCTTTGTATTCTTTCTCTGTTACATATTCTTCCAAACCTTCTGCTCCTGTCTTTAGCAAACATAAGGTGATTGACGAGTTCTTCGTGCATCCACATCAGTATCTGTAGGAATTGTTTCTCTTTGTGTCTTCAGATTTTCAGTTTTGAGAGCTTCCCATCCTACTTGGGTAGGCTTCTCTGTAAGATCTTAATTCACCGGTTTTTGCCCATCCTTTTTTCTGAAGCCTTTGAAATGTCCTCTTCCACAATCTGGGATGTATGTCAGACTAATTCAGGCATTCATAGGAATATCAATTTAAAGTGGGAAAGAATTTAAAAGGTTATCTAGTTCAGTCCCTCATTTTATATATGATGGAAAGTTAAGAGGCTATGTGACTTCCCCAAGGTCACCCAGGCAGGAAATAGGAGGTCCCATATCTCTATATTCATCACTCCAAATTCACTTTTCATTGCTCCATACTGCCTTCCCTTAGAGATCTAGATCTGGAGGAGACGTTAGAGTTTATCCAGTCCTATCCCTCCTCTTACAGATGAGGCCACAGGGGTCTGGCATGGTTGTGTGACTGGTCTTACAGATGACTGTCATACACAATATTACAGGATAAGTGTATTAGAGAGTTACAAAATAAAGTTATGAGCAAGGGAGATACATACACATGATCTTACACTTACATTCTACTTGGGAGTTTTAATTCATAAGTGAATATGAAAGCTATACAAAGGAAACATAAAGTAATTTGGGGAGGATGTTTGTAGAGAGCATTAACAATGGAGGGAGTTGGAAAGGACTTAGTGAGGAGGTAGCACTCCAAGGGAGGCACATTTTCTAAAAAAGAGAGACAAGAAGGATAGAGAACTCAGGAGAAACCCATGGAAGCAGGAGATGGACTGTTGTTTGTGGACTTGGCTAGGCCAGAGAGTGTGTGAAGGGCACAGTGGGGTGGGGATGAGGGGAGGAAATAAATATTGAGATACCGCCTACTATGCACCAGGTGCTGACCACTTTACAAATATTGTCTTGTTTGATCCTCACAACAGCCTTGCAAAGTAGGTGCTGTAATTATTCCCATTTTACAGTTGAGGAAACAAAGGCAAAGTGACTTGAACAGAGTCACGTAGCTAGGAAATATCTGAGGTCAGATTTGAATTCAGGTCTTTCTGACTCCAAGCCCAGCACTCTTCCTACCTACATCTAGCTTCCTTAGGGGAGTTGTGTGAAATAATTATGGAAAGACAGGTAGGAGTCAGATTTTGAAGGGGAGGAGTTTGTGTTTATTCTGAAGGCAATAGGAAATCCCTGAGCCTCTTGAGAAGAACAGTAAGATGATGAGACTTGCGCTTTGGATGCATGAGTTTAGAAGCTGTGTGGAGGAGGGACAGGAGAGGGAAGAAACTTGGAAACAGTACAGATAAGGTGCTGGGCAATCTGGGCAAGAGGTAACGAGGGCCCGAAAGAGGACACCGGCAGCCATGTGAGCATAGAGAAGGGATGGGAGAGATGATATTGAGAATCCACATGAGTTGACAGTTGATTGGATTTGGGGGTTGAGGGAGAGGGAAGAGTCAATAATTACTTCATTGTGAACATGTATGACTGCAGTACCAGGAGAGAAGGTGGGTCCTGCCCAGCTGTTTCATAGTCCTGTTTTCTTGGAGCTGCTGAATCCCCAGTGTTTCAGCTTCCAAGTCCTTGAGCAGCTGAGCTGGTGGCTGCAGATCCTGGGACTGCTGCATCTTGCTGCTATGTATTTCCCTTACTCATGACTTTATTTTGTAACTCTCTAATACATTTATCCTGTAATATTGTATATTATAGTCATGTTGATGTCTTATCCCCATTTTAAAATTACTTATTTATTTACTTTTAGTTTACAACATTCAGTTCCACAAGCTTTTGAGTTCCAAATTTCCTCCCCCACCCTCTCTTCTTCCCTCCCCCCTATGTCAGCATGCATTCTGATATAGGTTCTACAAATACCTGCACACTAAACATTAGTTATGTTGTAAAGAAGGATTATAACCAATGGAATGAATGAGAAAGAAGGAACAAAACAAAAAAGAGAGAAAACGCCAGTAGTTTGCTTCAATCTTCATTTGAACTCTGTAAATCTTTCTCTGCATGTGGATAGCCTTTTCCATCATGAGTTCTTTGGAGTTGTCTTTATAACCTTGCATTGCTGAGATGAGCCCAGTCCATCAAAGTTAGTCATCACAGATACGATGTGTTTGTAATTGTATACAAAATTCTCATGGTTCTGCTCCCCTCACTCAGCATCAGTTCATATAAGTCTTTCTAGGTTTTTCTGAATCCACCTGTTCATCATTTTTTTTTTAAAGCAGTTGGGGTTAAGTAACTTGCTCAAGGTTACACATCCAGTTATTTCTGGGTGTGGTGCTAAGTATCTGAGCCCGGGATTCGATCCCCAGGTCATCTCGACACTGGGGCCGGTGCTCTTCTTCGCTGAGCCACCTGGCCGCCCCTAAGCAATTGGGGTTAAGTAACTTGCTCAAGGTTACATGGCCAGGTGTTTCTGGGTGTGTGCTAAGTGACTGAGCCCAGATTCGATCCCCAGGTCATCCCGATACTGGGGCTGGTGCTCTTACTCGCTGTGCTACCTGGCTGCCCCTAGTTCATCATTTCTTACAGCACAATAGTATTCCATTACATTCATATACCACAACTTATTTAGCCATTCCCCAATTGATGGGCAATCCTTTGATTTCCAATTCTTTGCCACCACAAAAAGAGATGCTATAAATATTTTTGTACATATGGGTCCTTTTCCCACTGGTATGATCTCTTTGGGATACAGCCCTAGAAATGATATTGCTGGGTCAAAGGGGATGCACATTTTTATAGCCCTTTGGGCATAGTTCCAAATTGCTCTCCAGAATGGTTGTTTATCCCCATTTCTAGTCTAATGTGCTCCTGGAAAGCAGATTTCTTGTGTCTCATTTAAACCATAGCTTCCCCAGTATCCAGTATAGTGCTCTGCACACAGAAAGCACTTAAGAAATGTTTGTTGTTTTCAGAGTGGGGGAAGGAACTCTTATATCTTCATTGTTTTTTTCTATGCAGGAGGGAGTTGGAGACACACCTGACTCTTATGCTTATGATGGTAACAGAGTGCGTAAGTGGAATGTGACCACAACTAATTATGGCAAAGTGAGTATCCTCCTGGAAGCTTGGAGACATAGGTACTGTAGTCTGATTATGGGTCTGTGAGTCCTATCTGGTCCAACTCTGCACCCTGTCTCCCCAGCTGGAGCCATGTGCTTCCTCTGACCTCCATCTAATGTTTATGCACCAGCCACTTGCTCATCTTACTGTATCCTTCCTTTTCCTTGCCTCCCCTCCCCATCTCTTCTGTCCTAAAGCCTGTGCTTCCAACATATTCCATAGGGGAGGAATTGGAGCAGCTGGTGCATTGTTGCTCATGGGTTGCAGACAGTAGAGAGGTCTTATTTAGAGATGGTGGGAGTTCCCCTAATTCCTTGGCTCTGGATCAGGTTTCCTTTGGACCCAGGAATTGGTTATTGATAAGGCTTATCCTGCACATAGACCTAGGAAGTATCAGAACCCTTCCCTGTTATGGAACCCAGTGCTTTAATAGAGGATTGGGAAAAACAGTGTTTTTCCTTGACTATCCAGCCAGCCTTGCCCTGTTGTTTCAGGTAGGATATATCTTTGTGAACCTCTGAAATGTGTCTTTCTAACCAATGACCTTCCCTTTCTCTTGACAGTCATGGGCAGCTGGAGACATTGTGAGTTGTCTGATTGACCTGGATGAGGGAACCATTGCCTTTTGTCTGTAAGTCTTTTTGCACCTTAAACTTTTGTCTTGTAGACCTTGCTTTTCTCTACCTGAAGCTGAGATTCCTGCTTGCCTTCCTACCTGGATAGAGGGAGGAGAGATCCAGCGCTTCCCTGCTATTGACAGATTGTTGATCTATGCTTCTAGCAGTTTGTAGGTTCCTTCTGACTGTGAGGCTTTAATGATTTTTATTATTTTAGTAGTCTTAGTGATATTTATTATTATATGCTTGGGCCTTCCCATAGAGATGGGACATGGCCCCTTGGCCTGAAAATCTGTAGACTTTCATTTTCCTTTGGGGAAGTAGGACCACTCTATTTTGCTCATAAGATCACTGATTGATCACAGTCTATCAAGGACAGAGGGATATATCTATAGCTATAATGGGGCATATAGGAGTCTCTCTTAACTCCTTCTGAGGTATTCCAAGGAATTGGGAGGCACTGTTGAGCCATAAGTTGGGTTATCTTACTGATCATTCCTTGACTTGAAATTAAGAATGGTTGGCCAGTTGATTTCATGTACCCCTATCCTTACTCTTTTTTTTTTTTAAAGCAGTTGGGGTTAAGTAACTTGCTCAAGGTTACACGGCCAGTTATTTTGTGTGGGTGCCAAGTATCTGAGGATGGAATCGATCCTGGGTCTCCCGACGCCGAGGCTGGCGCTCTTATTCACTGTGTCACCTGGCCACCCCTATCCTTACTCTTAGGAAAAGCCTGAGGGAACTTAAAAGGAGCAGGGCACGGTGGGCCCTGTACCTTAAAGGGAAGAGGATAATTAGCCCAGATTGAATGTATGGAAATTTGGCCTCTGTTCTTGATAACACAGTTGTCTGGGGCAGTGTTGCTGCTGCCCTTACCTTTTGTCTCATGAGTACCCAACATCTTGCCCCCTTGATGTGCTGAGAGATATCTATCCACTAATATCCCCCAAGCCCATGACACATGTATTTTTGTGTTGTTCATTCATCCATGCATGTATCTGTTCATTTATTCATTCAGACAAACATTTCTGGGGCACTTAACATGGACAAGACTCTGTGCCAGCTGTTGATAACAGTAGCTCATAAGTCTGTGGCATTTTAAGGTTCACAGACCTCTTCACAATAGTCCCATGAGTTAGGTTCTATAAATTTGTAAAATGAGGAAACTGAGTCTCAGAAAGTTTAAATGTCAGGTTCAGAGCTAGAGCTCAGATCTTATGACTCTTAAATCAAGTGTTCTTTCCCCCTGCCCCGCCATACCACACTCCCCTTCTGTAGCTCAAAAGTTTCAAAGAAATGTTTGCTCAAAAGAGAGAGATTACATCATATTCTGTTGATATCCAAACAGCTATCCATGTAACATTCATTTTTCCCCCATGAGTGATTTAGTCTGAGATTCTCAGGTGTAATCTTAGGCTTTTCAGTGAGCCTAGTACGAGTGAGATTATCTCCATTTGCTCAGCGTTCCACCTTTTTCTTTCTGTTCTGTTCTAAATGGGTACAATCTGCCCAGCAGGGCTGATCATTTTAGTCCCTGGTTCTTCCCTGCCATTGCTTCTGTTCTCCAAGATTATTGTGGGTAGGAACTATGTCTTAATTAAACTTTGTGTCTCCCCTGATAACTAATCTAGTGCTCCAAATACATTAGGTACTTAATAAATGCTTGTTTTTATTGTTCTGTCCCAGGAATGGTGTCTCTCTGGGAACTGCTTTTGACAACATCACCAGGGGCTCTGGAATGGCCTATTTTCCAGCTATCAGCCTCTCTTTCAAAGAGTCTGTTGCATTCAACTTTGGCAGCCGGCCACTGCGATATCCTTTTAAAAAAAACACAAAAGAAAACCAAAAAAACCCATAGCAGCAAGCCAGGGGCCTCCCAGCCACAACCTTGAGGAGCTTGTTGTTGCAAAAGGTTTGAAGCTCTTAGATTATCTGCTGAACGTCTTGACCCAAGACTCCTGAGCCCCAGTTCATTTCCTGGCCTGGCCAACAGGAGGGTCCTCCTCTCTCAACCTTGTTAAGTTTTCCACTTAACTCCTTGCTACATATCCAATGGAGGGTTATCAACCCCTACAAGATGCCCCTACAACTGACCTGGTCAAGGCTCATAAGCTTCTTGGTTACCTGAAGAATGTCCTGCAGTTGGGATTGGACCCAGTGGTGAGGCTTTGGACTGGGGTTGGGATGGTCTCTCTGAAGTATGTAGCTTGAGAAAGCCAGAGTTATCTCAGAATAAGGAATTAGACCAAAAAGAGGTAAAAGGATGAGGGCCAAGGGTCTACCCTCTTGGCTCCCACCTTGTGAGCTGCCCTCCTTGCAGGAAGGGAAGCTGGTGGAGAGAGAAAGTTCAACATGGCAGCTTCGGGGAGAACCCACAGTGCTGATCACCATGGCACATATCTTCAACCACTTTGCACCACTCATGGTGAGTGTCATAGGCCTTCAGTTCTTTTCCTCCTTTGCTGATGATGCTTTCCCATGCTCCTGAGCTTGGCTTTGCTGACCCTAGGATGCAAACTCAGTTTGATATAGGCTGGGGATCTGAGGGGGTGGGAAGAGGGGAGAAGCTCCCCCACTTCCTCTCAGCAAGTATCAAAAGCTCCTTCTATAAGCTCCCTAAAGGCCAGGAATGTTCTGTTTTGTCTTGGCCTCCTTGGGGGGGGGCCATTCCTAGCATCATTCCTTGCATGTCATAGGTATTGTTTAAGAAACATTGACTTGAATTATGAGACAAGTTATCTTCCTTCCTTTTCCCAGGAGAGATGGTGTTTTTAGGCCTTTAGTTTTTTTGTTGGATTATAAGGTCATAGATGGTAGGATCATAGATCTAGAATGGAAGGGACTTCAGAGGCTGTGTAGGCCAACCCTTTTGTTTTACTGCTGAGGAGACTGCAGCCCAGGGAGGGTAAGTGACTAACCCTGGGTCACACAGGTAAGAAGCAGCAGAGGCAGCATTCAAACCCCTACCCTCTGACTCCATCGTCAGTGCTCTCTCCACCTTATTAGGTTTCATTCACTGGGACTCAGAGTTGTTTGTGTCACCATGTCGTAGGTTGCTGGTAATGAGGCTATGATCAGGTCTGTGCATGATGCTCTGCACAGCTGTTAGAATGATTTCCTAAAGTATGAGCATGACTATGTTACTCCCTTGCTCAGTAACCTCTAGTGATGCCTTATTGCCCCAGGATAAGATGTAAACTCCTCTGGTTTTGCCAGCCTGTCACAACCTGGCCCCAGCCATTTTTTCCAGGTTTATTGTACTTTGCTCTCCTTACCACAAAGTCCAGCCAAACCACCTTCTTGCTGTTCCTCATATACAGCATTCTAGATCCCATCTCTCTGCCTTTTTACAAACTGTCCCTCATGCTGGGAATGTGTACTTTCCTCCTTTCTACCTCTGAGTATCCCTACTTTCCTTCAAAGCTCAGCTTGTCAACCTCTGTCTACATGAAGCCTCTACTGATTTCCCCATTTTACCTTTTATTTTGTGTTCATAGAGATACATATTATCTCCCTTGACAATTTCAGGCACATAGTGTTTGCTAAATGCTTGTTGATTGATTTATTTTCAGCAGAACTTATCAATGTATATCAACTGTCTAACAATATATGCAATATTCTGCAAGCATAGTCCTCCACCTCTGCAAATAAGTAGGGGAAGTGCTTTAGTTCAAGCCGTCTCAGAAACAAGCTTGGTCATTATAATTACACAGCATCAAGTTTCATTTTTTTCTTCTTTCCATCTACATTGTTATAATTACTGTGTATATTGTTTTCCTGATTCTGCTTACTTCACCATCTGTTTAGTTCATATTAACAAATATTTATTAAGACACTTTGCCTCAGAGATACAGAAACGGCAGTCCTTTCCCTCAGTCTTATCCACTTTCTCTACCGAAGTCCTACCCTGATATGTACCTCATCATGGCATGGAAGTGACTCCAGGTTCTCAAAGGTTATACCAAACTGATGAATCCTACTAAACTATAAGGACTTCATATATATTTGGAGTAGGTGATGTACTGCTTGTTGTTAGAGGACCAGCCTAGCAAAATTTGTAGATTCATCACCTAAGGTTTGACCACCAGGTGATGGATTTTGGGTGGGGGGGAGAGGAGGCTACAGTAACTTATAAAACCATCCATTGAAGTGTGGGGGGTTGTGTTTTATGTCAGTGGGGTAGTATTCGAATGAATGAAATCACAGATCTTTTGAAATGTGAATGGGATAAACTCACCCATGAAATGGTAGCAGATAGCAGAATGGATTAAAAACCAAAATCCAGCAACATGTTGAGAGACAGACTTGAAACAAAAAGACATACACAGAATTAAAATAAGGGGCTGTAATCTATTATGCTTTAGCTGAAGTAAAAAAGTCAGGGATAGCAGTCACAGTTTCAGACAAAGAAAAAGCCAAAATAGACCTAATTAAAAGAGAGATTCGGGGAAACCACATTATGCTAAAAGGTAACATGGACAATAAAGTAATATAAAAAATTTTTACAGCAAATTTCTCAGATAATGGCTTTATTTCTCAGTTGTATAGGGAACTGAGTCAATTCTTAAAAAATAAAAGCCATTTCCCAATTGGTCAAAGGATATGAACAGATTTCTTCAGGTGAAGAAATCAAATCTCTCTATAGTCATAAGAAAAAATTCTCTACATCACTACTGATTAGAGAAATGTAAATTAAAACAACTCTGAGGTACCACCTCACACCTATCAGATTGGCTAATATGACAGAAAAGGAAAATGACAAATGTTGGAGGGTATGTGGAAAAATTGGGACACTAATGCACTATTGGTGTAGTTGTAAACTGATCCAACCATTCTGGAGAGCAACTTAGAGCTATGCTTAAAGGTTTATAAAACTGCATAATCTTTTAACGAGCAATACCACTTTTAGGTCTGTATCCTAAAGAAATAAAAGGAAAAGGACAACATGCACAAAAATATCTACAGAAACTTTTTTTGTGATGACAAAGAATTGGAAATTGAGGGCATATGCCCCTTAATTGGGGAGTGGGTGAACAAGTTGTGCTATGTGATTGTGATCATGCTATAAGAAATGATGAGAGGTAGGGGCAGCTAGGTGGTGCAGTGAATAGAGCACTGGCCCTGGAGTCAGGAGGACCTGAGTTCAAATCCGGCCTCAGACACTTAACACAAAAACTAGCCATGTGACCTTGGACAAGTCACTTAACCCCAGTTGCCTTCCAAAAAGCAAGAAATGATGAGAGGGATGGTTTCAGAAAAACTTTGTAAGACCTGTATGAACTGATGTAAAATGAGTGAACAGAAGTAGGAGAATGTTGTACATATAATAACAATTTTGTAGGGATGATCAGTTGTGGAAGACTTAGGTACTCTTATTAAGACAATGATCTGATAAAATTCCAAAGGACTTATGATAAAAAATGCTGTGTACCTCAAGAAAAAGAACTGATGAATTTTTGAGTGCAAACTAAAGTATAATTTTTTTCACTTCATTTTTTTCTTGTTTTTTTTTTGTATGTATAACATGGCTAATATGGAAATGTTTTGCATGATTTCGTGTGTATGGTTGATACCATATTATTTGTCTTCTCAGTGGGTGGGGGAGGGACCATAGGGAGAGAATTTGGAATAAAAAAAAGGATAAATAAATAATTTTAAAAAAGAAAAGAGAGAAAATGGCCACAGAAAGACTAAATTATATTCACTGGCAAAAAAAATCTTTTAAAATAACTTAATATTTTTGTTGTTTTTTTAACTGGATTTTTAAATTTCTAAAGGTCAGAGACCATTTCTTATATTTCTTTGTATTCCCCTTGGGTGCCTGAGACAAGGTTGAGCACATTCAGTAAACTTCCGACTCTGAGGCAAATAAGAGCCCATTACTTAGAAATACAAAAACCCAGTCTCCTGAGGCATGAGTGCTTCTGGGATCTAGGTGTTCAGTTTGTATTAATCTCTCCTCCTCCTCTGTTATACATAGTGCAAAGCATACCTAGTGGAAGAGGTTCTCATGAAATTTCTCCTGAGCATCCTGGATAGAGATGGGTCAGTGGAGTCTTACCCCCTCATCCAGCAGCTCCTGGATCTTATGTGGCTCCTCATGGAGGTGAGTTACAAAATTATAGAATGTTTGAGCTGGAAAGGGATTGGCAGGCTCTGGCTCATCCCTTGAGTTCTTCTATGCCTCCCTGGGCTGCACCTGGGTTTTTTTCTCCCCTCAGGATTATGAGGTACAGGAGTGCCTCAAGCAGCTGATGATGTCGCTACTCCGTGCCTACAGGTTTTCCCCCATCATCCCAGACCTGAGCTTACAGGTGAGTGGGCATAGAAGTAGTCCCTGAGGCCCAATGTGAAGGATTTTCTCATGTTTCCTTGGGGTAGATCAGGTTTGTGGCTAGGCTAGTGCTAGGTTGGTGGGGTTGCAGAGATTAATGACATTGAATATTAATGTCTATAGCCTGGGCTATATTCTGAGCCATCATACCCTCCTGAATGTCTTTCCTTGCTGTCCTCCACTGCATTTTGCTTTGCTTTGCTAGCCAGACCTCTTTCAGTTTGATGATGATGCGCCAGGATCTGTGTTAAGAGCTGTACAATTATTATATCATTTGATCCTTGAAATAACCATGGTAGATAGGAGCCTATTATTATCCTGATTTTACAGATGAGGGAACTGAGGCAAACAGAGGTTAAGTAACTTGCCCACTGTCTTATAGCCAATAAGTGTCTGAGGACAGATTTCAATTGAAGTCTTCCTGACTCCAAAGCTGGTTCTCTATCCACTGTACCCCTTAGCTGCCTCTCATTTTATTTAATTCTCTTTTCATTTCTAGATGCACTACCTTCATCTTACCATTGCTATCTTGAAGCATGAGAAGTCCAGGAAGTTTCTGCTTAACAATGTCCTGTATCCTTGGTTTTTTACTCACTCTCACTCTATTCCCTGTGCATGAACAGTAGGAACCATCTGCATTAGAGCCACTGGGCCACAAGCTGGGGTCATGCCATCAGGGAGCAGCCTGCTTCTCTAGGTGCAGGCTTGGAGACTTGTATTTGGTTGGAAAGGAGGAAACATAAGGTTAGGCTGTGCTCCTAATTGTTTTCCAAGTGTCTGGCACTACCCTTAAAAGAGGAGAGAATGAGGAGCCCTGGAATAAAATATTTAAGAATAGAAGAGACCTTAGGACATAAATCCTAGAATGTCAAAGCTAAAAAGGACCCAGATGTCATCTAGTTCAACTTCTCATTTTGCTGTGGATTTTGGGGGTAGGGGATGGGGGGGGACTTTAAAGACTGACCAGTTTTATTTTGGAATTCAGAGAATTATACTTTTATTTCCTTTCTGAGTTTTTTTCTATTGTGCATTTAGGTTACATACCGTCTCATTTAGCATTGTTTAGAGATGTGCATGAGAGAGAGAGTTTTCTTACAAAATAAGCAAACTTAAAATAATATGCTACTCTACTGCTTTGTTCTATGAAATGCCTCAAAGTTATTTCTAGAAAAAGAAATACAGAAGAATGCAAAGTAGTAAACTGTGCTCTATGTTATATGAAATAGGCATTTCTCTAAAGGTGCCTGGGAAGTGTGGTGGGGAGGCAGCTACAGTAGGCAGCTTCCCAAACTTGTGCCCTTTATCCCTGTTCAAAAATGGGGGACTGACTGTCAGAATCAGTCTTAATGGTTTTTAATCAATTGTAGATTGTTTTACCAGAATTCATTGTGAAAAGATAAGAGGAGGAAAGTATGTTATTTATCCTTTGTTTTCCTGTTTTGCTTCTGAGTATTTTCTTGTGTTTAGTTTGGGCTAGGAGAAGGAAATGCCTGGGAAATTGAGGCCCTTTCTCCTGCCTTCCCCTGTGAGCCATAGCCAGGACTCCATCTGCTGTGGCTCTGATGACAGGGACTCAGCTGGAGTTTCCTGATGTCAGTATCTATGTGTTTCTTCATTTGTTCATTCAGCAAACATTTATGAAGACTTCACTGTGTGTAGAGGCCTGGGATGGGCTCTGGGGGAAATGAGAAGTTTAGATGAGACATTGCTCCTGCCCTCATGGATTTTATAGTCACATACCGAGATAATTCACAAATACAATGTGCAATGCTTCATGATAACTTCATTAGAAAAGTGCAGAATGAAGCATTACCAGAAGTCAGGCCTACACCCCATCCAAACTCTGTCAAGCTCTGCATCTCTGCCAGGGTGCTCTCAAGGATGGGCCCTCACTTGGTTAGTCTGTGTCTTTTGTCCCTCTTTGATCTCTTTGTTCTGCTTAGCCTCTTCTCTGGCCTCCACCACCCTCCAGAAAAGTACAGGAAAATACAAGGCTCCCCCAAAAACCCAAGGAAGTAGAACAACTTTAGAGTGACTTTTTTTTATTGCTTTGTTTTAAACAGTAGGTTAGCTCAGAGGACTGCAGCAATGGGAGAGAACATGACCGTCACTGTAGTACTCTACTCTTCTGAATGTCTGCTCCTCTCCATCCTCCCGAGCTCTGCTCAGCAGGGAGAGAACTGTAATGACTGGGTTCGTTGGTGCCTCAGGAAGAGTTTAAGAGATGGGCTTTGGTAGACTGGCAGAGCAGGAGAGGGTGGCAGGGTATGGAGGGAAAGAATCAGGAGATGAAGGTTAAGTCAGATCTGTTCACATCCTTAAAAGTGCTTTAGAAAAGCATTATTTGAGTGTGAGTTTCTTGGTATTTGGGCAAGTCTCTAACATGTAGAGTACTAACAGTGAAATTAATGTTTCTAGACAGTCTGAAAAATGATTGAGCACCCTCGGCTTCCTTTTCTCCTGCTCTTCCAGTGATGCTGCAGAATGGTGAAGTATAGTCCTGAGGGCCATTTTGTATTTTTCTTTGTTTCCTGAGTTGCTGGTTCCCATGCTGATGGCTGGCCTGATGGTGATGACCAGATACAATCTGTCCTGGAAGTCATTTTCTTCCAGTTTAATAGAACTTGGCTTATCTTGGAAACCTCTGTGAACATAACTCCTAGACACCCAGTGGGGCCCCTTGTGCCATACGGAGGCCTCAGAGGATGACCTTCAGGCTACTTCAGAAGCTGAGCTTCATTTATAGAATGGGGCTGATTAATACATGCTCTACCAGTTTCCTAGAATTACCATGAAGATGAACAAGGAAATATAATGGCTGTGAAAACTTGTACAAATGTGAGGGATGGCTTCTTTGGGGGAGTAAGCAGAGTTAAGGGTCCTCTTTGGGAAATGTGAACCAGGACCCTTGTATAACCAGATTGGAAGTTTATCTTTGGTACCCTCCTGCACAACAAGGCCTTGCTTTCAGCCAAGTATCCTGGCTGTAGAGTGTCTGATTATCTTATTAAACTATTATTGCCTGTGTGAGACCCTTCTCAAGTATTTGAATATTAACAAGAACTCTTGAAATCTAGATAACTTCTTTTTTTTTTTTTTTAATTTTTACTTTTTAGAGGGCAGTTGGGGTTGGACTTGCCCAAGGTCACACAGCTAGTAAGTGTTAAGTGTCTGAGGCCGGATTTTAACTTAGGTCCTCCTGACTCCAGGGCCAGTGCTCTATTCATTGCGCCACTTATCTGCCCCCTACATAACCTCTTAAAATCCAAAAGAATAAAGCTGTAATGGAGAGTTCAGGCATTGTGACAAGCCAAACAGAGAAAGTTTGTTTTTTAATTTAGGGTAGTCTTCTGTGTCTCTAAGCTCACATGATAGTCTGTCTACTCAGATCAGTTGTGGGTGGGGTGGAGGGGATGGGAGGAGCCAGTGCTGCTGAGGGCTGAGCTCTGGGAGTTGCTGTGTACTACACACTCAGGCTACATCACACTCTGGCCTAACCCCTTAGCTATCCTCTCTACAGCTTTGATGTGCTTCGCTCTGTGGTTTTCTTCTACATCAAGAGTCCATTGCGAGTGGAGGAGGCCGGCCTTCAGGAACTCATCCCCACCACGTGGTGGCCCAATCGCTTTAATAAAGAGGTAGACAGCTGCCTTCCCACCCCTGCCTGGCCAGAGTGAGGGGAGCTCCTGGCTGGACAGAAAGGCCTTCTGGGCTTCTGATAAGGAAAGCCAAATGGGGATCTTCTGAGATGATATCACATAAATAGCTTCAGAGAGAATCCTGGTCCCCACCACCCTCTGAGCCAGTCAGCCAGTTTAGGGTCTAAACCTCTTCCATCTCCTCCTACTTGGCCAGTGGGAAAGTTTAAAAAGTGACAATTCCCTCCCTACCCCCTCTTCCCCCCACTCCAGTGCCAAATACCCAGACCACTGGGGGATGGGTGTGAAGGGAGGAGTCCATTGCTTTAGGAGATGGGAAAAGAAGCCTCATCCTGCCTCCATACCTCTGTCAAGGGGACTGTAAAAGCTTTAAGTTGCAATACCTTTAGTAATTGGGGAATGGGCAGGGGTCACCAATGTGAAGGACCACTTTCTGTCTCCTGTCCTAACTTCAGAGATTCCCTTAATCAAGAGAGAGAAGGGAGTAGTGTTGCTTTGTCAGCCAGGGTTCCAACACTCATTTCTCTGCTGTTGTGTGTAGGACATTAAACATATAGTATTTTTGAGTCCAGGCTGCCTTTTTAGGAGGAGAAGTTTTGCTGATCAAGACTAAAGTGCTACATATTCTCTGTATATGCACAGAAGAAGGGTATCTCAGGCTGGGGTATTTATAGGAAAGACACCCTAGTGAGATATCATGATGCCCATGGGGAATCTTGCTGGGTCTGAGCTGAGCTCTCTGACCAATTGAATATAGAGTTTTAGAGCTTTGACCTGAGTGAGTCTCCATATATGCTTTCCTCAGCTAGTTCTGTGGATGCTGTGCCCAACATGGGTACCAGGAGCCTGCTGCCTTGCTGGGTTAGAGGTTCCCAGCAAGGCTGATGTCCCTACATTGGTTATGTTTTGGGAAAGAAGAGATAGTCCAATCATAGCACCTTTAGGGTACCATTACAGTGGGTGTATGAAATCCTCTGGCTTCCCTGTCTTGGGCTGGAGGAATCTTGTTCTGAGGCTACATCCCTACCTGCCCTTACTCAGGTCTTAGTCATATTTATGGGGGCTCTCTCATTCCTTACTTCAGGGCAAGGAGACTAAGGAGGTGAAGGAAGAGAGTGCTGAGGAGCGGCTAAGACGGCGGGCATATGAGAGAGGTTGCCAAAGACTCAAGAAACGAATTGAAGGTCTGACTACTATCTCATCTTCCTCTCCTTATGGCAGGTGCCAGAGGAGCTCCAGGGGCCACTACCTCAGTTGAGGAGGACTTTCTACCTCTTCTCTTCTTTTCCCTCATCTACATAGTCCTGTCCCCATCCAAGTATCCCTCCCATTGGGGAATCTGGGAGTTGGGGAGTATTTCCTGATCTGTACCCAGAAGGGCTAGCTTACCTCATGGTTGAGGAAGACTGTGCCTCCCAGGAGGACTGGTGGCTCCTGTTTCAGTTTCACTCTAGGAGGGGTGGTAGCTTTTGCTGCTAGTACTTTCTGTCCTACCTAGAGCTGAACTCAGGCCATCGAGACTGATGGTCTGCTTCCCCTTTCAGTGGTAGAAGATCTCCAGGTTCAGATCCTGAAGTTGCTGTTGAATAATCAAGACCATAATGGGGTAAGTAGGCTGCATGAGGGAGAATAGTAGTGCTGGAAGGATTCTTGGGGCATAGAAAGTAAAATATCAGGGACTTTAGTACCCAGGATGGGGAGACCAAAGTCTAAGAGAGGGAAGAAGACAGGTTCATACATCTTGGTAGAGATCTGTCTCTACCTGGGAACAACCTAGTTGAGCCCTGTGTGGGGTGCACAGTTGGACCCCTTTTATAGGAAGGAACACCTCATATGCTTCTATGGTTGATGGGTAAGTGGGTGGAAGGTTGGAGACCATCAATTCCCCTTCCCTGGCTGTTTCTTGCTGCCAGTCCAGCTTTACTTCTCTCCCAGGGTGAAGCTTCCAGGTACATTTTCCTCAACAAATTTCGAAAGTTCCTGCAAGAGAATGCCAGCAGCCGAGGGGTGAGTGGTTTGTTCAGGCTAGGGGAGTACCTGCCCAAGGATCTGGGGGAGTGGGGCTGATAGGGGGCCCTCCCACTCTTAAGGCCCAGCCCTGGGGACCAGCCAAAGGACATTTTGGGCAGCTCTGACAAGGCTATTGCTTGGGCTCCGAAGAGATATTCCTGGCACAGAGCTGGTTCTTTGGAGACAATGAAGAGGCAAGAGGGCGGGAATTTCCAGAATCTGACTCTGCTGTTACATGTAACCAGCAGAGACTTCTTGATAAATAGTGTTTCTTGTACACTGAGATTTACAAAGTACTTTCCTCACAACTCTGTGAGGTGGATAGTGCAAGTATTATATTTCCTTTATAAATGAGGATGGTCTGAATGAGGTCAGGGAGTCTGAAATGAGTTGCTCAGAGATATGTAAACACAGTAAAGTTGGGATTCAAATCCAGGTCCTCCCCTGACTTCGGGACCAGTTCCGTTTCCACTGGGCCATGCTATAGGCTTGAGAGCTCGCTAACTGTCTTGCCCTCCTTTTCCGTTCTCTCCCTTCTCTTCTTCCCCTTTCTCCTTCCTTTCTCTGCCCTATTCATGGTGATTCTCTGTGCAGTCACCCCCTCCTTAGGAGTCTGTTATCAGAAAGAAAGGGGCTTGTGGATTGCTCTAGAACTAAATCAGGAAGTGGCTTTATTTGGATTTGAATTTTTAAAATTTGGAACTTAACATTAAGTAAAATGAGCATTTCCCTGTATGAAGTGGAAAAGTAAAAGAGAATTGTACATAACACTGTGAATCTCTATGATGTAGAATCTGCTTTTCCTTTTAAGTATATAATAAATTCAACATGTAACTTTCAAAGCTGTTCTGCTTGTCTGTGTTTCCTTCTGGCCTGGAAGGGACCTCAGAGGCCATCTAGTCCAACCCCCACATTTTACAGATGAGACAATGGACCACAGGCAGTTAGGGGCGGAGGCCATCTGACTAGAGAACCTGCATGCTCCCCACTGCAGCATGCCTCCTGTCATTCAGAGTAGAGCCGAGTTCCCAGGGGAAAGGCCTGTAGTGAGCAGCAGGCCTTTCTCTTCCCAAAAGTCTCATGGGCCAGGCTGCCAAATGAGGGGTCATGCACATGCCCCCAAGCAAGAGCTCAGTTGTAGGGGGATGATGAGATTTTAGATTTAAAACTGGAAGACACAGTCTAGTCCAACCTCCTCTTCTCACAGATGGGGAAATTGAGGTCCAGACATATTAGTGACTTGCTCATCTCATAGAGATAACAGAGCAGCATGGTTTAGTGGAGAGAAAACCAACGTTGGAACCAGGATGGCCTGGATTCAAGTTCCACTTCGGACACACACTGAGTCATTTAGCCTGTCAGTGCTCTAGGCAGCTCTTAAAGACTATAAGCTGCAGGGAAGGTGGAGAGTCTTCCCTCACCAGGGAGGTTTCCATACCAGAGCAATCAGAGGTCTAGTCCCTCTCCCTATCCCCAATATGTGGCACATTTATAAGTGGCAGCTGATATTCAGGCCCATGTTGAGATCCACTTTTGAGGCTGCTCTTTCCAACATTCCATGCTTCTGAGTGCTGCTGGCTTTTAGCATGGTTTGAGTAGCCTATCATGTAAATTAGGGATGAGTCCAGAGGGACCTGAGTTTGAATCCTGCCCTTAAAACTTAGCTGGGTAATCATGGTCAAATTACTGAGCCTCTATTAACTTGTTTCTTCATCTGTACAATGGGAATAACTACCTATAAGAAGAGCCCTTGCAGGGTTATTGTGAGGATCAAAGGAAATAACAGAGGTAAAGCGCTTTGTAAACATCAAAGCACTGTAAAAGTCAGCTATTATTATAAATGAGGGTGGAGTCATGTCCCCAGTTCTAGGATGAGTTCCTATGGGTCTGGCCTTTGTGGGGAAGAAACAGGCCCTCTTGATGACTTCATCAGGAGCTCCCATTTGGGTCCTAGTGTATGTGGCACCAATGGAAAAGGCCGGGGGGAACTGGCTTTTTGTTTGCCATCCAGTCCTGCCCCACAAAGGCTTCATTCTTCCTTTGGAACCTAGATGAGTTTCACTGAAGTTCTGGGTACAGAGTTAGGGTCTTTGAATTTTGGGGTGAGTTGGGTTGAATCATTCTGATCTTATGGTAATAGGAACTGTCGCATGCACCTTACAATGCTGAATCAGAAACATTTACTAGGTGCCTGCCACGCTAAGAGAAATACAAAGTATAGATTCTACATGCTCCTTGCCTTCGTGTAACTTATAACATAGTAAGGGGATAAGAAAGAAGTACAAATAACTTTAATATGCGATGATATATATTAAATGCTTTAGAAAAGGGTAAACAAAATTCTATGTGAGGTCCATGAGGGAAAGGTCACAAGCAGCCAGGGTGAAGACAGACAACAGAAAGCTTCCTGGAACAGGTGGCATTGGAAGAGATCTTCAAAGATCAGGTAGGAATTAAATGGGTGAAGAGAAGGAGGAAGGGCAGGCGTTCTTGGTTCAGGAAACGTTGTGAACAAAGGAAAGGCAGCGTGAGAGCACAGTGTGTGTGTGTGTGTGTGTGTGTGTGCAGGAACAGAGTAGTCTAGTTTCACATAGCTTTGAGGGCAGTGATAGAAATTAAAGCTGGAAAAGTAGAGGGGGAGGGATGGTTGATTACCAGTTAAAGGAAATATAGTTAAAGAATTCTAGGATTTGGTCATTCACTGGGTGGAGCCCCACAAACACACCAGGCCTCCAGGAGACTACTTTATTTGCTGAGAATGAGTCTGGGAGTAGGAGAGCTTGGTACAGAAAGCCCAGATGGGACAAACCTCAGATGCCACTTGTATGTGTTCTCAGTGGCCAGGTGGGGCAGATTTGGAAGTTTAGGGCCCCTCTATCTGGCTGGTAAAGAACAGATTTACTCTATAGGAATTTCTAATTACCATGATCTGTTTCTTCATTTGCACAATGGCAATAATAATTTTGTTGTTGCTCAGTCATTTCAGTCACGTCCAATTCTTCGTGACCCCATTTGGGGTTTTCTTGGCAAAGAGATTGGAGTGGCTTGCCATTTCCTTCTCCAGCTCATTTTACAGATGAGGAAACTAAGGCAAATCTGGTTAAGTGACTTGCCCAGAGTCACATAGCTAGTTAGTGTCTGAGGTGAGATTTAATCTCAAGAAGATGAATCTTCCTGACTTGAGGCTTGTGATGAGTCTTCCTGACTTCAGCTGTGTCACCTAGCAGCCCTAGGAATAATACCTATTGTGTTATTTGATGGGTTATTTCTAAGTTTGTATTTTATCTCTCCTTTGTAAATACTAGAGAATACTTTTGTGATCTAATGTTCATAGAGATCAACAAGCATTAATTGTCTATAATATGCCAGACACTGTGCTAGGTGCTGGGGATCCTAGACAAAAACAGAATGGATCATGCCCTCGAGGAGTTTACATTCTATCGGGGGAAACAGCATGTACACATGGATTAGAAAGGAAAAGAGGAAAATGAATTCTGTGAAAAAGAATCCAGAGGTAGTGGTAGTGGGACAGGTTCTGGGCAGCAGGCCTTTGAACTGGGAAACCAAGAAGCCCCCAAAGATTTGCAACCTGGTTGAGATTTCAGGGATCAGGGAAATTCTATTAGAGAATTTAAGGGGAAAGAGCTGTGGGGTCAAAGGCAAGGTCCCCTGGACAAATTCTAAATAGCAGAGTGAGTGTCTTGGGAAGCTAACTGTGGGTCAGATCCTAGCCTCCTGCACACCTTGACATGTTGCTTCTCTTTGGGGCCCTTGCCTCCCTCTTTGTGCCAGGGGTTCTGTAAGGGCAGACCTGCCTTCACTCCCAGTATCCCCTTCCTCCTACCCCCTGGCCGTGCCAAGAAGAGGGGCTCTCACTATGTGGACATGACCAGCTAGTTGACTACTACTGTCCACGTGGCTGTGACATATCTTGGGAGGGACAGTCAGCTTGTGAGAAATGTTGCACTGGAGAAATCAGGGTTGATAATAGAGGGGACCGTATTAACTGGAGCTGCTCTTGTGAAGCACTAGGATTAGAATTGGTAGCAAGCTGTTCTCTGCTTCTCTTTAGAATCTGACTGTTCTCTGCCCACCGGAGTACATGGTATGCTTTCTGCATCGGCTGATCACAGCTTTACGGCACTACTGGGATGGATACAAGGCTTCAAATCCAACAGCATCATTCAGTGAAGGTAAGCTGATGTGGAGCCTGAGTTTTCTGGTCCAAGTCTCATTGTAGAACCACCAATGATAATATTTCTGGCCATGCATTAATCTTCCTGACCCAGGGAAATAGTCAGGTTATCTAGATTCTGTACCTGACAAGCTGTAAACTGGGTCATTGGGCTTAGTGCCCTATCTCAGACCCAGCTAAGACTTTCAGAGCCTTTTCCTCTTCCCCTCTGAACTGCCAGATCCCTTAGACGAAGATCATCAAGTGACAGTTTTCAAAGGAAAGGGGCAGGCTGAGGGCCAACCAGTAGTATTGATTACCTTAATCTTACAGATCGTCAGTAACTCTCCATCTCTGTCAGACTTCTCCCTTTTTCCTGGTACTGTGCTGTGCCCCTTTCCTAGCTCTTCAGTTGGCCTGTGCTCAGAAAGGATACATTAAGGGTGGTGGGGGGCAGGATTGGAGGCAGAAGAAACAGGCCTTGTGCCTTCTGAATTCAGTCAGCAAACATTTATTCAGATGAATATTCAGTTGTCTGCTTTTTTTTATTATCTGAATTTTAATTTTTCCAGGTCATTGAGCTACTGGGTATAATTTCATCTTGTGTACATTTAACTCTGCATAGGCCCACAATGAATAGAGAGAGAAGACTAAGGATCTTTTGCTCACATTGGTCAGATTTTCTGACTCACTTTTCTGTGTAGTAGAAAGAACTCTAGATTTGGAGAAGAGGATGTGTTTGAGTCCTAGAATTGCTGTTTACTGTGTAAGACCTCAGGCAAGCTATGCTATCTCTCTGTCCTCAGTTCCCTTCTCTATCAACTGAGAGGATCAGATCAGAATGGAACTTTTTTTTTCTTTCCCCTAATACATGGTTTTATTCTTTTGTTTTTTTCCACTCAATAGTATTTTTTTTTCAATTATATGTAAGGATAGTTTTCAGCATTCACTATTACAAGATTTTAAGTTCCACATATTTCTCTCTCCCTCCTTTTCTTCCCCCCTCCCCAAGAAAGCAAGCAATCTGATATATGTTATACATGTACAGTCACATTAAACAACATATTTTCACATTAGTCATGTTGTGAAAGAAGAATCAAAACAAAAGGGAAAAATCACAAGAATGAAAAAGGAAAAAAAAGTGAAAACAGTATACTTCAATCTGCTTTCAGACTCCATAGTTCTTTCTATGGATGTGGACAGCATTTTCCATCATGAGTCTTTTGTAATTGTCTTGGATCATTGTATTGATGAGAAGAATTAAGTCTGTCATAGTTGATCATTGCATAGTGTTACTGTTGCAGTGTACAGTGTTTTCCTGGTTCTGCTCACTTTACTCAGTATCAGTTCATGTAAGTCTTTCCAAGTCTTTCAGAAATCTGCCTGCTTATCATATCTTATAGTACAGTAGTATTCCATTATATTCATATACCACAGCTTGTTCAGCCATTCTGCAATTGATGGGTATCCTCTCAATTTTCAATTCTTTGCTACCACAAAAAAGAGCTGCTATAAATATTTTTGTACATGGGTATCCTTTGCCCTTTTTTATGATTTCTTTGGGATACAGATCCAGTAGTGGTATTACTCAATCAAAGGGTATGCACAGTTTGATTGCCTTTTTGGCATAGTTCCAAATTGCTCTCCAGAATGGTTGGATAAGTTCACAATTACACCAATAGTGCATTAGTGTTCCAATTTTTCCACATCCCCTCCAACGTTTGTAATTTTCCTTTTCTGTCATATTAGCCAATCTGATAGATATGAGGTGGTACCTCAGAGTTGTTTTAATTTGTGTTTCTCTAATCAATAGTGATTTAGAGCATTTTTTCATATGACTACAGATAGCTTTAATTTCTTCATCTGAAAACTGCCTACTCATATCCTTTGACCATTTATCAACTGGGGAAATAACCTGTATTATAAAATTGACTCAGTTCTCTGTATATTTTAGAAATGAGGCCTTCGTCAGAAACACTGTCTATAAAATGTTTCCAAGTTTTCTGTTTTCCTTCTAATCTTGATTACACTGTCTTTGTACAAAAATTTTTTAATGTAATAAAAATTATCCATTTTGCATTTTATAATGTTCTATATCTCTTCTTTGGTCATAAATTCTTCCCTCCTCCATAGATCTGACAGGTAAACTATTCCTTGCTCTTCTAACTTGTTTATGGTATCACCCTTTTTGTCTAAATCATGTACCCATTTCAACTTTAGTTTGGTATACAGTGTGAGATGGTGGTTTGTGCCTACTTCCTGCCATACTGTTTTCCAATTTTCCCAGCAGTTTTTGTCAAATAGCTACTTCTTATCCCAGAAGCTTGGAGTCTTTTGATTTATCAAACAGTAGATTATTATAGTAATTTATTATGGTGTCTTGTGTACCTAACCTATTCCACTGATCCATCATAGTATTTCTTTGCCAGTACCAAATAGTTTTTCTTTTTCTTTTTTTTTTGGAGGGGGGAAGGGTAGGCAGTTGGGGTTAAGTGACTTGCCCAAGGTCACCTGGCTAGTAAGTGCTAAGTGTCTGAGACCGGATTTGAACTCAGGTTCTTCTGACTCCAGGGCCGGTGCTCTATTCACTGTACCACCTAGCCGCCCCAGTACCAAATAGTTTTGATGATTGGCGCTTTACAATATAGTTTTAGATCTGGTATGGCTAGGCTACCTTCCTTTGCATTTTTTCCATTAATTCCCTTGATATTCTTGACCTTTTATTCTTCCAGATGAATTTTGTTAATATTTTTTCTAGCTCTATAAAATATTTTTTGGTAGTTTTATTGGTATGGCACTGAATAAGTAAATTAATTTAGGTAGAATTGTAATTTTTATTATATTAGCTTGGCTTGCCCATGAGCAATGGATATTTTTATAATTGTTTAATTTGTATGAAGTGTTTTGTAATTGTGTTCATATAGTTCCTGGGTTTGTCTTGGCAGGTAGACTCCCAAGTATTTTATATTGTCTAGAGTTATTTTAAATGGAATTTCTCTTTCAGTCTCTTGCTGTGGGCTTTGTGGGTAATATATAGAAATGCTAATGATTTATGTGGGTTTATTTTATATCCTGTAACTTTTCTAAAGTTGTTAATTATTTCAAGTAGTTTTTTAGTTGATTCTCTAGGATTCTCTAAGTATACCATCATATCACCCTCAAAAAATGATAGTTTTGTTTCCTCATTGCATATTCTAATTCCTTCAATTTATTTTTCTTTTCTTATTGCTAAAACTAATATTTCTAGTACAGTATTGAAGAATAGTGGTGAATGAGTATCTTTGCTTCATTACTGATCTTACTGGGAAAGCTTCTAGCTTATCCCCATTACATATAATTCTTTTTTATTTTTATTTTTTTTGCTTTTTGGAGGGCAATTGGGGTTAAATGACTTGCCCAAAGTCACACAGCTACTAAGTGTGTCAAGTGTCTGAGGCCAGATTTGAACTCAGGTCCTCTTGACTCCAGGGCCGGTGCTCTATTCACTGCGCCTCCTAGCTGCCTCACATATAATTCTTACTAATGGTTTTAGATAGGTACTGCTTATTATTTTAAGGAAAAACTCTGTTTATGCCTATGCTTTCTGGTGTTTTTAATAGGAATGGGTACTGTATTTTGTCAAAAGCTTTTTCTGCATCTATTGAAGTAAGCATATGATTTCTGTTAGTTTTGTTATTGATATGGTCATTTATGCTGATAGTTTTTGAATCAGCTCTGTATTCCTGGTATAAATCCCACCTGGTCATAGTGTGTTATCCTTGCGATAAATTGCTGTAATCTCTTGGCTAATATTTTACTTAAATTTTTTTGCAATAATATTCATTACGGAAATTAGTCTATAATTTTCTATCTTTGTTTTGGTTATTACTGGTTTAGCTATCAGTACCATATTTGTGTCATAAAAAGACTTTGGTAGGACCCATTCTTCTCCCATTTTTCCAAATAGTTTATATAGTATTGGTATTAATTGGTTTTTGGTTTTTTTTTTTTTGCTTTTTGGAAGGCAGTTGGGATTAAGTGACTTGCCCAAGGTCACATGGCTAGTTTTTGTGTTACGTGTCTGAGGCTGGATTTGAACTCAGGTCCTCTTGACTCTAGGGCCAGTGCTCTATTTACTGTGCCACCTAGCTGCTCCTAATTGTTTTTTTTTTTCAATATTTGGTAGAATTCACTTGTAAATCCATCTGCACCTGGAGATTTTTTCTTAGGGAGTTCATTGATGATTTGTTCAATTTCTTTTTCTAAAGTGGGGTTATTTAAATATTTTATTTCCTCTTTTGTTTATCTGGGCAATTTATATTTTTTGTAAAGATTCATCCATTTCACTTAAATTGTCAGATTTTTAATTACTGGCTTACAGTTGGGCAAAATAGCTCCTAATTATTGTTTTAATTTCTTCTTCATTGTGGTGAATTCACCCTTTTCATTTTTGATACTGCTAATTTGTTTTTCTTCTTTTTTTAAAAAATCAAATTAACCAAAGGTTTATCTATTTTATTGGGTTCCCCCCCATAAAACCAGCTCTTAGTTTTATTTATTAGTTCAATTGTTTTCTTACTTTCAATTTTATTAATCTCTCCTTTGATTTTCAGGATTTCTAAATTGGTATTTAATTGGGGATTTAAAATTTGTTCTTTTTCTAGCTTCTTTAGTTGCATGCCCAATTCATTGATCTGTTCTTTATCTATTTTATATGTGGAAGCATTTAGAGATATACAATTTCCCCTAAGTAGTGCTTTTGCTGTATCCCATAAATTTGGGTATGTTGTCTCTTTATTATCATTCTCTTTGATGAAATTATCGATTGTTTCTATGATTTGTTGTTTGACTCATTCTTTAGGATCAGATTATTTAGTTTCTAATTAATTTTTAATCTATCTTTCTATGGCCATTTATTACATGTAATTTTTATTGCATCATGATCTGAAAAGGATGCATTTAATATTTCTACCTTTCTGCATTTGATTGTGAGGTCTTATGCCTTAATATGTGGTCAGTTTTTGTGTAGTGCCATGTACCACCAAAAAAAAAAGTATATTCCTTTCTATCCCCATTTAGTTTTCTCCAGTTGTCTATCATATCTAACTTTTCTAAATTCTATTCAATTCCTTAACTTCTTTCTTGTTTATTTTGTGGTTAGATTTATCTAGTTTTGTGAGGGGGAAGTTATAGTCCCCCACTAGTATAGTTTTGCTTTCTTTTTTTCCCCTCTCTTTTGTTATTTTTTAGTTTACATCATTCATTTCCACAAGATTTTGAATTACAAATTTTCTCCCTAATTGTCCCTAGCCGCCACCCCAAAACAGCGTTCCCACTGAATATCCCCTCCCCCAATCTGCTCTCTCCCATATCTTCCCCCATCCCCTCTTCGACTCTCCAGTAGGGCACAGTGGATAGTTTTGCTTTCTATTTCTTCCTGTAACTCACTTAACTTCTCTCAGAATTTGGATGCTATACCACTTGGCACATATATGTTTAGTATTGATATTGCTTCATTCTCTATGGCTCCTTTTAGCACAATGTAGTTTCCTTTCTTATCTCTTTTAATTAGATCTATTTTTGCTTTTGCTTTGTCTGAAATCAGGATTGCCACCCCTGCTTTTTTTTATTTTAGCTGAAGCATAATATATTCTGCTCCAACCTTTTACCTTAACTCTGTTTGTATCTTTCTACTTCAAATGGGTTTCTTGCAAGCAACATATTGTAGGCTTCTGGTTTTTAATCCATTCTACTATTTGCTTCCATTTTATGGGAGAGTTCATCCTATTCACATTCACAGTTATGATATACACTAACTGTGTATTTCCCTCCATGCTATTTTTCCTCCTGTTTATACTTTACTCTCTCCTTTTACCCTGTCCTTCCTCACAGTGTTTTGCTTCTGACCACCACTGCCCTACCTTCTATCAGTTCCCCCTCCCTTTTCTTTTTTCCTTTCCCCTTCCCCCTTTCTCCTCCTCCTTCCCTATAGGGTGAGATAAATTTCTATACCGAACTGAGTATGTATGTTTTTCCCTATTGTAGCCAAATCCAATGAGAGTAAGGGAAGGTTCAAACAATGCTCACCCCCTCCCTTATTTCCCTCTACTGAAATAGGTCTTTTGTACCTCTTCTTGTGATGTAACTTACCCTATTCTGCCTTCCCCTTTCCTCTTCTTTCAATACAATCCTTTTTTTTAACCGCTTAATTTTTTTTATATCATCACATCAAAGTCAGATTATACCTCTGTATATGTATACTCCTTTTAACTATCATAATAAAGATACAGTTCTCAAGAGTTATAAGTATCTCTTCTCAGGTAGGGATATAACAGTTTAACCTTACTGGATAGTATGGTATGTTTTTTTCTTTCCTCTTTACCTTTATATGCTTCTGTTGTCTTGTATTTGAAGACTGAATTTTCTGTTCAGTTCTGGTCTTTTCATCAGGAAGGTTTGAAAGCCCTCTATTTCATTGAATTTCTTTCTTTAAGGCTGAGAGATTTTTCTGGGTAGTTGATTCTTGGTTGTAATTCAAGGTCCTTTGCCTTCCAAAATATATTCCAAGCTAGACTCTCATCCTTTAGTGTAGAAGCTGCTAAGCCCTGTGTAATCCTGACTGTGGCTCCTTGATACTTGAATTATTTCTTTTTGTCTCCTTACAGTATTTTCTCCTGGACCTGATAGTTCTGAAATTTGGCTACAATATTCCTTAGAGTATTTATTTTGGGATCTCTTTCAGGAGGTGATTGGTGAATTCTTTTAATTACTATTTTATCCTCTGGTTCTAGGATATCAGGACAGTTTCCTTGATAATTTCTTGAAAGATGCTGTCCAGGCTCTTTTATTGATCATGGCTTTCAAGTAGTCCAGTAATTCTTGAATCATCTCTCCTGGAAGTCTTTTCCAGGTCAGTTGTTTTTCTAATGAGGTATTTTACATTTTCTGCTGTTTTTTCATTTTTTTGATTTTGTTTGATTGATTTTTGTTATCTCATTGAGTTGTTAGCTTCCTCTTGCCCAATTCTAATTTTTATGGAATTATGTTCTTCAGTTAGGTTTTGTACTTCATTTTGGATTTGACCAATTGTATTTTTTTTTTTTTGCTTTTTTTGGAAGGCAATTGGGGTTGAGCAACTTGCCCAAGGTCACATGGCTAGTATATGTTAAGTGTCTGAGGCCAGATTTGAACTCAGGGCCTCCTGATTCCAGGGCCGGTGCTCTATTCACTGTGCCACCTAGCCATCCCAACCAATTGTATTTTGTAAGGGATTATTTTCTTCAGTAAATTTTTGTCCTTCCTTTTCCAAACTGTTGACTCTCTCTTGCATACTTTTCATTTCTTTTCCCATTTTTTCTTCTGCCTCCCTTATGTGATTTTAAAAATCCTTTTTGAGCTCTTGCAAGAAGACTTTTGGGGCTTTGAGACCAATTTATGATCCCCTTTGAGGTTTCACATGCAGGCATTTTGACATTTTGAGTTTGTGTTTTGATCTTCTCTGTCACCACAGTAGCTTTCTATGGTCAAGGCTCTTTTCTGGGTTTTTTTTTGCTCATTTTTAGCCTATTTTGTGACTTTTAAAGTTGAGCTCTGCTCCTGGAGCACAGGAGGCACTGTCTCAAGCTTCTTGTGCTGGGGGCCAGAGGCCTGGTCACTGGATTTCTGTGCTGGGGTCTCAAATGCTGGTAGTTTGCCCACTGTGCTGGGATGGCCTGATGTAGTCATGCCTGTTGTGCTCTGGGTTCTGGGGCTGACAGTTTGCCTTCTGAACTGGAATTGGAAGCCTCCAAGCTGGCTTGCTGTGCCACTTGCCTGCTGAGCTAGGATCAAAGGGCTTCAGTTGTTGATCTGTGCTGTGGCTAAAAGCTTCACACTGGCTTGCCCAGGAACTATTTACAATGGGCTGTGCTCCCCTTTTACCCAAGTGAGTTAGGCCTTTTCTGAAGTCTAAGTTATCTTAAGCTGGAAAATTATTTCACTCCATCTTTTTGTGGGTCTGTCACTCCTGAGTCCATTTGGAGGCTTGATTTAACATTGTGAGGGAAACTATGGAGAGCTCAGGCAACTTCCTGCCTTTTCTCCTCCATCTTGGCTCTACCTCAAAGCAGGACTTCTTAACTTTTTGTTTTATGCACCCCTCAGGCAGGCTAATGGAGCCAATGATCTACTCAAAAGAATGGTTTTAAATGTATAATTACAAAGGAAATCAATTATTTTAAAATATAGTTTTCTCTCTGTCTCTTGCTTTCTCTTCCTCTTTCTCCCCTTTCACCCCTTCCTTTCTCTTCCTTTCTCTCTCCACACACACACACACACACACACACACACACACACACACACACACAC
>NW_027185896.1:10063122-10160204 GCF_028583685.1 Petaurus breviceps papuanus | reverse complement strand
CACACACACACACACACACACACACACACACACACACACACACACACACACACACACACACATATACACACACACGTCCATAAACCCCAGGTTGGGAACTTCTGGACTATGTGATCCCCAATGTCCCTTCTAGGCCTCAGTTCTCTGAACCTGTGACCTCTCTCTCAGCTCTGTTGTACTAAAGCCCATACATCTAGTCCTGCTCACCCTCTGAGATGGTGCCATGTGTCACCTTTGTGGTAATGGATGCGTGTTCCTCAGTAGAGTTTCCTCCAATATGTCAATTCATTTGTGAATTCAGCAAATGTTCGTAGACTCTTAAATGTCAGAGCTGGAAGGGACCTTAGAAAGCTTCCAGGTCACCCCCTTCATTTGACAGAGCAGAAAACTGGTACAGAGAGAGTAAAGTAAGGTCCTAGAGAGAGTGAATGGCAGAGCTGCTGATACCAGCCCCCTTCTCCTGTCTTCTGGTCATATGCTCCTTCTACTGTAGCATGCTGCAGCCTCTGGGTTTGTTTAAAACACACAATCAAAGGCTCTGTCCTCACACTTTCTCCAATATCTTTTTAATCATCTTACTTCCATTACAGGACCCTGTGCTCACTTAAATTCCATTGTATTGTAAATTGTAGTGAATGATCATTGGCTTTTAATGTTCTCTTGCTCTTAATTGTCCTTATTCCTAAAATCTCACTCCTCCCCAGAGCTTGCTGCTGTTGTGGCCATGCAAGGCCTCCATATATAGAGGAATTTAGCTACTCTTCCCTCCAATAGGACCCCCCTGCCCTCTCAAGAAATACAATAACACCCCTTTTCTTGAGTGAAATAGAGGAACTTTCACTGCCATCACAGGGAGCTTCCATAAGGGGTCTGCTCTTCCTGGTCTCTCTAAGGCCTTAGGAAACAGTTCTCCAGCAACTTATCTGCTGCCTTTCTTCTAAAAGCTGCAAAAAAAGCAAATTTCAGGTTAATATAAAGAAATTCTTCCTAGCAATTATAGAGCTATCCCAAAGTGGAGTGAACTTATAAGGTAGTGAATTCCCTATCAACAGAAGTTTTCAGGTCGAGGTTATTGGGGACAGGTAGAGGAGATTCTTATAAAGGTATAGGCTGAATTAGTTGCCGTTGAGGCAACTTTTAGCAATGAGGTTCTGTAAAACATGATTCTCACTAGAGATTTTATGATGATTTGTTGCTGGCAAACCAATGGAAAAAATAAAGTGGGTTTCAGAGGTATACCAGTTCTTCCATGATCAAATTTGTGCCTAATAAGAGAGACCTGAGAGCCCTCCTGGGATGCCTGCTCCTTACTCATATCTCTAATCTGCTCTTCTTAGTCCCACTTTGCTTCTAGTTGGATTCTCCAACTGCCCCTAAACACTCAGATATCCTTTTTTGGTTTTTATTACTCTAACTCCAGATTACTCCCCCCATCCTTCCCTTCTACTCCTTCTCACATACTCCTGAATGGAGCTGGAGGAAGTCACACAACCTTGCTGACTGGATAGATTATGAATCAATGTTAGATAACTTCAGTGGTGTGTTGGGGGGGGGGTTGTGGTTAGAGGGACCCTTACTGCAGCAAGGCAATCTTTTTATTCTCCCCCAATTAATTCCCTGTCTTACTCCCTACAGAAACTATTCCAAACCCTCTCTTCTCCCATACCTCCTCTTTCTTCTTTCTCAACTTCCTCATTATTTACTGAGAGCTTCTTCCCACTTCTTTCTTGCAAAACTCCTTAATCTCTCATATTATCCTCCTTTCATTAAGCCTCTGATTATGAGAGGACTCTTCTCCTTGTTAGGGGCAAGCCCTCTACATTTACCCTTAATCACATCCTCTCCTATCTTCTCCATAAGATATCCCTCTCAAACATATGTCTGTCTGTCTGTCTTTTTCCCTCTGTCTCTTTCTCTCTCTATCCCTCCATTTCCCCTTCCCTGTCTTGCTCCCTCCTACCTCCCTCTTTCTTCCCTTTCTGTCCCTAACTGTTGATTCCTTCTCTTCTGCCTTCAGACAAGACCAGATCTCCCTGATGCTTAAAAAATTTTGACTAGACTATACCATCCCCTCAAAAAAAACAACAACCCTATGTCTCCTTTCCTTTTCTCAGCCAAACTTCTTGAAAAAGCAAAAAAGCTCTCTGCACTCATTGCCTCCATTTTTCTTCCTCTCACATATTCTTCAGCCCTTTGCAGTCTGCCTCCTGACCTCATCACTCACCTGAAACTGCTCTCCTTCAAGTTACCAATGATTTTTAATTGCCAGACCTGATGGTCTTTTATCAGTGCTCATTCTTGACCTCTCTGCCACCTTCTTCTCTCCCTGAACACTCTTCTCTGGGTTGTGGGGAAGCTAATTTCCTGCTTCTACTCCTGTCCCTTTGACCACTCTGTCTCAGTCTCCTTTGCTACCTCATCAGGTATTAGCATGCCCTCTAACTCTAGGTTTTTCGAAAGGCTCTGTTCTGGGCCTCTTCCCTTTTTTCTGTCCTTTCTTTCTCTTGGTGACTTCCTCAGCTCCCATGAAGTTATTTATGTCTATGTGGATGATTCATAATCAAGGAGACAGCACTGGCTCCAGAATCAAAGGACCTGGGTTCAAATCCTATCTCTAATCCTTTTTACCTTTGTGACTTTAGGCAACTTCTCTATCCTGTCTTTTTTTTCCCCATTAAAAAAAATATTTATTTATTTTTAGTTTCCAACATTCATTTCCACAAGATTTTGAGTTAGAAATTTTCTCCCCATCTCTCCCCTACCCCCCACCTCAAGATGGCAAGTATACTGATTCCCCCTTCCCCCGATCTGCCCTCTCTTATATCTCTCCTCCCCATCTCCCTCCCTTACTTTCTTGTAGGTCATGATGAATTTCTATACCCCTTTGCCTGTATATCTTATTTCCCAGTTGCATGTAAAAATAATTTTTCTTAGCATTTGTTTTTAAAACTTTGAGTTCCAGATTCTCTCCCTTCTTCCCTCCTCACCCACTCCCACTGGGAAGACAAGCAATTCAATATAGTTTATACATATGTAGTTATGCAAAACATTTCCATAGTAGTTATAATGTGAAAGACTAACTATATTTCCCTCCATCCTATCCCATCCCACATTTATTCTATTTTCTCCTTTGACCCTGTCCCTTTTCAAGAGTGTTTGCTTCTGACTACCCTCTCCCCCCAATCTGCCCTCCCTTCTATCATCCCCCCTCGTTTCCCCTTCTCCCCTACTTTCCTGTAGGATAAGATACCCAATTGAGTGTGTATGTTATTCCTTCCTTAAGCCAAATTGTTTACCCTTTCTTGACCTTAGTTTCCTCATCTACAAAATGAGGGGTTGTTCAGATGACCTCTGAGGTCTCTTAGAGTTGGACATCTGTGATATTCTTATCTTTTCTATCCAACCTTCATCTTCCTCCTGAACTCCAGTTCAGTGTCACTGACTGTGTAGAAGACATCTCGACCTGGCCCTCCCCTTCTCATTCTTATCATTCAAATAATATGCAACCAGGTATTTTATTGATGGAAATGACTCCCTTGGACAGGAACTGGAGAAGGCATTAATAACAACATTTTTATAACACGGAAAATATTAAAAATATGAACTTAATTAAGAATGAAGGACTTTGGCAGCAAAATTTACAAAATGCACAAATATATACAGGACAAATAGGAAATAATTAACAGAGGGAAGGTACTAGCATTAAGAAGGGTTAGGGAAGGTGTCCTTTAGAAGGTGGAATTTTAATTATGACTTAAAAGAAGTCAGAGAGGTCAGTGGTCGGAGCAGAGGAGGGAAAATATTCCAGGCATAAGAGACAACCAGAGAAAATACCCAGAGCCAAGAAATGCAGTGTCTTGTTTGTGGAACAGCCAGGAGGCCAGTGTTATTGGATTGAAGAGGATGTGGTGGAGAGGAAAGTGTAAGAAGACTGGAAAGGTGGAGGAGTCAAGGTTATAAAGGACTTTGAATGCCAGACAGCATTTTATATTTGCACCTGGAGACAATAGGAAGCCACTGGAGTTTATTGGGGACGGGGGGTATGTGTGACATGTTTTTACCAGCCACTTTAGTGACTAAAGATGAACTGGAATGGGAAGAGATGTGAGGCAGGAAGACCTACCAGCAGCCTATTGCATTAGTCCAAGTGTGAGGTGATGAGGGCCTGCCCCAGGATGGTTTAAATAACAGAGGAGAGAAGGGAGCATATTTGGAGATATTGCAGAGGTTAAATCAACAGGCCTTAGCAACAGATTGGATATGGGGGCTGAGAGGTAGTGAGGAGTCAAGAGTCCTAGGTTGCAAGCCTGAGGGACTGAGAAGATGGTGGTACCCTCTACAGTAATAGAGGTGTGTGTGTGTGTGTGTGTGTGTGTGTGTGTGTGTGTGTGTCAGTATCAGATAATGAGTTTAAGATGTCCACTGGATATATAGTTCAGGAGTTCTGCAATGTAGTTGGAGATGCAAGATTGCAGGTCAGCAGAGAGACTGGGGTAGGCAGGAAAGGTAAATTTGAGAATCATCAGTGTAGAGTTAGTCATTAAATCTGTGGGATATGAAAGAATACCAAGTGAAGTTGTGTAGAGGGAGAAGAGAAGAGGGCCCAGGACAGAACCTTGAGATCTACCTATGGTTAGGGGGTGTGATCTGGAGGATCCAGCAAAGGAGACAGAGAAGGGAGGGGTCAGCAAGGTAGGAGGAGAACCAGGAGAGAGCCTGAAACCTGAAAACCTAGAGAGAAGAGACTATCCAGGAAGAGAACATGACTAATAGTTTCAAAGGCTGCAGAGGTCAAGGAGAATGAGGACAGAGAAATTTAAAACTCTTTTCCCCCAAAACTTATCCCTTTTGCAAACTTCCCTGTTTCTATCAAAAGTACCAACATTTTTTCAGTCACCCAGGCTTATAACCTTGGTGTTATCATCAGCTTCTCACTCTTCCTCATCCCGCATATCTAGTCATTTGCCACATCTCCTCTTTTCTCCTTCCATAACATCTCTTGTATCAAACTCCTTCCCTCTGCTCATATAGCCACTGTCACCTCTCTTCTGGAGTATTGCAGTGACCCCTTCATTGTTCTGTTCTTTCTGCCTCAGGTCTCTTCCCATTTTAGTCCATTCTTTATGCACTTAGCAAAGCATCTTACCTTGGATCTTACCATGTCACTCAGTTAACTCTGGTGACTCCCTGTTGCTTCTAGGATAAAATTTAAACCCCTCTGTTTAACTTTTAAAGCCCTTCATAAATTGGCTCCAACTTACCTTTTCAGCTTCAGTGGACATTACTTTCCCTCCCACATTCTTCAATCCATCCAAACTGTCCTTCTCTCTGTTCCTCAAACCCAACTCTCTACCTCTCATCCCCATGCTTTTGTGGTAGCTGTTCTTCAAGCCCATAGAATCTTCACCTTCTTTCAAGACGGAGCTCAAGTGCCACCTTCTACATGAAACCCTTCCTGGGTGGTGCCCCCAACCTCTAGTGCCTTAGCTCTCTAATGTAACTGGTATTTAATTAGTTTGTGTTTCTTTGTGTTTATTTTGTTAAGACAGTGCAATTTTTGGCTTTAATAGCTTTAAACGGCACAAAGGCTTTTGGGACACCGATGATATGTGCTTGTGTGTACGTGTATATTTTTATACACACATGTATACATACACACATACATATATGTCTGTATACATATGTAGTCTCCCATTAGGACATAAGACATTTGAGAATACAGATTGTCACATAGTTTATATTTATATATTTCCAGACCCTAGCACAGTGCCTAGCCTCCTCTATTCCCCATCCTGTGACAAGAAGGATCGCAGTTTTAGAGCTCAAAGGGACCCAAGAAGTCACCTATTCCATTTTACTGATGAAGAAGCAGAGGCATAGAGAGTCTCAGTGACTTGCTGAGAGGCGCACAGGTCGTACTGGCACAACACGCATTTGGGCCAGGTCTCCTGATACTAGACCTAGCACTCTTTCCACTGTTCTGTACTGCCTCCCCTAGTGATGAAACCAACAAAGACCCGAGGGGTCACTCCTGGAGTCAGAGCCCTGGGATTCTTTTCCCTTGTGTGAAGGTAGAAACCCAGATATCAGGATGACTTTCAGAATCTCTCCCTGTTGGACCCAAGGAAGGATATTCAGATTCTCTCTTGACAAGATGCTCTCTCTCTCTCATTCCCTCTGCAGAAGCCTACGTCCCCCCACAACTCTTCTATAATGGGAAGGTGGATTACTTTGACCTGCAGCGACTTGGGGGCCTTCTGTCTCATCTTAAGAAAACCCTCAAAGGTATGTTTCCATGAGTCCTGACAGGGCATATCTGAGCAGGCAGGGCCCCCAGGAATTATTGGTTATCCCTCAGAGCCAGGATGGATTCATCAAGACCTGGTCATGCCAGACCAAGCTTATTTCCTGTTTTTGACAGTATTACTTAGTAGATCAGGAGAATCCTTTGGACATTGTCAAATGCATCACTGAAATTCAGGCATAGTCTGTCATGTTTGTGAACAAGCTGGAGGCATGTAGAAAAGAGCATGGTTTTTAGGTAGATTTTGGTGGATCACCCCAAAGAGAAGTGATGAAGGAATCCATGGCAACAAAGGAGAAGGTCTCCAGTGGAGTAACCCAAGGCTATGACATTTGTTATTCTATTCACATGGATGAAGGCTGAACAAGCATAATTATTAAATTTTGTGAGTGACCTTAAATTGGGAAGGGACTTATGGGTCATATAAGCAACAAGATGGTGGCCTGGACATTTCATCTGATCTCCATGACTTCTTAGACCTTTCCAGAACAGAAATTATGCACCAAAGTCATTAAACTGGGAAGGATAACCAGTGTTACATGCTTGAGTGAAAACCCCCCAAAATTTCAGCAGGTCAGCATAATGCTTTGAATAGAAGAATATGAAATTTCATGGTAATAAATTGAAAGTTCTGCACTTGGGTTAAAATCCCCACCTGTACAAGTTCCAAGTAGGGGTTGCCTGATTTGACAACAATTCAGTGAAAGGGATCCAGGGGTTTAGTGGCTATAATCTTGACATGTGTCAGTGGTGTAAAGATGGCCACTAAAGGAACTATGCTATCTGAGACTGTGTTAAGAGAAACGATGTCTAAAGTCTAGATGGTGATAGGCCCTGGTCTGGAGTATTGTGTTCCGATGAGGGTCCCACATTGACAAAGGATATTGACAAACTAGTGTGTGTCCAGAATAGAGTGGTCAGTGCCATGGGAGGATTGGTTAAAGAAGAGGAAGATGTTTAACCTGGAGGAGATTTAGGGAGAACCTGATTACTAAGGAGAAATTCCCTAATAAAGAGAGTCCAGAAGTGGAATGGACTCCTTTGTGAAGTAGTGAACTTCCCATTATTGTAGGTCTTCAAGGCAGCATGTCTATGAACACTTTTATTCAAACTGTATAGAAGAGATTCCTTTTCAGATAGTCATTGGATTAGATGACCTCTGAGGTGTCTTTCAGTTTTGTAATTTTGGTCTTGAGCATGCTGAGGAAAGGTAGTGGAAGGAGACAAAGTCTTAAATCTGGAGGGACCTGTGACCATACGTGGTAAGTTGGTTGAGTTTAACTTATAGGAGGATAGCCTTCTTCACTAGGACCCCAGTGCTACAGATCCAGAAAAAAAGAGATAATTTGTAAGGAGGGAGCCTTCCTGGCTTTTTAGGTCAGGTCTCACATTCAGGCCTTACTAAGGAAAGGCTGAGAGGACAAAATCCAGATCTGGACCTCTATATCTCTGAAAACTGCATGTGGTTGTGCTATCTTCATGGCCCTTGGTTTTCCCCAGGCTCCTACATTCCCATCTTGGTCAGTTCCCAGACCACTTTTCACACTTGGTCCATGTTATACAGGCCCCTTTTCAGCAGAGGGAGCCAGAGAATCTCATTTAGTCTATAGATAGGGAGTGGAATGTGTTTCCTGATTGAGGTTTCATGGTGTCAATGATACTATACATTTGTACAGGCTTTTAATTCTTTTTTTAAGCCCTCGAACATCTGTTATCTCATTAGGTCTTCTCAACAGCCTCAGGAGGCAGGCAGGCAGAGCAGTCCAGTTCAATAAATAGGCATAGATTCAGTGGTCAGTGCCTCGGCCTCTGAGGATGACTGGGCCAGTAAGCTCCCTCCCTGCCCTTGGGCTCTCACGGGCCAGGGACCTTGGGCAAAATGGAGGCACAAAAGTTTTAGGTCCCACAGCTGGGTAATGGTAGGCTTCCAGGCCAGCTCCAAGCTCTCTTTATGCCCAGTCCTTTGCTCTTTCTGCCATGTCCCGGAGGCACTAAATCTTTTCATATATTTACTTATTTGTGCAAATATTGTTGTCCTCCTTGTCCCTACTCCATCCCTCAGAATGTAGAGACTATTTTTTATTTTGTGTTTATTATACTTCCTCCCTCCCCCCCCCCTCCAGTGCCTAGACGAATGCCAGGCATACAGGAAGTACTTTATAAATGCTTTGAATTGAATTGCTCAGCTGGGAGAGGTAGGTGGAGTTTAGATAAGACTCTCCTTGCTTGGGTGAAAATTATGATCTACTGGGGATAATACACACACATGGATGGCTGGAGCTATAACACATTGCTAATAATACAAGATAAGGACATTACAGAGGCACAGACAACAGTGCTTTCTTTTAAATGTGGCCCTTTTTCTTGACTGCTGGACACTGGAAGAAACTTAGTAACCTGAATGTGGCTCAGTTGCAGAGCTCACCCTGGGTTGGCTGCCCTGCTCTCTGGGCACTTTGGACAGCTCTCTCAGAGCTCTGTGTACTGCAGGACCAAAGAGTGTCGGGCTTTGTTTCCCACCATCCCAAAGCCTGAGAACCCCACCCCCCCCAATGCCCTTTCTCTCAGATGACCTGGCATCGAAAGCAAACATCTTGATCGACCCCTCAGAGCTGCAGGCCATCACCATGGATGACCTTGATGAGGATGACGAGTCAGCTACATCAACTGCACAGGTGACCTGTCCTTAAGTACTTTTTCTTGCCCTCTTTGGACCTCTCAGATCCCTCTGGGTTTACCCCTAAGTATTCTTCTACTCTAGGTGACTTAGGTCATCTCTGGGAAGACTTCTCCCAGGCCAGCCAGATTAGACTCCCAGAGAAGGGGGGGTCTAGATGCAGAGCAGCTCTCACTGAGATAACATCACTCCCCACCCCTGCTTTGGGGTGCAAAGCATCCTTTCTGACTTTCTCCTCTTCCCTAGGCTCAGGCCTATGGTGTTCCTTGAAGACTTACATGAAAACAGAATTAAAATTGCTCTCTTCTTTTGGGATAGTGGTCCTACCTTCACTCTCTCCCATTTATTTCCCAGGGATTAATAGTGCTACCTTATATCTAAACACCATCTATAGCCATTATCTTATTTTATGTTCTTAATTTCCCTGTTATAGATATGTAGGTCAGGTCATTCATTTATTCATTTAACAAGCACTCATTAAATCCTTGCTGTGTACAAAGCACTGTGCTCAATGCTAGAGGTAATATAAAGTTCACATAGTCCTTGCCTTCATTACAAAAAAGGAAAATAAGGCTCTGAGAGGTAATTTGTTCGAGGTTTCACCTCCTAGTAAGTGCAGAGCTGGAAAAGAACATATCTTCTAGTCAAAGGCTCTTTCTAGCCCTAAGCACCCCACAGCTACCTCACTAACTCGAGAGTCTTAGCCAAGCTCTGCCTAGTTTTAGGGGATTTGGGGGGAGGTGGAGGGAACACTGGGGAGTTTCTTAGTGTGATTTATCTCTCTTCTTTCTCAGCGCCCTGTGGCTGCTCTAGCTATTGGGGGGGCCCTGGCCAGGCCTAGTTGGCTCAGCTCCCCAACACTGAGTCGGGCCAACCGCTTCCTCAGCACAGCAGCCGTGAGCCTCATGAACCCTCGGAGGCCCCTGGGCACCATGGAAAAAGTGAAAATCCGAACACTGAACGTGGAGCAGAGAACAGAGGAGGATAGTATGTAATGGGGCTTAGGGGGTTCTGTGGCAGTTCAAATCAACAGGAGCCAGCAAACATCTTTTAAGGGACTACCAAGCACTTAGCCCTGGGGATAACACAATTGAAAAACGAGACAGTCCATGCTCTAAATGAGCTTGCACTTTATTGGTGCTCTTCTACAGGAATAAGTCTAATATAAGGTAGAGCATGCTGGAGCAAAGCAGAGACAGAGAAAGAACTGGAAGGAAATTTCAAGAGTGAAGGGTTACTTTCACTCAGTGAGGATGTGGCACTTGAGTTGAGCTTTGAAGGGAGAATAGGATTTCAGTAGATGGAGGTTAGGAGGTGGTTTGTTCTGATCACATTCAGGCAGCAGCCTCAATGAAAGCTACAGAGATAGAAAGTGGCATGGCAAGTTTGGGGAATTAGTGAGTGGTCTGGTTTTCTGAAATGGAGAATTCTTGAAGGACAGTAGAGTGAAATGAGGCCACAAAGGTTGGTTGGAAGCAGAGGGCCTTATATGCCAGACTCAAGGATTTATTTCTTTTTTGTCCTATAGTCAGTAGGGACCCACAGAAGATTTTTGAGTAAGGGAGTGACATAGTTGAACTTATACATTAGAAAGATTCTTTTGCAAGCTGTGTGGAGGAAGGGCCAGAGAGGACAAAGATGAGAAGTGGATAAGACTGGCATAAGCACAGGATATTAATGAGGGGGATGCCCCTATACCCAGGGTAACAAATCACTGCCCGAAGGGAATTTGGGACTTGACAAAGCCAGGCTCCAAGGACCCTGATGGCTCTCACTAAGACCTGACTTCTTCCTCTGGAATGAAGCGTTCTATTGCCCAGATCACAGGGAATGTAGCCTTGGCAGCCTGCCAGTTGGACTTCCTTATCTCTTATGAGGTGATAAGGGTGGTCAGTAGTTTTCTGGGCCTTTCTTCCTCTCATGCCTCTGTAGCAGCTATCTGCCCTGTTGGTTGACTCTGGAATCATAGAAGTGATGCTGCTTCCTCTGATATTTGTATTCTGTCAGGGTAAGGAGCCAAGGACTCCAGAAGGGACTGGGGGTCGTCAAGAGACTCATCCTCAAGGGCCTGGATCAGTGCCCAGGCAGACCTCAGGAAGATATTCTGTCCCCTCAGACCCTGACCCAGCCCTGCCCTGGGTTTAGGTGACCACTAATGGCAGCATGTGGGTTTGGGAAGAGCACCTTCAGGAGTGAGGAGATGAAATGAGGAAATTGATGCTTTAAAAATAGCTCTCTCCACTGCTTCTGCCCAGATCTGACCTTGTGAGAGTACTTATGCCGTGGGCTTTCCCAGCTGCTCCTTCTAGGACCCTCCAGGGCTCCAACAGGGCATCACAGAACTTCCACATTGGAAGAGGCCTCAGAAATTCTATATTCCAAACCCTGTGAACAAGGATCTCCCCTCTGTAGCATCTCTGACAGGTGCTCATCCATCTTCCTCAGAAGGTGTCCAGTGACAGGGAACTCATTGCTCTGAACTGGGGACAGTTTTCATTGGGAAGAAGTTTTTCCCTATATTGCACTGCAGTTTGCCTCTCTGCAGTTACAACTCATTATTCTAATTTTACCCTCTGCGGACAATTAGACTAAATCTAATAATAATTAGATTCTAATAATTCTTTTTTTGGAGGGGGAAGGCAGGGTAATTGGGGTTAAGTGACTTGCCCAAGGTCACACAGCTAGTAAGTGTTAAGTGTCGGAGGTAGGATTTGAACCCAGGTCCTCCTGACTCCAGGGCCGATGCTCTATTCACTGTGCCACCTAGCTGCCCCTTATTCGTTCTTCTATATCACAGCCTTTCAAATTGTGATTATATGTCACTTTTCCCCACCCCCTAGAAACTCAGTCTTGTCTTTCCCAGGCTAAGCATCCCCAGCTCCTTCAGGTGTTCCCTCCATGGCAGGCTTGTGGATGTACTCTAGCCTATCCAAAACATGGTGCCCAGTTGTGTTCATCCAAAACATGGTGCCCAGTTGTGTTCTGATCAGAGCAGAGTGTAGCAGGACTGTTAAGTCCTTTGGTCTGGATCCTGTCTCAATGCATCCTAAGCTTGCATTAGTTTATTTGTCTCACAAATTATACAGTTGACTCCTATTGCTTTTCAAGGCCTATTTTATTAAATCAAGTATAAGATGTTACATTTACACCACTTGAATTTAATTTTATTTTGGAGGTGTGAAGGGCTGTGAGTCATTGTTCTTAAGGCAGGCAGGAGAGCATTAGACTTCATTCAGATGGTTCTCCTCACCCTAGACATCCAGGCCTAGTCATATTATAGTGGGCTTGGCCATTTAAGCTGTATTCTTTGTGTGGCCCTGCCTGTTGCCCCAAACCACCTGACTTAAGGATCCCCAGCTTGTTCTCAGTTTCACCATAGTAAGTTTCTGTTTGGTGCCCTGTTCTCCTTGTGTAATTGGGGCACTAAGTGTTGGCCTAAGGCAACCATTGAAAGTAGATAACTGATGGCTAGTGGGAAGCCCTCTTCATCCATTGCTTTGGGAAGGGGCGAGGGAGATTGATTTTTTCCTAAGCCTCTCTTCACTGTGCAGTTGAAGGGAGCAATGGGAATGAAGGCCTGTTGTTGGGGAGGCCCCCAGAGGAGCCAGACCAACCCCTTACGGAGAACTCCCTACTAGAGATCCTGGATGGGGTCATCATGATGTACAACTTGAGTGTTCACCAGCAGCTGGGCAAGGTGAGCAGGGGATTGATTTCTTCTGACCCAGCAGAGTTCAGACCTGGGCTCCCTGGCAGAGCTTTATGGGAAGTGGCTACTTGACAACAGAAAACTCCCTAGTCCTAGCAGTTTCTTCTGGCTCAGGTGGGGCTGAGCTAGAAATCCCTCTCCCACACCTGGAAACCAGAGTTTTGGCCCTGCAGAGTTGGTCATTCATGGGTGTCCTGGGAAGATCTGCATGTTCTTGTAGTAGCTTATTTGGGAAACAGAGTGAACCAGATTGAGGGGTGGAAGGAGCTTTAAGAGAAGATGATTTCCTTGTCTAGAGTTGCCCTGGTGGGTGGGGTGAGATAGGACTATGTGAGTAGTGGGTTTTGAGGGAGGACAGAAGATCAACTTTGCTGAGGCCCCTTAAAATTTAAATCTATTTCCTTCTCTTTGGGTTGGTCCTAGAGCCATCTGTGTATACATGCAGTGTGGCAAGCCTAGTTTCAGGAATTTTTCTTTGATTCTTCCCTTCCCTCTGATTATAACTAATTATGGCATGTTCTTCCTTGAACCTATAAGGGGAGGGTTAAAGGGCAGGGATGGGCAGGGTTTGTTCATTCAGTAAGTGGTTCTGGACTTAATATGACCAGGGCTAGTAGGCTTACCTGGGGAAAGCAAATAGAGGAGTTGTTTCCCTGTGCTGGTTTGATCCTAGATGGTGGGTGTTTCTGATGATGTGAATGAGTATGCCATGGCCTTGAAAGACACAGAGGAGAAGCTCAGCCGATGTCCAAAGTGGGTAAGAACAGTGTCTTTCGAGCCTTAGAGCTGGGATAGTGAATAGTGTCAGTGAAGGCCAATCCCTTTGGGTCCAAGAGGTCCCTTTGGCTTCATTCTGACTCAACATTGCAGCCCCATCCAGAGTGAGAGACTATAAGAACAGTGCTAATTTCCCATCCTGAGGGCATATCTTTGCATCATGTTCTGTTCCTAGAAAACTGCCCCCATTCCTTTCTCCCCTGCCAGATATAGAGCCCAAAGAGTTCTCAGATATGTGCCTCTGTTTTCTTCTTTTCCTTCAGGATCTGCTTCATATTCCTTACCTGCTTTAGAAAAATAACACTTGCTTATTCTTTATTATTAGACTGTGCCTTTAATCTTGCTGGACTTCTGGTGTTTGGCATTTTCCCTGGGCCTGTGCCTGGGCTAGATTAGCTCATTAGCTGTTGGGCCCAGGCTGCTGCTGCCATCAGGGCTTCTGAGCATCGAGATGCTGTATTAGCCCCTGCCCCCACCTTGTTAGGGAAGTCCTCTCAGTCCTGTTAAGTGCTAATGTGTGGGTCTGGGAACTCATATACTAGCAGTACTTGGGAGAGCTGGCTGCTGCTCTGCTGTTTATGATGAGAGCATCAATTATGAATTTGAAAGGAAAGTGCCCATCACTTGCTGAGTCATCAGAGTTCCAAACACAAAGGATCGAAATTTCTCTGTCACTCTGCCCCCCCCCCCCCCCACCTCAGTATATAGATATGCTGTGGGGTAGCTGGCTTTTCTTTAGGATAGCCTGGCCTTCATTTCCCTTCCTCTGGAAAAGCTGTATTCAGGTAGAGTCCCATGGGATTAAAAACTGTCACTGATTCAGTCAACAAATACCAAGTACCTATAGAGCCCTGGGCTTACAAAAGGGAGGCTACCAGTTGCCTTTTTCCTCCTGACCACATTAAACTACCTCCCTTTTATTTCTGCTCTTTTATTTGAGCAGGGGTGGTTTGGTGCCTCCTGAGCTCTCTTAGTTGAAGGTTCTCTGTATGGCTGGGCCAGTACAGCTGTTTAGCACTTCATAGATTGACAGAATCTCAGAACTGGAAGGGACCTCAGATGTACCTGAACCCCAGAGAACCCCTCAGATGTACCCCGTAGAGAATATCCTGACAAATGGCTATCCAGCCCCTGCCTGAGCTCTCTGCCCCCTCAGTCAATAAACTCCAGTGGTTCCCTGTTACCTTCAGAACCAAATATAAAAACTTGTTTGATGTTCAAAGCCCTTCATTAATGGCGCCCCCCTCCCGCCCCAACCCGAACACACACCTTTCTAGTCTTCTTATACTTTGCCCCATCTCCCCCCCCCCCCATTTTGTAGTCTTTGATCCCTGGTTCTTCCTCCCATCTCCTGACTCAGAGCACTTTTCTGGCTCTTCCCCACACCAGGAATGCTCACCTTACTTAGAATCACCTTCTGGCCTCTCTGACTTCTTTCAGTCCCAGTTAAAATTCCACCTTCTAGAGAAAGACTTTCCCAATCTCTCTTAATTCTAGTTCATTCCCTCTGTCAGTGATCTTCCTGTTTATCCTACACATAACTTGTTTGTGCATAGTTGTTTATGTATCTTCTCTCCCATCAGATTATAAACTCTTCAAGAGCAGGAATTGTCTTCAATTCTTCTTTGTATCCCCAGCAGTTTGTTTAGTGCCTGGCACATAGTAGGTGCTTAATAAATGTTTATTGACTGACTAAAACAGCCCATTCCACATTGGGAAAGTTCTGATGTTCAATTCGGCAAAATTTATTAAGTATCTACTTGTGTGTAAATCATTTTCATATTGAGCCAAAAGCAAGCTCCCTGCAAATTGCTGGCAGAGAAGGACTTAGATTTTGGTCCTTTTGGTGCTCTGTGCTGGTGGTATGGCACCTAGAGCCTTCACGAAAGCCCGGACTGTTCTTTGTGCCATCTTTTGTTAGTCTTGTTTCTCTGGGATGAGGCTGCCATTGATAGCTGAAGGTTGGGAAGGGAGGATGGACGACAGGGAGCTTGTTTACTCATTAAGCTACACGGGGTTGTAGGTAAGTGTCAATCTTAGATATATTGTAGGGTCTCAGAGAAGGCAACTGTGGGTGTGGTCCAGGGTTAGGGAGAAGGGATGCCTTTATTGAATCTTCTGTCCTGGGAACATCAACAGAGGAGAGACATTCAGGAAGAACTGATGAAAAGTCAGAAGGTTTTCTCTGAGAAGCTGAATCATCTGAGTCGCCGTCTTGCCTGGATCAATGTCACCATCTACTCCAAGGTGAGGGCCATCTGATTGGGGCTTAATTTGGATCAGGGTGGTCATTTTATTCCCTCAAACCACTGATGCCTTAGATTTCTTGAATACTGATCTGATATCTTGTGGCTTAGTAAGGCAAGAGACTTCTTTCTGCCCCACTTTTGTCACCTGAGACTGTGGTTCTTACCCAACTAACCTATAGGACGACACTGTGCGTTGGAGAAGGTAGAGCTTTGTAGAGCTCAAGAAAGGTGATCCTACTAAAAATAGCAACCACAGAATCAGGCTTTGGACCTGGAAGGAACCTTAGAGGCCATTTTGTCTAATTCCCTGTTTTTATAGAAGAGGAAGCTGGGATCCCAAGAGACTTACCCAAGGTCACATAAGTAATAAGTAGCAGGACCAGGATTCAAGTAATAGTTAACAACAGCTAGTACTTATATATTGCCTGCTGTGTGCCAGAAACTGTGCTAAGTGCTTTACAAATATTATCTCGTTTGATCCTCACCATAACCTTTGAGGAAGTGCTGTTATTGTCCCCATTTTGCAGATAAGGAAACGCAGAGGTTAAGGAACTTGTCCAGTTACCCATCTAGTAAGTATCTGAGGCAGGATTTGAAGTCATGTATTCCTGACTTCAAGTCCAGTGTGCTATCCATTGTGCCACTTCACTGCCCAGGTCGTTGGACCCTAAACTCTGTGCCCTTTCTTACTTCACAGGGTCATGGGAAGATCGCATATGTAAAGCACTTTGGAAAACTTAAGTCACTGTAATAATCTCAGTTTTTACTATTATTCTTGTTATTATCTTTCAGCCAAGTGCTGAGCTGTTCTTGTCATCCTTCTCCACTCTTCTTTTCCACCTCACCCCACTTAAACCAGTTTTGTCCTGAAAAGCTCAGAGTATCTGGTCTCTGTGGGTTGTTAGATGCTGATTAAATATTACAAAGAAGAGATATCCTTAGCAGCTTTTTGGGTATTTTTGGAGTAGGCAAAGTTTGGAAACCTCTTTGTTGCTTGGGTATAGATATTATTCCAACCCTATAGTCATCCTCCCATGGTTCCTATGTGGCATTTGAGGAAAGGCGAAAACCCAGGTATCCCCTTTCTTCAAGCTAGTGTCTTGGGGTGTTAGGTTTTCTCACTGAATCTCTGGATATTCAGACTACAACAAGCTCAAGGGGCCACGTGCCCCCTCTCCCTGTCTCAGTGCTCAGAAGCAACTCTGTTAGGCATTGGCCTTTGGGACATGATGGGCCTGGGTCCATCGGTACTTCTCTCTTTTCTTCTTTCGTCCTCTCAGGAGAAGATGCAAGACATTTACTGGCTTCTCCGGGTTTGTACCCGCACCATAGAGCATGGGGACCGCACGGGCTCCCTCTTTGCTTTTATGCCGGAGTTCTACCTAAGTGTCGCCATGAACAGCTACAGCGCCCTTAAAAATTACTTCAGCCCTGTCAATAGCATGGAGGAGCTGCCAGGTGAGTGAAGCCTAGGTTTGGCATAGGAGAAGGGAGATCCTTCACTAGAGGTTGGGAAAAATCTCTTCCCATAGCCATTTGCCTGTTCTTCTGTTTAGTACTCAGTAAAATAGAACACAGTTCCACCCTGTAGAGGCTCCCATCTAACAAGGGAGGCACAGCCTCTGTCTCTTGGAAATGCCTGCTCCAGGAGGACACTGCTCTGCCCTTGTGAGCTCTCAGTCTTAGGTAGGAGATGGAGTATGCACAGGAACAAAGCTCTCAAACCCTCCCAGTGGCAGGCAAATGAGCAGAATGCAAACTGGGCCTTTCCCTAGGGAAGGCCTCTTGCAACCAAACTAACATCTGCAGCAGCAGGGCTGATTCCAAACAATATTCCTTCACATTTCCAGTTTCCTGAGAGTAGCCAGTGAGGCTGAAGCCTTGGGGATAATAGAAATTCGGAAGTGGGGACAAGACCCTTCCCAGGACAGGAGTGTGTTAGCTCCTGAGCCTCCTGTTGGAGAGTCACCAAGATTGGTTCTGTTTCCCCAACCTAGAGCACTGGGGTTGTCAGATAACAGTTTGAAAAGACTCCAGGTCATTGTGCTTCTGTAACCTCCCAGAGGGGAGGCTGAGGTCAATTGTCACTGCTCACCGTGTTGCCTCTTCCATGCTGGGATGTGGTTATAGGTCAGCAGTCTCCTAGAGTTGAGAAGGTCAAGGACTGAGTAGAAAGGAAAGGTATGGGATGCATTGGAAAGCAACTGGGCCCTATTCCTTGAGGGTACACTGGCAGTTTGATTTATAGCTGGCTTAGTGGGGAGGGGAATGTTTCTCCTTACAAAACAAGTCAGCAAGATGTAACCCAGCAAAGGCTGGCTTTGGGTCCCATTTGGGAGACAGAAGTAAGGACATAAATACAGATTGGAATGATATAACACATTGGAAAATATCCAGGGGGATGGGAAAGCATGAAAGAGGGGGACAGCTGATTTATGACTTTAGCAGTGATTAAAGTTGTGCTTGTTTGGGGGCAGGGTGGAGAGCTGTTAGTTTGGATTATAAACAATCTGTGGACACAGGTTTCTCAGCTGAGATCTTGAAACGTGTTGGTACAGACTCACTTTCAGAGGGTGTCAGGTTTTACACAGGTAGGCATTTTAGGCTTGCTTCTCCAAGGTCACTGAGCCTCTTAAAAAGAGAAGAGCAGTTATCCCTGGAAGACCACAGCCTAGGACATCCTTGTCAAGGCTGCTTGGATAGGGAGATATGGTGGCCCATGCCCAGATTTGAGGAGAAAGGGAGAGGGCACCGGTGGCCTGGCAGCATTGAGACTTCAAAGGGAGACAGAGAGCTTGTATAAAATTTTTGATTCTCCAAGAAATCCTTAGGGGGAAGGGAAGCTACATGTTGAGAATTGTAACCAGATCCCTTTACTTACCCATCTCAAATCAGAGGGGTCACAGCATCATGGAAGGGCAGGACGCACTAGCTGCTTGTGACAGAACCTGAGATAGTCCTGTGATTGCCCCCAGTAGTCTGCTTGTCTCATTCTCCTGGCATTCATACTGCCTTGGCACAAGCCACTTTTACATGACTTTCCCCTACTTGGCCTATTTAGGTTCGATTTCTGGGTAGTTTTCCTCTCATTGCTCTCAGCCCCTCTAATCTGTCCTTTCAGGGATCCCACCATTGGGTGAAACTGGTGTTCTCCCCTGGTTCCATGCAGGGATTGCCACACTCTGCCCCATCTTAATCTTTGTTGGGGCTTCTAACCATTTCTGGGTTGGGGGAGATGGGCTGGTGTGATTGGAAATGAGAAGGTCTAGAGAGAAACATTCAAAAGATTATCTTCAGATTGGTGATAATTAATTATCTTTGAACCTGATTTATTGAACCTGAGCCAGGCTGCATTGTCTGTAGGCATATGTAAAGGACATGGAAATATTTTGTGTAATGATATTTCTTGCCTCTTGTGTGAGTTACACCTGCCTGGGGCCTTGGTCCTCCTTGGAAAAGGCAGACAACACTGATCTAGTCCCTTAGGTTCCTTCTTCAAGCCCTAGTCATTGGTGTACAGGGTTCTTTGAAGAGCTAGAAGTGTGTGCATGCATGTAGTCAGAGAATACTGGCTTGGTTCAGCCTGCTGCTGCTGTAGTCTTTTATCTTGTATGGGGGAAATCCCTGAATTTCTTGAGGTTAGGTCTTGGCCTCAGAGGACATCTAAGAGAGTAGGTCTTCTTGAAAATCAAAGGAAGAGAGCACCACAGAAAAGCAGCTTTGCCCCATATCCACTGTCTGCCCATCCATTCTCTTCCCCTTTCTTCTTACCCACACCTCACGTTGTTTCTTTGTCCTGAAATGTGCCATAATCTTTTGGGAAGGCAGGTCCGTTTTCATATGTTTGAGAGTTTGACCAGCATAAAGGCCCAAACACCATTTCCAAACTTTGAAGAGAAAGCACATCTGGTTCTTATCTGTCCCATCAAAGGGCAGAGATGACTTATATAATAGAAAGAACTCCAGACTCAGTAGGATTTAGGAGACCTGGATTTTAGTGACTAAGTCTCAGTGTCCACCATAAAATGAGAAAGTTGGATTGGATGATCCCTGGGGTCTTTCAGAGCTCAGACACTGGCACACATAATACACATGCAGATGTTTTCTTTTTTTTCCTTTGTTGAACTTTTTTTTTTTGCCTTTTTGGAGGGCAGTTGGGGTTAAGTAACTTGCCCAAGGTTACACGGCTAGTGTTTTTGTGTGGGTGTTAAGCATCTGAGGCCGGAACCGAACTCAGGTCCTCCTGACTCCGGGGCCAGTGCTTTACTCACTGCACCACCTAGCCGCCCCCATTGAATTTTTTTAATGAGCAAAAAAGTATTTTCCCTCCTTCCTACCTCCCCCCAACAGAAAAAGGAATTTTTTGGTAACAGATATGCATTGTTAAGCAAAACAAATTCCTGCACTGGCCTTGTCCAAAAGACCTAAGTCTCATTCTCTACCCTGAGGCTGCTATCACCTCACTGGTCCCTCTTCAGTTGTGGTTGGTCATCACATTGATTAGAGTTCTTAAGCCTTGCAAAGTTGTTTGTTTTTACAATGTTATTATTGTATAGATTGTTCTCTTGATTCTGTTCACTTCATTCAGCATGGGTTCATACAAGTCTTCCCAGGTTTTTCAGGTCTATTTTCCAATCATTGTCTGGTCCAGAAGAGAAATATTCTTCCCTTTGGTCCAAGAATCACATGATTTAGAACTGAAAAAGGTCTCAGCCATCATCTGGTCTGACCCCATCATTTTACAAATGCAGAAACAGGCCTACAGAGGTAGGACTTACCCAAGGTCACACAGACAGACTGCTTACTTGATTACCACTATATTCAAACCCTAACGTTCTTACTCCAAATCCAATACTCTTTCCCTATTGAGCCCTTCACTCGATAGGGATAGGAATGCACCTAAGCCTGATGTGGGAATGTTGCTAAACCCTGGGGTAGAAGTGCCTAGCACACAAGGAAAGTCAATAGGATGTGCTCTTAGATGTGGGCAGGGCTTCATCATGCTGCTACTCTTGGCCTATGGTTCCCTTCCTATTCCTTTGGCTTAACCCAGTGCTGAGGTTGAGGGGGGAGGGAAATATGTTGCAATTAAAGAAAAAATTCCTAGGCGTTACCAGATCCTTTGAATGACAACCAATGCTAAAATGATCCTTTTTTTTTTTTTAAATGCAGCTGGTTAGGTCTGTCATTGGATTTTCTCTCTCTATAGAGACTCTGGAATAGAAGAGATGATCCAGTGGCAAATACATAAATTTCCCTGATGTTCTGTACAGAGCTTTGCCTGTCTTTGACTCAAGGACCCAGCTACCTTTTGCTTCCTCCTTTTTTGTAACAAATGGCCTTGAGCAAAGGAAGGGCCTATCACACTGGCATTAAATGTGAAAAGCCCTGACAGGCACATGCTTGTAGGAGTAGGACCCCTACTCCCCGGTCTGTATGAGTATTCTGTTTGTCTGGACTCTTAGTCTTAGCTTTAATAGTGATGATGCTTTAGGAGGGTCCTATTGGATGTTTCTGTGTTCATCTGTATCAGGTATCTTTTGCTTGGTTATAACTACTTGGGGTTTTCCTTTTCTCTGTGTTAAAATTCCTAGGGTTCCCTAAGCCCCTTGTGTATTGGGCACATACATGGAAGAGAAGGTGAGGAGTCTGTTAATTAGCCAGACCATAGCTAGGGGCTCTGGAGGTGTGGCCCAGAGAGGGAAGAAATCTTTCCTATAGAGCAAAAAGAGTCAGAGAAGTACATAGGAGATGATGCGTTTCTCTCTGCAGAGGCGTTTGAAGATTCTAGCTGTGGAAGGGGAAGACTTTGTTTCCCCTTCATAGTAAGTGAAAGCCTCTTTGGAGCCACTTTGTCTTGATCTAGAGCTAGATTCTCACCACAAGCACAAAATCTCCAGGGTCCTGGGGCTGAATCCTGAGACATTTTCCCTCCACAGGTTACGAGGAGACACTGACCCGCCTTGCTGCGATTCTAGCCAAACACTTTGCAGACACAAGAATTGTGGGCACAGGTGAGGTGGTTTTCTCACTTCTTAGAGCACTATACTGGGTGTGGGCCAAGTGAGGATATTTGCTCGAAGGATCCTGAACTTAGCAAGAGCCAGGAAAACTAGCAACTCTTGAAGGCTTGATTTCCTACTTATTTTAATCTTTCAATTCAATTTGACAAGCATTTATTAAGTGCCTACTATATGCAAGGTACTAAGAATATGAAGACAAACAAAACAAAACAGTGTCTTTCCTTAAGGAGCTTTCATGATGGGTACAACATGCACAGGGATAACTTAATTTCAAGTGGGAAAGGGGATGAATGACTAGAGGTGGGAGGAGGAGGGGTGGTTGAATGGTCAGGGATGGTTCCCTTAGAAAGTTGCAACCCATATTCCCAGCAGAGAGGAAAGCTAATGAAAATGCCTGTAGGTAGATTGTGGTATTTCAGGTTTGAGGAATAACTTGCTTTAGCCAGAACCTAGACTAGATAAAGAAGAGTAATGTGAAATAAGGCTAAAGAAGTAGATGGAAGCCAGAATCATGTCAGGGTGAGGGGTTTGTATTTTATGTTAAAAGCAATAGGAGGCTTTGAAGGTCTTTGAACAGGGGAGCACATAGCCAGATCTCCCTCTTGCCTTGTCCCAGGAAATATAACCAAGCTCTGTCAAATGTCAGGTGGCTGAAGCAGGCTCAGGGTGTGGTTGCTGTTTGTGCTGTCTGACTCTGGACTCTCAGACAGAGGGAGTCAAGCGTGTAGGAAGGACTGGCCTCCTAATCCGTCCCATCCTATAGAATGGCCTGCCTGATGAACCCTGTACTTAGTGTCTAGGACTCGGACTGTGGCTGTTCATTTTCCCAGAAAAGGACCTACAATTTGGGATCCCCAGGTTTAACTCTTAACCCACAAAAGCACCATGCTCTTGAATGAATGGGGTTTGGCCTAGTAAACCAGAGGAGTAGCTTTTTGTCTCCTAGCCTAGTGACGTTGAGAAAACCCATCCTTGGCCTTTTTGCCTTCAAAGAGGCCTTGAGCCACTTGTTCGATGATGACCCTTTCCAGTCCCCATCTCCCTTTCTGGGTCCTCAGACATTTCTGTCACCACTCAGACATCCGAGATTCACTGATGCAAGCGCTGGCCAGCTATGTCTGTTATCCCCACTCATTGCGTGCTGTGGAGAGGATACCTGAGGAACAGTGAGTTCTGGAGCCTTGCTCCCAATTGTTTGGGACCCTGTGCTAGCAGTGGTAGGAATAAAACTTGTGGGTGGGAAAGCGGGGAGTTGGTGGGGACAAGTGGGGACAAAAGGGGAAAAAGAAAAGCTTACTGCTGCTGGAGGGATATGGGGGGAGGGTGGGAATGAGCTCTGTGGCTCGAGATGATGTGAGGTATTCCTGCCTTGCCTCTATATAGCAACAAGGCAAGGAAGTTGAGCTTTATTCCTTTAGTTGCTGGTGCAGTAGATGAAGCCGGGCTTGGAGTCAGGAAGACCTGCATTCAAATGTGACCTCAGACACGTATTAGTTGTGTGACCCTGGACAAGTCACTTAACCCTGTTTACCTTAGTTCCTCATCTATAAAATGAACTGGAGAAGGAAATGGCAAACCACTCCAGTATCTTTGCCAAGAAAACCCTAAATGGGATTGTGGAGTCAGACATGACTGAAACAGCCCCACCACCACCACTCTGCCCAGTTCCACTTGTGACTTGACATTCTGGTGTCCTCCCTTCCTTGTGTTAGGACAAGAAGGAGCTGCTTCTCTAGGCTCCTCCTGTTCACCTGTGTTCTCAGCCCAATTTAGATGCTAAGGTCCTGACAAACCAGGATAGTTTCCTTCATTACCTCCCATGTCCCTTTTGTCTTTTTATTTTTAAAGTTGCATCAGTATCCTTTGTTTCTTAGTCCACAGCTATTTTTGTGATGTATTCCTTTCTCCCACTCCATTGAACCCTCCCATGTAACAAAGACATCACCTCACCCTAGATTCTTTTTTTTTTTTGCTTTTTGGAGGGGGGAGGGCAGAGCAATTGGGATTAAGTGACTTGCCCAAGGTCACATGGCTATTAAGTGTTAAGTGTCTGAGGCTGGATTTGAACTCAGGTCTTCCTGACTCCAGGGCCGGTGCTCTATTCACTGCACCACCTAGCCCCCCCTACCTCACCCTGGGTTCTTGAAAGATGTGGCACTGTCCTTAGACCTTCATGTTCTTCTAGAAACCTAGGGAACTATCTAGAAGTTACTAACATGTTCCCTCTCCCATTGACAGACGGATCACGATGATGAAGAACCTCCTTGCTCCTTATGAGCAGCGTCCCTGGGCTCAGACGAATTGGATCCTTGTGCGGTTGTGGCGGGTAACAGCTCGGTGGCCCCTCTTGCGATTGCCCTGGTGCAGAGCTCCTTGCTGGGTGCAGAGGATGGGGGAGGTGCCACTCCTGCCTGTGGCTAGTTGTTTGGATTTGCCACTGAGTGTAGGGTTTATACTTGGAAATGTAGGTCATGCTGCCCTCAGGAAAAGTCTGGCTCTTCGAATGTGTTCTCAGTCAGTGTTTTCTAAATTGAGTCAATTTGACATTTGAAAATGTCTCTCTGTGCCCATCAGCACCAAGCTGGGCAGAGTAAGTGAAGCAAGTGGCAGGGGGGACAGAGTATGGGGAGAAGGGAAAGGGATAAGGTATCTGAGTGCAAAGAGAGGGGAACTGGGTCAGGGGCATCAGAGAAGGAGGTAAGATTTGGGGTCTGCAGGAGTAGAGGAGTCATATTGGTAAAAGACCCAGAGGTCTAGAGATATTGCCACAATGCAGGAGCTGAGTGACATGAGTTGGCTTAAAGATTTAGAAGTCCAATGGTGTGGAAACCAGTTGAAGAGAAGAGGTAGGAAGAAAGTAGTGTTGGTGGGCAGGCAAGGTCTGAGTCCTGGATGAGAAGAAAGGAAGACCCAACCTGATCTACCCTCACCTGGTATTTCTTTTTTAGGGCTGCGGATTTGGGTATCGCTACACTCGGCTGCCTCATCTGCTGAAAACCAAGCCCGAGGATGCCAACCTCCCCAGCCTGCAGAGTGAGTACTTGATATTAAGGACCAAGGGCAGGGAAGCTTCCCTTTTCAGCCTAAGGACTAACAGCTGGAGCTTCTGAAGACAGGACTAGAGGGCATGAAAGGAGGGAAGGGGAGGGCAGAGTTCTTGGTCAGGGGGAGGAGGTGGCCCAGGTCCCAGGTTTAGCCAGAGCATCTTGGCCTGGGCCTGAAATTCTCTTGCCAAATGTTTGGCATCATTTTAACTTCCGGTGTGGGGGCTGCTGGGATCTGGCAAGGCAGCCTGGCCTCCTGTCCCTAGGGAGAACTCAGTGCACATGCTTCAGGAATTATCGGGCTGCATGAGCTGGTCAGAGCTTTCCTGTTTCCTCTCTTTGGGCTCTGTGTTGGAAGTGCTTTGCCCTAGGTCACACGGTGCATTAGTGGCAGGGCCAGGACTATAATCCAGCTCTCCTGACCAGAAGGCCTCTGCTTCCTCTGCTACACCACACTGGGCACGTCTCTGATCTGCAAACCTCTTCTGAAGGCCACTGTCCCCTGCAGCCTTCCTGTCGCTCCCTTTAACATCTCAGCTCCGTCCCCCTCCATCCCTCACCACCCCCCTCTGCTTCTATTTTAGGTTCTTCGTCTCTCTCTCTCTCAGTTTCTTTTGGTTTGCCTTTTGTCCTCCGCCTTCTCCGTTAGCCCTCTCTCATACCCTTAGTCAGTGGTTGTCCCAGCCAAGGCCTGGAGTGTTCTTTATTTCTGACCTTGACTTTTCCTGCCTTTGCCTTATTGACTTCCCCTCTCTCCTTCTACCTTTCATCATCCCTTCTTCTACCCTTTTCTCCTCCATTTCAGTGCTTTAGCTCTAACTGAGGGAGTATACTCTTAGTGTATCTGGGTTTTTTCCTTGCCCTCCTTCCCTGGTTCCCCTGGTAGATTCTGTCCTCTGTGCCTCTGGGGGATTCTACCCTTCTGCTGCCCTGTTGAGCTGAGATGTGGAGTCTGTCAAACTTAAGACCTGGTGATACCGAACATGAAGAACAAGTTAAATGATTCAGCTGTACAGTTAGCTAGGATTGATTCTGTCTGCAGCTGGTGTTTCATTCCTTTATACCCTTTATTAACTTGACAGACCTGCTGTGTGTATGGAGCACTGTTCTAGGTGCTGAGGGAGACCAGATTTAGTGAAGACACTGTTCCTGTCTTTATGGAGACTCCAGTCTAAAGGGGATAATAGGGGATAACACAAACACAGATAATTACGTGCAGTATCACTGACAAGTGCATCAAGATGATATAAACAAAATTCTCTGGGAGGCCTAGGTCAGATAGGAAGGAAGGTTATGACTTGTCTAGGAGGATCCTGGCCTATATCTCCACTCCTCCCATGACATCTGGGACCTGTCTCGTGCTACTGTGAGCTCACGGCCTGGAATCAACGTGAGAAAACATAAATCATAAAACCCTAGACCCAAGAGGAACTTCTCAAGTCATGGAAAGCGATCGCTAGCCAAAGCACGATCCCCTTGTACATGTCTTCAGTAGACAGTCACCCCCCCTTCATCAGAAGAGCTCCTTTGGTGGTAGCTTGCCACCTCTCAGGGCGACCCAGTCCATTTTGGGGCAGCTCTCATGGTTAAGAGATTTTCCATTCTATGAAGCTGAAATCTGCCTCCTGGCAACTCCATATATTGGTCCTTGTTCTCCCTGTTGGTGCCTAGAACTACACCTAATCTTCCAGCTCCGGTCTGAGCAGAGAGTAGCTGGGCCTGACTGCAGGACCATCACCCAGTGCTGAGCACCATAGGCTTGCTCTGCTCCACTCTATTAATGTGGTGTATGACTGAAATGTCTCCTTTGGCTGCCACTTCCCACTGCTGACTTAGGGAGCTCTTGGTCTAGTAGATGTCACCAAGTAGATGTGTGCTAGGAAGAGAGAGTGGGATGGTCTAGTGGCAAGGGGGAGGGATGGCAGGCAGACAGCCAGGGTGTTCCCCTGGGAACCTCAAGGCCTCAGGAGCCATTGAGGAAGGCTTCACTACTTGGCCAAACAGGGGAAGATAGATGATGGGTGGGTTTGCCTTGTCTTGTTTTTGGCATGAACCGTTTCTAGTCAAACCTTCCTCATTCTGTACTTGGGCAGTTTATATTTTGAACTCAGGTGCAGAATTGTCTCTATTAAATTTAATCTGAATTTCAACCCACCATTTCAACCTCTTGAGACTTGCTTGAATGTCATTTCTGGCCTAACTCTCTCCTTAAGGTTTGTATCATCTCTAAACTTAACAGTAATGCCATCTATGTCTTTACTCAGGTCACTGGTAACAATGTTGAGTAAAACAGGGCCAAGCACCGAGTACTGTAACCTATGAAACCTTCAGTTAACATTAAGATACAAATTTATTTCTATCTCCATTCTTCTCCTCCTGCAAAACATAACAAAACAAAATCTCAAAAAAAAACCCCCACAAGAACTACCTTTATAATGAATGTACCCTTAAGCTAGTCAAAACCACTTGTGGATTATCTGCAGTTTGGGATTATACTGTGACTCTTGAAATCATACATATAATTTAAATTTGGCTATTTTTAGTATATCTTAAATGCATAAGCTGTACAAAGTTGTTTTGATTCTCTTCATAGTAGTATTCTGGCTAGGTAGGTTAGTGATGTTTTCTCATTTTTCAGTCATGGATGCTAAGGGAGAGGGAAGTTAAATGATTTGTCCCAGGTCATCTAGCACACCAACAGCAGGAATGTATCATGCCTCTCCATCCCTAAGTCCCTCTGCCTGAGCCTTGCTGCCTCCAGTCCGTCCCCAGGGTGCAATGTGAGCTGCATGCTGGGCCAGGAGCCTGCTGCAGGAGCTATTGATTTTCAGTGGGAAGGGTTGGGGAGAGGCTATCTGGTTCCCCCATTGTTGCCACTCAGAACAGAGGGTACCAAGAGCTCTGATTACAGACGTCACCATCAGGGGGTGTGTGACCAGCAGGCCCAGGTGCCATCTTTGTACTCAGCCAGATAGTGGCTGCTTTCCACCACCCTGGCTGCAGGCTAGGTGTCTCTGGGATAGCCAGAGGTAGAAGTCATGGACATCGGGGAGTGTTGAGAAGAGAATGGAGGGCCAGGTTGGCTTGGAATTAGAGTGAGCATGAAACACAGCTCAGGCTCTACTTAGTGGGAATTGCTTTAAGGACAGACGTATCAGCTTTGTAGAATCACAGGTTCTCTCAGAAGTTTAGTGTGAGAATATAGGAAAACTCATCCCCTAACCCTGGTGCCATAACAGGCCTACTCCCAGCCTACTTCTAGTATTAATACTAAAGGACAGGAGAAAAAAAACCCAACTCTGCCATTATAATGGTTAGAAAGGTTAGGGCTGACTTTAGTGTAGTGTGGCCATACAAAGAGAATCCTATTATGACCTTGGAGAATAAGGCCAGCACTTTTATAGTGCTGGACTTTGTAGGGTTAGGCTGCATTAGCCCTTTTATAGCACTGAGAATAGCTCTGGTAGGGCCCTGAAGCTGGAAGCCTGGGATAGCTCCATTCTAGCACTGAGGCTGGAAAATTGGCCTGGCTCTCTTTATAACCCCTTGGGATTATGCAGTTGAAATCACCCCATTCTAAGGATGGGATTGGGTGGGCTGGGAAACCTGGTTACGATCCTGGGACTGGGGACCTTGGGTAGCTTGTTCTAGTCCTGGGGTTGGAGAACTAAAATCTATCAGTTATAACTGGGGGGTTTGGGGTCTGGCAGAGCCTTGATGGATCACGTAGAGTTAGCACTGGGACAGGCCTTTTAAAATGGCAGGACTGAGGAAGTAGAGGATCTGTGAGAGTGCTGAAGAAGGCAGGGCTTCCCTGAGGATGATGAATGAGGTGTGACAGGGCAGGACTGAAGGAGAGTTTTTCAAGGTCAGGAACAGAGCAGAGAAGTTGTGCTGAGGAGATAGTTTCTTGTCAGGCCTGGAGCCAAATGCATGCCTAGAACAAGATGTGGGAGGTACTGCAAGAGCCAGGATAGCAGGAGGGAGAGAAAACAAGAGGGGGAGAGAAGGGAAGGGGAGAAGAGGAGAGGAAGAGGAGAGGGGAGAGGAAAGGAGAGAAGATGGGGAGGGGAGAGGGGAGAAGAGAAAGAGGAGGAGAGAGAGAAGGGCAGGGGAGAGGATCAGAGAGAAGTAGCAGAACTAGTGTTAACTGCCAGGGAAGAGTGGCTAGAGAAGGATCTCTCTGCCCAGCCTGCGACCCATTGGCTTTTGGTGGTAAAACTGTTCCACAAGATCCAGGAGGAGGAACCATAAGCACCTAGAGGAAAAGGAACTGCCTTTTGTTTGATCCTCGGCCTGGGAGCTGGTGCTGGTGGGCCCCTGTTCTTCTGTGGCAGGACTACTAAGTATGTTAGAGTGAATGGCAGAAGCAGGTATTCCCTGGGCTCCAGGGAAATCCTGCTCTGCCTGGGACAGCCAGAGGCATCCCAATATAGTGGACAGTGTGCTAGACTTGAGAGTCAGGAAGATCTAGGTTCAGATCTTGCCCCAGACACTCACCGACTGTGTGATCCTAGACAGGTTACTTAACCTCTGCGCCTCAATTTCCCCATCTGTAAAATGAGAAGATTGGACTCAGTGATCTCTGAGGTCCTTTCTGGCTCAGTCTATGATCTCATTTGACCCTGTTGGCTTCCCTCTTCTGGGTGCTGTGACCTCTTGTAGTGCTAAATCTATAATCCTGTTCTGTCCAGTTTAGTTGGCCAGATATGGTAGTAGAAGAGGCAGATGGAAAAAAATGAAAAGAGCCGGATCAGGGCCAAACCTCAGGCCTGAACTTTGGCATAAATTAAGAAATTCAGACCACTTGTATCCAGTCTCCTGGGAGCTGGCCTTGCAGAGAAGTGCCCCACATGCTGGCAGTGGGGCAAGACGGCCCCCGGCTTCTCTTTGAAAGCCAAATGATTGTGTTAGGCTAGCAGGCGATGTCACTGAAGCCTCTTTTGGGAAGGATTGGGTGTGTGCGTGCAGTGTGGGGAAGGATCCCTCTGGGCCCCCTTCGATCCACATGCCTTCTTTCTACTTGCAGAGCCCTGCCCCTCTACCTTACTGCAGGGCCACATGGCTGACCTGCTACGGAGTGACCGTGACATGGCCCCTAGCTTCCTCAACAGTGTCCTCAACCAGCTCAACTGGGCCTTCTCTGAGTTCATTGGCATGATCCAGGAGGTGAGCTGACATAGAAACAGGAGTGGCAGGAGCATAGGGCTTGGGGTCAGAGGTCCTGAGTTTGAATCCTGGATGTTTATATGCTGTGTGACCTTGGATAAAGCACTTCCCCCCTCCCTGGGTCTTCTTTTTTCCAGATGTAAAATGAGGAGGTTGCACTAGGTATTTAGTCGTTCCAGCTTTAGGTCCTGGGATCCTGTTAAAGTCCCCATCCCTAATTGAAGCTGATCCTACAGCCAGGAGGCAGGCTAGCTACAGGAACAGGCCGAGAAGACCTCCAATGGAGTTCTTGGGAATGTTGCCGGGGAAGGGGAAGAGGCCAAAAAGAGGACTTAGATTTGGGGGCCATCTAAATGCCCCCAAGCCAGGGGAGCTGGCACTGCTGATCCTGCCCTTGGTGGGGGTTGGGTGGGGTAATTCAGATTCAACAAGCAGCCGAGCGCCTGGAAAGAAACTTTGTGGACAGTCGTCAGCTGAAGGTGTGCGCCACCTGCTTTGACCTGTCAGTGAGCCTGCTCCGGGTGCTGGAGATGACTGTCACCCTGGCCCCTGAGATCTTCCTGGACTGGAATCGGCCCTCTTCCGAGCTGCTGCTCCGGCGACTGGCGCAGGTTGGTGGCAGGGTAGGACCAGGTTGTCTTTGTTCTTGTTGGGACAGGGCATTCTCACTCGGGGCTTTGAGGCTTCTGCTCCGAGTTTATTTTTCTATCTCCTTGGGACCCCCAGGACAGCAGTCCTAGCAAGGGTTGGCACAGACTATTAGGAACTCCCATTTCTTTTCACCAAGGCCTGGTTGAGGCTATAGCATCTCTTGGCTCTGTGCTTGGGGGCAGTGCAAAGGGAGCTGAGTGTAATAACAAAACAAGATCACATTTCTAAACAAGGTTTACAAAGCATTTTCCTTACAATAGCTCTGTGAGGTAGGTAGTATAAGAACTGGGGCTTCCAGAGATTAGGTGACAGTCCCAGGGCTATTCAGTCAGTGACAGTCTACATTCAAACCTGGTTCTTTATACTCCAAGTCCAGTTGTCTTTTCATTGCCGCCCACTGCCATCCCTCCTCTTGGTAGACCCGGACATCTCCAAGCCTGTAGAGGATCCACAGTAGAGACATGGCTCCCAGCAGCTCACTGGCCTCTCTGTGTCAGGCCCAGGGGAATAGTTTAGCTGAGGAGCAGTATATTATTAGATCCAGCCTGGGCTGTTTGCCAAAGCAGCTTCCTGGGATAGAACTCCTTGGAGCCAGTCTAGAAGAATTTTGTCCTTTGGTCCTGGGAAGCTTGCTCATTTCTGAGCCCTGGGCCAAGGCTGCAAATTCTCTGACTTTCTTGGTCTCAGAGCCTTCTTGCCTTCTTCAGCTCAGAGATCTGTCAGCCTCATGCCTTAATTACCTCTTCTTCCACAGCTGCTTCGACTGTCCCTGGCTCCCCTGGCTTTAGCACCTACCCACATAAGATTATTCAGTATTCAACTGGAAATGACCAAAGACCTTAGAAATCAATCAGTAAACAAGTATTCATGAAGTACCTACTATATTCCAGGAACTATTCTAGGCACCCGAGATACTAACACAATAAATAAAATGATCCCTACTCATGCAAAACTGCATTCTAATAGAGAGGCCAATATCTGTGTTCATATATGTGCATATATAGATAGATGTAGATAGAAAGATACACATATACACAGAGTAACTGCAAAGAGAATAAATACAAATAAATACTAAGGAGTTATAATACAAGGTTATTAGAGCTCATCTAACTTAGTCACCTCATTTCACAGATACGGATCCTGAAGCTTAGAAAGAGAGGCCCCATATCGAGTAAGCAGCAGAGGCAGGGCTCTGAGCCAGGCCCCCTGACTCTAAACTCAGGGCTCTTTCTACTACTCACCACCTCATCTAATTCAGATTAGGTGTTTTTGTTCTGAGGAAAAAGGGTCAGAGGATCATAGATTCAGAGTGGGAAGATACCTCAACAGCCATCTGATCTAACCCACTTATTTTGTAAATGAGGAAGCATTGAGTGACTTTCCCAAAATCATAGAGGTAATCCGCATTAGAGGCAGGATTTGAACCAGGGTTCTCTGACTTTCACCTCTGTACAGGCTTCCTCGGTAGACTGTGTCTTTAAGTTTCTGATTCTACTCCCCAGTATGACTGTTTGAGGTAGTGAATATAGAGCAAACATGGATTTATTGAAGTGTATATTCATGACCCTCCATAGCTCCAGCCATCCCTTGTCCAGGTAAATGAGTCTGGACATCATTGCCCGAGTTCATTATTAGTTTAGCTGTAGTCTGTCTGGTTCTTCTTTTCCCTCAGTCATGTTTTTCCTCATCTCCCCACCCTACCCACCCCTGTCTTTGATCTCTCACTCTCCAGTGGTTCCTTCCCTGTTGCTTACAAACCTGTCCATCTCTCTCATCCTTTAAAGTCATTCTCTAGGACCTTCCCTCCCCTCTAGCTATTGTCCTGAGTCTCTTCTTCCTTTCATAGCCAAACTTCTCGAAAAAAGCTATCTGTGCTCATTGCTTTGACTCTTTCATTCACTTTTCAACTGGAATCTGACTTCTGACTTCAATGGAAACAGCTATCTCCAAAGTCATCAGCGATCTTTTAGAGGTCACCTTCGTGACCTCTCTGCAGCTGTTGCTGATGTGGAGCACCGTCTTTTCCCAGATCCTCTCTCTCCTCTGTATTTTTGTGACACTGCTCTTTCCTGCTTCTCCTCCTGTTTCCCTTACAGCTCCTTCTAAGTGTACAGTTCATTCCCTAACTTTGGGGGTGGGGCTCTCCCCTCAGCTATCCGTGGGCTCAGTTATCATCTCTATGCTCAGCACAGTGCCTGGCATAGAGCCAGCATTTCATAAATACTTATTGACCGACCAGCTTTATGCCCAGCTCTCCAGCATCTCTCCTGAGTTCCAGTCTATCACTTACTGCCTATTGGATTTTTCAGACTGGCTATCCTGTAGCAATCTCAAACTTCATATGTCCTAAGCAGACCACGTTGTCTTTCCCTCAACACTTACTCCTCTTCCCTGTTTCTACTCAGGTACCCCCATCTTTCCAGTCACCCAGTCTCATGACCTTAGAATCATCTTCATCTCCTCACTCTCACTTATTCCCCACGTCCAGTCAGTTGCTATATCTTGTCATTTCTACCTCCACTACATCTTTCATATCTGTTCTCTTCATCCTCATAGTCACTACTTTAGTTCAAGCCCTTATCAGCTGAACTATTGCAAGAGTTTCCTCCATGATATTCTCACAACAAGTCTCCCCCCACTTCCAGGCATCCTCTGCATAGGTGTCAGCTACTTCCCAAAGCACAGATCTGAGCACATGACTTCCCTGCTCAATAAATCCCAATGGTTCTTTTTTTTTTCTTTTTGGAGGGGGTAAGGTAGGGCAATTGGGGTTAAGTGACTTGCCCAAGGTCACACAGCTAGTTTTGTGTTAAGTGTCTGAGGCTGGATTTGAACTCAGGTCCTCCTGACTCCAGGGCTGGTGCTCTATTCACTGTGCCACCTAGTTGCCCCTCAGTGGTTCTTTATTACTTCTAGGAGTAAATACAGACTGGCCCTTCACAGCCAACCTTCCCAGGTTCGTTACCCTTCATGCATTCTGCAGGCCTGTTAAGCTCATCTTTCTCTTGCTCATATACAATGCATTGTGTCCCATCTCCATGCCTTTGCATTAGCTTACTCCCTCCCTGTGTCTGGAATGTATCGCCTTCTCTCCATTTCTTAAATGTCTCATTTCCTTTAATACAGCTCAAGTACCACTTTGCACACAGTTTTTGCTGATCCCCGAAACTGCTAGTGCCCTACCCCCATCACCTTCTATCTGTTTAACATAATCAGCACATATGTGGGGGCAACTGGGTGGTACAGTAGACAGAGCACCAGCCCTGGAGTCAGGAGGACCTGAGTTCAAATCTTGCCTCAGACACTTATTAGCTGTGTGACCCTGGGCAAGTCACTCAGCCCCAACTGTCTTCAAACCAATCCCCCCCCAAAAAAAACACCCCAAAACACATCTATGCATGTTTACTCTCTAGCAGAATGTAAACTTCTTGGGATCAGGTCCTTTTAATTGTTATCCTTGTATCCTTAGCACCTAGCCCAGTGCTTTGTAACAGGTGCTCAAAAAACACATGGTGGTTGATTGATTGGTTTCTTGTTGCTGAATTGTCCCCCTAGTAGTCACTTTGGGGCTTGCTTCCTTTCCCTGGGGTCTGTGGTCTTTGTGTTTTCAGTCTCTTGAATAGCCATTTCTTCTTCTGGGGTTCCTTCATCAAACACATGTCAGGGTGACCCAGTTTCTCTATGAAGAAGGTCTCCCCCATCAGCCTTGTCCATCATAGTACAGGACAACCCAAGATTAACCACATTATTTGATAGGTTGAGACACTTTTATTGCAAATTCTCTTTCCATCCTTTAGTCCCGTTAACAGTGTACAGAGATATCTACATTAGGGTGGCAGGTAATCCAGGGTATGACTCAGCCCAGGCTGGATGGTGCCCAGAACTGCTCAGTTCCTCTAGCTAAAGGACCTGAGTCTGGCTTGTCCCTATGATTCCTTAGGCCTTTATATAGCCTTTGCCTCTATGCAGCTTCTGCCTTGACCTGGTAAGAGAATGGTGGCCCTCACCTACATATTGCCACCCTCTTTTCCTAGTGCATTTTTAGGATTGGCCCACTTGGGCATTCTGAACTGAGTTCACTCAGGCTTGCTTTCAAGCAAATAGGAAGCTTCCTCATTGCTGGCAGACTTTTGATGTTCTACTCATATGTTCCTCCTTATTTACTATGTCAAGTCAGGGTCTTACAGTGAAAAGGGCCCTACACTCAGAGCCAGAAGGTCTGGGTTTGAATAAGATCCCCAAGTCTGTCAAGCCTCAGCTTCCTCACCTGGAAAATAGTGATAACAGTACTAGCATTGCCTACCTTAGGGGCTTGTTAAGAGCTTCCCCTCAAACCCCACTTCCTCTCTCCCCTTCAGTTACTGAACCAGGTCCTGAACCGTGTGACAGCAGAGAGAAACTTGTTTGACCGAGTGGTTAATCTCCGGCTGCCAGGTGAGTCTCCCTCTAGTCTGTTCTTTAACCTAAAATAAAACCTCAAGTCCCCTCTCAGAAGTGTTTGCCTAGACATCTCATCTCTGCCCAGCTCCCATTCAGAGCTCCAGTTTCTAGCTCCCCCACACTGCAGAGGCTAGTAGAAAACATGTTCTTTCACATCCTTCACTCTATCCTGAACACCTGGAGTTGGGGTGGTGGAGGAAGGTTTGGTGCAATCTATTTTACTCCAAATATGTCTGTCTTCCCTATGTGGACCCTTAGGGAATTACTGAGGAAATACTTGGGGAATTAGGGATTAGAGTATTTGCTATTTAGTAAAAGGGATTCCCTCCCAGAGTTCAGGAATATTCCTGAGACCGATGAAATCACACCCTGATGTTTGGGCTGATGAAGGCTTTTTCTTGAAGCATAAAGGCAAGGTGGGAGAGTTAGGATGAAGACTAACTGAGATATCCTCCCCAGGTTTGGAGAGTGTAGACCACTATCCAATTCTTGTTGCTGTAACTGGCATTCTAGTCCGTCTCCTAGTGGACAGTGATATGGAGGGGTGAGTATGTTGTGTGATTTGCTTCTCATTCTATTGAGCAGCAGCCTTTGTGACCACTTACCTTCCAAGATGAATTTTGAACCTGTTTCCATGCCAGTCCCCAGGCTCTCTGGCTCCTTAGATCTCTATTTATTTTAGGTCAGCAATTTGTGTTTGGTCAGCTTCAAGGTACCAGAGAAAGAGATTTCTGACTGGGACTGGGGATGGAGTGGGTAGCAGCTATTGTGTGGAAAGTGAGACCATTTGAAAACCCATGGGTTGGGGAGTTACTCATGGCAAGTGTAGATAGGAGGTCCTTCATATCAGAGCATTCTTATATTTTGGCATGGGAAATTAGGCTAGACATCCAGAGAAATAACCTAAGGCTTCAATTAAACATTAATAAAGGCCCTACTGTGTATAATTCCCTGTGCCAAACACTGGGAGATACACAGATAGATATAAGAAAGGCTGGCCTCTCAAGAGCTTTACCTTCTAATGGGGGAAATACTTTCTCTTCCATGCCTTTGCACCCTATATGAAGCTTACCTCCTGTAAATCCTGTACGTGCAGAGGACTTTCCTGTCCATCACAAAACCACAGGATTTGAAAGCCGAAGGAGTCTTGGCAGCCATGTAGTCCAGCCCATGCAAAAAGGCATCTCTGATATAACATAGCTGACAAATGGTTATCCAACCTCTGCTCGAAAACCTCCATAGGAAATTTTTTCCTGACATTAAGGCTAAGTGCACATCTTTACGACTTCCACCATTTATTTCTGATTTTACCCTATCGGGCAAAGATCTTCTGGTATTGAGTAGACACCCATGAAGCCCTATTTATTAATGATCTCTCATTGTTGCTAGGTGATCAGCCCACCTCCTTTTCCAGTCAGACCTTTCTTTGATAACACCTAGCACATTCTTCATTGGTAGCATTTTGCAGCATGCTCACATCTATGATGTGCTTCTCTTTTATCTTTTGTGTGACCTGTAGTTTTAATTCTTTGGAGACTGGTATTCCATGACTTGCAACCAGTCAGAATCTTCAGAGCCATATTGATGTTTAAAAAATTGGCCTTTGTTTCAGGGAGAAGCTGTGAATTCTTAAAAGCATTACACAGTTTGTCAAGGACAATCCTGCTCACTCTTCTTGTTCAGTTCTCTGCGTATTTTATTGTTCATTTGTTATATCTGTTCAAAATATGTGCACTTATGGATTAGTTCTATGAGCTGTCTTTGTACCTTGACTCAGAGATATCTGAGTCCTTCCAGATCTAAATTTATAATCTTTTGAACTGCATATCATAGCCTGGACTATAGATATTCTTCATCCACTTGGTTTTTCTTGTGTGAAGAGTTAAGCTGAACTCTTTTTAGGAGGCTTTACAGATGGTGGGGGTTGAGTTATCCAGACAAGGTTTAAGCATCAGTAGAATGGGGAAGCAAGGGATTTGACAGCATTTATCTGGGGACTATCTCTGACCCAGGTATGGAAGCATTTTCAACTCTTTCCTTTCCCTCACCTCCCTCATTCAATCAGTTTCCAAATCATTCTTTTGCCTCCTTAACCTGTCTGCTCCCTATGCATACTGATATTATCCCAGTTCAGGTTTGACTCTATCATCTTTCCCCAGGACTATTGAAGCAAGATCCTAATTGGCCTCCCTACTTCCAGTTTCTCCTCTTTCCAATCAATCCTCTGTTCAGCTACTAAAATAATCTTCCTAAGACACAAGATTGATGTCACTCCCCTGCTCAAAAAGCGGTTTCCTGTTGCGTCTAAGAGACAACACAGTATTCTTGGGCTGACACTATTTAAATGACCTTCTGCAATCTGGCTCCAAGCTACCTTTTGGCCTTATCTCACATCCCTCTCCTTCACAAACACTGTGTTCTAGCCAAACCAGACTACTGGTTATTCCTCACACTCAGTCTCCCATCTCCCACCTCCATGTGTCTGCACCAGCTTTCCTCTGTATCTAAAATGGGCTCTTCCTCTCTGCCTCTCAGAATCTTTATCTTTAAGCATCTAGTTCAGGTGTTGCCTTCTCCCCAAAGCCTTCCATAACTTTCCCAATTGTTAATGCTTTCTCCCCTCTCAAAGTACCTTGAGTTTATTTATCTGTGTTTGTTATTTCCCTCTGGTAGAAGAATCTAAGTTTCTTGATTGCAGAGGTTGCTTCATTTTTGAGTTTGTATCCCTTAAGGACTAGTGCTGTGCTGCACTAAGATTATAGATCAGAAATATGAATGTAAAGCTGAAAGAGGCATCAGAGGTGATCTTGTCCAACCCCCCTCCATTTATAGATGAGAAAACGGAGACCTGGAGAGGTTTAGTGTCCTGCCCAAATTCACATGGATATTGAGGGTCTGAGGCTGAATCTGAACCCCATTCTTCTGACAACAGAGCTGATACTCTGTCCACCACACCACAGCATCTTCTGGTAGGGGCTTAACAAGTGTTGTCAAGCTGACTGTAGAGTATGTGACAGGGGACAATATAAGACAATGGTGGGAAAGTAGTGTAGAGTCAGATTTTGAAGACCTCGGAGTGCCAGAATCCCATGTGCAGTGGGATGCCACTGGAGAAGGTTTTCTTTTTTAAATTAGAAAAGTAACTGATGAGAATGGTGCATTAAAAAGCTTACTAAGGGAACATGTGAAGGATGGGTTGAAGAAGAGATTTGAGTGGTAGTTAGAAGGGGATTACTGTAATTTAGGCAAAGGTGATAAGAGTGTTAACTAGAATGATGAAAGGAGCAGGGCAGATATGGATCGATAGAAACAATTGGCAAGATGTGACAGTGATACTGATGGAACACACCCAGAAATAGAGAAGTTGGGGTCTTTACAAGAAGTTGGGCTTTACAGAGCATGTGGAAATTTGTCTGGTCATTCAAGGGAACTGAAATAGCTGTTTGTCTACCTGATAAAAACAATATCAGAGGTCTGTTGTCTTCCTGGGGAATGTATCCAGAACCTCTTATGTCTCATCAGAACATATAACTGCTGCCCATTTTTGGTGATTCATGTGGGCACAAATGATATTGCCAGAAGGAACCTACAAAGTATTGCCAAAGATTTTGAATTCTTGAGCAAGAAACTAAATACCACAGGGGCACATGTGTTTTCTTCACTATTGCCTTTGGAAGACATGGAATAAAAAAGAAAAACTGGTTTAGGAGGAAATAGCTGGCTAAGAAGGTGGTATCTGATAATGTGATTTGGTCTTCTGGATGGACCACAGCTTAAAACAGGGATGACAGACTCCTTACCAGGGATGAAGTGTACCTACCCTTGGAAATCTAATCAAAAGGACTTTAAACCGGAAATCATGAGGTGATAAAGGTTTGAACTAGGATAGTGGCGGTAGCAGAAGCAGAGGGTGGCCTCTGTTCATCTAGCTAGACACGGAGTGAGCAGCTGCAGTGAAGGAAGAAGAGTCAGGGCACCCAGAGGTTCCCGTGGGACATTTAAGAAAGTAGCCTGAAGCAAAACTCATGGCCCCAAATATCTACACATGAATGCCAGAATTATAGGCAACTGGCCAGAGCAGCTGGAGAATGTAGAAGGCAGTTTGATTTTCTAGATATCATTGAGATGTGGTGGAATGAACCTTAGGACTGAAACAGACTCAGAATGGTTGGGTATATCTTAGAAGAAGCAGGGTAGGGGAAGGTGTCATTGTATATCAAGAAAATATACCCATGTGAATGGGGGGTGTGGGGGAAGGTTAAGAATAGTAGGAAAAGTTTAGGGGAAAAGCAGTGGAAGGTGGGTGAAGTGATTTTGTCATCAGTGTACCACAGGCCATTTGGACAGAAAGAGGAAATAGATGAGGGGCTTGAGAAACAGATTATAAGCCTGGCACAGAAGCAATCTTAGGAGACTTCAGTTATCCAGACATCTGCTTGGTCTTTTTCTCTGCCAAAAGCAGATACTTTCCTTAATGATTAATTTTATCTTTCAAAATGTGCAGAGTGTACTGGACCTGATTCTCACTTTCTCACTAAAAGGCAGGAACTGGGGTGGAAATGATGGGGAGTTTTGTAGGGTGTGGAAAGTGGAGGAAGTAGCCTCTCCCTCCTAGAGTTGGAGGTAGTGAAGGTAGTGAAGAAGAAAGCTGGGCATAGTCTGATATGAATTGTGGATTTGGGGAGAGCAGATTTTAGAGGATTTATAGGAAGACCCAATAGGATCTCAGACTAAAATTGTATGGGGGAAGTCAGGCCTGAAGGGATGGGAAGCTCTGAAGAAGAAACTTTGGAATTCTGAGGAGGAAATTGTCCCTGAAGAGAGAGTTGTCTGTGGAAACCCATATAAATATACAGGGAATTCACTTCTCATTTAAATATAAAACCAAAACAAAACAAAAAGACCATGTACAGAAAATAGAATCAAAAGCAGGTAATGAGATGAATGGAACAGTATTGTAGAGTCCTGTGAAATAGCCTCCACTGCTGGTGAGCTAAGGCTGCTGAGGGAAGCTTAGCCCAGCAAAATTCTACCTTTTATCCCTCTAGGGGAATGAAAAGGGCTGCAGGAGAGATGGCCCAGGATCCATGCTGAGGGTAGATGGGACAGCAATACCCAAAACAGAAAGAATTCAGAGCTGCTCAATTCTTATCACACTTCTGTCTTTCCTGCCAAGGAGGAGTATTCTTTTTATTGGAAATGACAGAATATCCTACAAAAGTAAGATATTAAAAGACCACTTAGCTGCCCTTAATGAATTTAAGTCACCTGGCACAGATGAATGACATCCTCAGGTACACAAAGCAGTAGCAGATGTGACTTCCAAGCTATTGTCATTGATCTATGAAAGGTCACAGAAAACACAAGAGTTCCTGCAGGACTGAAGGACAAATGTGGTCTTGATTTTCAAAGAAGGAAAGAAAATAGTATCTGAAAAATATATAGGCTAGTGAACTTATACTCCTGGGAAAATTCAAGAATGATTTAATAAATGCATTATTAAATGGATCATTAATAGTACATAATAAGTGCTATATAAATGTGATGATGATGATGATGATGATGATGATAATGAAGATAATAAAACTGTAGCAAAGGAAGAAGGGCTTACAGAGTTAGGATGGCATCAGGAAGCATTTATCATGCCAGACTAATCTTATTTCCTTTTATGGCGGGGCTATTAAACTGATAAATCAGGGGAATGCTGTCAATAGTTTACCTGTCTTTTAACAGAGGATTTGATAATGTATCTCCCAGTATTTTTGTGGAAAATATGAAACTATGTGGACAAGAAAGCAATACAATTATATACATGTAGAACTGTTTGAATAACTTGAGATTCACTGTCAACTTAGCAGGAATACTCCAGTGAGGACCACAGTCCTAGGAATTTGTGCTAGACCTTCGGCTATAAACATTTTTGTCAGTGGCTTGAATAAAGACTTAAATGACATACTTTTCAGATTTGCAAGATAATATGGAGAGAGAGAGAGAGAGGAGAAAGAAAGAGAGACAGAGAGAAGAGAGAGAGAGAGACAGAGAGAGAGAAGGAGGGAGGCAGGGAGAGAGGGAGAGAGCACTACATACTGGATGACATAGTCAGAATCCAAAAAGATCTTGAAGGACTAGAGCCTTGAACTAAATCTGATAAAATTCAGTAGGGATAAATGTAAATTCTTATGTTTACATTCAAAAAATCAACTTCACAAATACAGAGAGTTGGGGGAAGTTTGATTAGTTTTCTGGGAAAAAAAATCATGGAGAGTTTGGTAAAAAAAAAAAAAAAAAGGAAACAAGGATTTGACAGATGCCTCCTATGTTCTAGCCACTGTACTAAGTGCTTTGCAAGTATTATCTCATTTGATCCTCACAGCAGCCCAGGAGATAGGTGCTATTATGATCCCCATTTTACAGATGAGGAGACTGAGGCAGATAGAAGTACCTTGCCGAGGGTCACACTGCCAAGTAAGTGTCTGAGACTGGATTTGAACTCAGGTGTTCTTGACTTCAGGGCCAGGGCTCTGTGCACTGTGATGTCCCTTAGGTTAGTAGAATGCAAGCTTAAAGAGTCTGCATACCTAAACCTGTTGCTTAGGAGAGATGCAGAAGGACTTGCTGACTGGGACAGATTGTACAGAGTCAGCTCCAGCTGGGAGCTTTCAGGCAGCAGAGACTTCAGCATGGGGGGCTGCTTTAGCATCCCAGGGAGGGAGAGGAGGAGACCCTGGGCAGAATCCTCTGCAGCATGTGGCAGGAGCCAGTTCCAGGGACTTTTCTGAGAGGGCAGCAGGAATAGGGAACACAGCTCCTCAAGACGAACAGCAGTTTGTCCCTGCGCCCAAATAAGAGGTCACTGGAGCTGGACAGAGACCGTGTGAAGGAGAGGGCACTGCAACTCTGGTCTTACTACCTGTGTGACTTTGAGCAAGTCACTTCGCTTTTCTGTGACCAGGTTTCTTCATCTCTAAAATGAGTGACTAGGTCAGATGATCTCTCAGGACTCTTCTGGTGCTAAATCTAAGATCCTGTCATCAGATGACATTTAAAGTCCCTTTCAACTCCAAATCCCATGACCTCCCAGCTATGTCAGCAGTGTGATGGGATAGCTAGAAAGCCTGGTGCCATCTTGGGCTTAATTAAGGGAAGCACCACTTACTGGATGAAGAAGGTGGTTGTCTGTCTCTCCTCTGCCCTGCTCAGACCCCATATGGAGTTGTCTGCTCAGTTCTGGGTGCCATGTCTTCAACTTTAAAACTGTCCAAAAGTACAATCAGTAAGTGAGTCTTTCCCCCTCCTTGGAGGATTTAGTGGAGATTGGGTGACCATTTGGGTATGTCAGGAATCCTTCTCGGATATGGACAAGATGACTGCAGAGATCCCTTCTAGTGTTATTATTCTGTGATTCATATGAAAGTACTGATTAGGGCAATGAGACATCTTTTTTAAAAAATTTGTATTAGTATTCTATTTTTTCCCATTTACGTGTAAAAACAATTTTTAACATTCGTTTTTAAAACTTTGAGTTCCAAATTCTCTCCCTTCCTCCCTCCCCCACCATCATTGAGAAGGCAAGTAATTCAATCTAGGTTATACATGTATAGTCATGCAAAACATTTCCATATTAATCAGTTATGAGAGAAAGCATAGACCCCCCCCCCCCAAAATCTTAAGAAAAATAAATAAAAAAAAAGTATTCTTCAATCCATATTCAGAGACCATCAGTTCTTTCTCTGGGAATGGATAGCATTTTTCAACGTAAGTCCTTCAGAGTTGCTGAGAACAGCTAAGTCATTCATGGCTGATCATCTTACAATATTGCTATTACTTTGTACACAGTATATTTCACTTTGCGTCAGCTCATAAAAGTCTTTCCAAGTTTTTCTGAAAGCATCCTGCCCATCATTTCTTATAGCACAATAATATTCCATTATAATCACATACCACAACTTGTTCAACCATTCCCCAGTTGATGGGGGCATCTCCTCAATGGGACATGCTTAAAGCTTGGGTCTGTGACTACAGGAAGTTCAGTCTCCCTTTCGTGCCATCCCCTTAGCTGAATCGACTGAACCCAGTGGAGGTGTGCCATCTGTGATCTGCTTCAGCCACTGGAACCAGAGGAATGTACTGACCCTTCAGGGTTCCTCCAACCCCCAGGCAGCCTTACCCAGAGCTCCTGTGTTCCTGTTTCAAAGGAACAATGCCCCAGACAGTCTGACTGCAGAATACTAAGTGTTCTCTTTCCTTCATATGTGCCTTTTGAGGAAAGCAGAAGCACTTAATTTTTCTCCTTGAACCAGTGGAAGTCTGGGCATTCCAAATGGAAGGGAGGAGTTGAGGGCACAGTGTTAGCTTCAAGGAGGTAGTTGAGGCTACTATCTGTTTGGAATGGTGACAGACTCTGGTAGGGCACCTGAGTCATTACCTTGGTTGTCTCTCCACCCCACCCACCTCCAGTCTCACTCTCAACTCCTTTCTGGGCAACAAGACATCGAAAGAAGTAGGGTAACTTCCCCTAGAATGGCCCCTGCACTCCAGTGCCTCCCACTCACAGATAGATCGACTTCAGCCTCCAGGTTGGCTTAGCCTCATTAAGCAGCTGTTTGACTTCCCCTAGTAATCTAGAGCCAGGTTTCCCACAAGGCTCTAGTCTAGCATGACTGTGTTCTTGGCTTTTAGAGAGGCAGCCAAGGTGGTGCAGTAGATAGGCTCTGGGCCTGGAGAGTTCAAACTCGGATACTAATTCTGTGACCCTGGGCAAGTCTCTTAGCACAGTCCATGGTACTACAGTAGGTGCTATGTAAATGTTTATTCCCTTCCCTCTTACATAGGTTCAGAAAAGCTCAAGGACTTTCCCAGACCATATATCAAGGTCAAGACCTGAAATCAGTTGCCAGGAAGTTTTTTCCCCTTGGGTGTTTTTCATTACCCCACAGGGAGCAATTGGTAATAGATGGAGTCATTTCACCGGCAGATCTGGTGCCTTGGACCAGTATGGCCTCTTGTTCTCCTGGCATCACTGTCCTACCACTGGGTGCATTTACTTAGCTCATCTTTAGTGAGACCTGCCTGTATCTAAGGGACAGCTCCTCCCAATCCTTCTTTCTGGTGACTCATAATCATTCATCCTGTTGCTGAGACTTCCTCACCCTGGGGCAGTCCCACTCAAGTTGGCAGTAGGAGTTGTATGAAGGTTAGTAATCCAGGTGGAGTTTGAAGTTCAGGTAGGTTTGGGGATGTGAGGAAGGTGGCATCATTTGGTGACATTCACTGTGAACCTGGAGAGAAGGAAGCCAAGTTGTTGGAGTTGGGGTGACATGGGCATTCCTTCCTGACCAGGATCTGTACACAGGACCTGGGGACTTAGAAAGGGTCCTTCTTTGCTACTCTGTCCAGGGCTTCTGAGATGTACAGCTTATGGTATCATAGAAAGAGGACTGACCTTGAAGTGTGGTGGCCGGTGGATCTCAGTTTGAGTTCCAACTCCAGTTGAAATACCTTCACGGTCACTTCACTCCTTAACCTCAGTTTCCTCATTTGTAAAATGGGGACAACAATAGTGTACTTCATGGAGATGTTGTGAGGAAAGCAGTTTGCAAACCTTAGACCACTATAGAAATGGGAGTTAATACTGTCACTTTTCTGGGAAGGTGTAGCAGCAAGCACCCCAAGCGTGGCCTCAGGGTTTGCTGCCCATACAGGTTCTTGGATCTGCTTTGTTAAAGGAAAGCAACTCAAAATGGGTTAACAAGCTTACTTTAATCAGTCAGACATATATCGTTTACCTTGTTCAGGGGAAAAAGGTCAGCACCCCAAACTTCAAAATATACAGACAGAATTATCAAGACATTAACAGATCAAGTAGACAGCTTTCCAAACTGTCCAAACCATTACATCCATACCCAGTCAACATCTGGGTTTCCACATCTGGGTTTTTCAAAGCTGGGGGACTCTCAATAACGGCTTCCCAGAATTCAGATCAAATCACAGAACACTTCTCAAAGTGAGTCCCAAAACAAAGCTACACATCAGGGCTTATATAGCCTTCTCCTGGCTCAGAGAATGTAACAACCTTATTGACTCACCAAGAAGTATCTACTGAAAAACAAGCCTCCCTCCCCAGGCTTCAGGTGCATTTTAGCCTAGGGGCAGGGAAGATCTTCCAAATTTGCATTCCCATTACAGAAGGGTCATTCCAGAAGCCTGATCTATAAGGCTTCTGGCTAAAGAGCTGCCTAGGCTATGGAGACATGGGCTTTGGGTGGTTGTTTCCTGACCCATGGTCTTGTTTTGGTGTCTGAAGCCCCTTTATCAAGGCTTTGGCCAGGGTTGGGTTGGAGATCAAGGGTGGGAGGAGAGGGAAAGGGGCCCTGAGTGGTAACCACTGCTAGGGAGAAAGAGTCAGAGGAAGATGCTTTAAGCATGTTGTAGAATGAAAAGAGCTTTGAATTCTAGTCTTGGCTTTGTCGTCTATCCACTTTATGACCTTGAGGAATTCATTTTCCCTCAGTGTGCCTCACTTTCCTTTTCTATAAAATGAGAGGGTTGGACTAAAAGGACCTCAGATGGCTCTTTCACCTGGGTGGCCTCCTGTGTCCTAGTGTGGGCAGTTGGACTGCTTTGTAAATCTTAATGTGCCATAGAAAGGGAGGCATTATTACTGTCCATTTGGCTGTCTCTCCATCCATCATTCTCCTCACCAGAATTCTAGAATTTTCTCCTCCTGCCCCAGAGCCTTTTCTCTCTCTGCTCAGAACAGACCCATAGTTCTCCTTCCCGTTCCTGGGGAACTCTCCCAGTGTTTGTTTGCAACTTTCCATGGGCAACACTGAATGACCACAGGCACTGTTGGGCGATTCTAGTTTTGGCCATGGACTGGGCTCTGTGAACCAGAACGGCCCCTCATTTGCATGTAGCACGTGGGATGTTGTTGGATACAGAGAAGTGAGCTAGTGTGGAGAGACTTATGCCTCCCCACCCCAAACCAGCCCATCCCTGGCCCACTAATGACCCATGCAGGAGAACAGTGGATACTGGGCTGAACCACAGGGGGACCTAGAGAAGGGGCTAGACTTGGGGATCCAGAAGACTGGAGTTTCACATCCTGCCTCAGACATTTTCTAGCTTTTTGACCCTGGGAAAGTTACTTAATCTTTAGCCTTAGTGTTCTCATTTGTAACATGAGAATAGTAACACCTACTTCATAGAGCCTTTGTGGGGATTAAATAAAATAATATATAGGAATGGCTTTGCAAACCTTAAAGTGCTATATACATCTTAGCTGTTCTTTATTTAGGCAGGAGCCCTCAATTTGGAGTCAGGAGACTTCTAACTTTTTCTCTTTTTGTTGTTTTTTTGAGGGCAGTTGGGGTTAAGTGACTTGCCCAAGGTCACACGGCTAGTTTTTATATTAAGTGTCTGAGGCCGAATTTGAACTCAGGTCCTCCTGACTCCAGGACCGGTGCTCTATTCACTGCGCCACCTAGCTGCCCCAACTTCTAACTTTTTCAGGTAACTAGCCATGTGCCATTGACCGTTAGGATATTTCACCCCTTTGGGAGTCAGTTTTCCCATGTATAAGATGATGGGGTTGGACTAGATGGTGCCTGAGACATCCTAGCCCTGAATTCTGAGGTTTCTGTGCCTGCTGCAGCTTTGGCATCCTCTCCCTCTACAAGAGATGTGCCACTGCTGCCTCAGGATCCTAGCTGGCATTTGCAGCATCAGTCCAGAGATGAGTGGGTCTGCAGGCTGCCTGGGCCTCAGGCTTATGGCTTACTTGTTGTTCCAGCTGTGCCTTTGTTCTATGTTGCTGATGACCCAGGGACTCCCCAAGTGTGGAGGAGGCTGTGTACCCTTGTGTATGTGTGTGCATATATAGGGGTGTGTAGGGGTGTATGCATGCACATGTGCACACATGTGGCGGGGGCAAGGGAGTGTCAAAGTGTTTTTCATCTGCTCAGGGCATTGGATTTGGAGTCAGAGAACTGGCACAGGCTCACTTTGTGACCTTGGGCAAGTCATTCCTCCCTCTGTGGGCCTGTTTTCTCATCTGTAAATTGAGAGAGGCAAATCAGGTTATCCCGAAGGTCCTTCCTGGCTCTTCTTCTCATGGTCCCAATTGTTATTGTTTGTCCTTCATTCTTGAAAAGGACCATGACACCAGGGAGGTGATGCCATGACATTCAAGTGAATTGAATTGAAGTGAGGGAGGGCCATGCAAGGTCACCATCCTCACTCTCTCCTCCAGAGCTACTTGGGTCCAGTGGCCACATATAGATCAGGATGACCAGAGATGGCCCCAGATGTAGTGACCTTTTTAAGCTAAGGTCTTTACCAGGTCTCAGTTGGACTGAGGCAATGCCCATTCAGTGATTAAGGCTAAGTAAGAAATCTTCCCATGGTCCCATGTCTCAGTGGCATAGGTATGCTTTCCCTTTCTTCTGAGAGAGGCTGGATGGCTTCCCAGACTGTGGTTTTGTTGTAGACGGGGCATTCATGCATTTGTGTATTCTTTCACTCATTCACTCAACAAACATTTGTGGATACCTGCCTTATTCCAGGTCCAGTGATCAGATTCTTCAGAACAGATATTTAGGCCATAGATCAAGACATTTTGAAGAGATATGTGACCTTCAGTGGATCTGAGTGCAGAGGTGTTAGTGACTCCCACTGAAGGGGCTAAGGGGAGAGGGGAAGCTTTGTGTCAGAAGCACTGTCAAATACAGTAGATAGAGATGCCCTTTGAAAGGCAGCAGGAGGTGGAGGCAAGGGCAGCTCCCAGAGCCAAGCAAGTCCTGCCTGAAAGACAGCTAGCTGGATGTCTTATCTCCAGGGGGGCATCCACCAGCACCAGGGGCTGTCAGGCCAGTCAGGCCTCTCTGAGGGAGAGGAGTGTACAGTAGTCATGGGCTATAGCGTTGGAAGACACTTAGACCCCATTCAAGTTATAGGAAGAGGAACAGGATTCACACTCCATCCCAGATGCTACTTTATGGTAGAAAGAGCCTAGAACTGGGAGTTGAGAGTTGCCATTGAATCCCAATTCTGCCACTTATAAGCTATGTGACCTGAGCCTTAGTTCCTTTCTCTGTAGAATGGCCCCTAGGCTCTTCAAGGCCCCCAAATTTCTTAACTTGGGTGAAGATAAGCCCTTTCTTTCCCTTAGTTCCCAAAACTTTTCAGAAAGGATTTTAAGGGGAAAGAGTGTGATAAAATAGAGCCAAAGACTTTAGTTTCAAAAGTCTGAGAATCTTATCCCAAGTGTTCCTAATCTGTCCCTAACTGCCAGGACAATTTGACTGAGTGCTCCCCCTTTGCCCATCTAAATCATTTCTGAGCCTGGCCTTGTCCTGCAGCTGATGATCCCCTAGAGATGGTCTCTTCATGACTGCCAACCTTTCCTGGCTTCTGTTTTCCTGCTCCCCTGGGGTATTTGCCCTTCCTTCCCAGGGTTCAGTTTTCAGTCCATTTGCGCACCTTGAAAATCTGATATCCCAAAGAATCAATTAAACTTCCCCCTGAGCAGTTGCTGTTTGTTCTCAGATACTAATTACTCACAGATTGACTCCTGACCTTCAGAGAAGTGTCCATCAAAGCCCACCTGACAAATATTACCCAGGTAGTGAAATAGTAACATCCACTTTTCACCAACTATGAGAGAAAGGTAATCCTATCCTAGCCCTCCCTAGCACTACTAGGTATCCCCTCAATTCTACTCTTTGCACTCAATCTGTTGCCTGGGGCACTCAGACCTTGGATCTGGGCAGCCACAGGGTTGTCTATCAATGCTGCAGAGAGCCTGCTGCATCCCTAAGGGACCCTCATTAAATTTTCAGAGTTCTGCCTGTCAGCAAACAGGCCAGGGTGAGGGCCAGGAAGGCCACTCTATTCTGCTGCAGAGACCTAGGAAACCTTGAAGGCACGAGAGCTGGCATTGACCCTGTGTCCTTTAGCAGTGTGGTTTGAAGTATCATCCCAGGGGCTTAGCAGTATCTGACCTGACCTCCCCAAAGGTGGGAGGCACTAGCCTGAGTTCCTGTTGGTTCCCAGCCTAGCTCAAGGTAGGATGAAACTGCTATTATGATTTTCTTTTAAATCACCCATTTAGAACTGCTTGATTCCAAGAAACTCATGGTATTCCATGTATATTGTCTGATCACATCTATTGGGAAGCATAGGCAGGGCTTTAATAGAATTGAAGAATTGAAGCATGGACAGATTATATGACTTGCCCCAGGTCCCTAAGTTTGCTAGATGCAGAATATCGAGCTAGAACCTGGCTCTTCTGGCTCTCAGTCCAGCATACTCCCACCAGGATACTTGGTTGTGACCATATTTTGTTGGGTGGTTTTTAAATTATTAATAATGCTTGGTATTTGTGTAACACCTGACATTTAAAAGCTTCAAGTGGGAGGCAGTATGTTCCCCTGGCAATAGCAGGGGCCTGGAAAACTCACTTCCTCTCTTCTGAATCCTACAGGCAGAAGGGAGTCCAGGTTCCTTTTCCCAAGAGAAGGGAAGCATTGGATAAGTGAATCCTGGTACCTAGAAATCTACCAGATATCAATGGGAAAGTCCATTCTTTTACATGTACTAAAGGCGTTGTTTAGTCATTTCAGTCATGTCAGGCCCTTTGTGACCCCATTTGGGGTTTTCTTGGCAAAGATACTGTAATGGTTTGCCATTTCCTTCTCCAGTACTAAAGACCTACCTGCCCTTAAACTAAGAGTAAATACAGTTTCCTTTCCTCACTTTCTAGAAGGTGTGACTATGTGGAGGTCTGAGGGACTTCTGTTTCTCACCTCTTTAAACCCAACTTTGCTGTCTCCTCTCCTGGTCCTGTGACACTGCCAGCCCTCTGTTGTCTTCTGTCAGTGGAGAACTTCTGGATTTGGAGCAAGGAGACTTAGGTTCAAATTCTGACTAGGTGGCACAGTGGGTTAGAGTGTAGGGCCTGGAGTCTGAAAAAATTATCTTTGTGAGGTCAAATCTGGTCCCAGACACTTCTGAACTGTGTGACCCTGGCCAAGTCACTTAACCCTGTTTGCCTCAGTTTCCTCATATGTAAAATGAGCTAGAGAAGGAAATGGCAAACTACTCCAAAATCTTTGCCAAGAAAATCCCAAATGGGGTCATGAAGAGTCAGACACATGACTGAAAAAATGACTGAACACCATTATAAGTTGGACAAGTTATTTAACTTCCTAGAGCAGGTCCCTTTCTGCTTTTAATACTGTGTTCCTGTGAATTGGCAAAGATAACCTGAAAATTCCGTCTTTCACCCTGCAATATATTTGTGTGTTTGTGTTTCAGTAATATTTTCCCTTCCTTATGCTGCCTTCCTTAAACTATTGGGTATCATGGATAGGTCAGCTCTTCCTTAATCTGGACAGATGACCGAAGGTAGACAGGTATGGGAGCAGCCAGACTCTGGATTTTTTCCTTTTGAAAATGTTTCCCATCTTTGTTTCTAAAATTTCCCTTAGTGCTGAACAATCTTCCCACCAGGCTTCCCTTACTGGGACCTGGCCTTTGGTGGTGAGTATCATGTCTTCTGGCTGGACCCCAAGAGTCAGGTTTGATCCCTTAGAGAATCTGTAGTAATCCCCTGGATTTACCTACCCCCTTCTTATCTCCCGAGGTTCCCACTCTCCCACAAGGGAATAATCTCTCCCACTCCATGGTTAGGAAAACTGATGTCCAGAGGAGATAAACAACTTGCCTCAGGTCCAACAGTGGGCACCTGGGGCTCTGCCCACCGGGTGCCCTTGGCTCCCTTTCTTCCTTCACCGTCAGGAGGGACAGTGGTCACAATGCCTGCTGAATGGTTTCTGTGGCCTTGTCTGGCACCCTTCCTCCGCCTGAGCGTCTCTTGCTCTCTGGGGTTCTGGCCTCCACCCCAGAGTCTTAGGAGAGGCACAAGAGAGCTGCTTACACTGAGACTGCTCCAGCTGGGAGCTTTTAGGCACCAGAGACCACTCACATGGACGTGGTTTAACATACCTAGGGGAGGGAGGGAAAACTCCGAGGCAGAATTCCCTAGAAGGATTTCTTCACCATGTGTGTCAGGAGCCAATTCCAGGGGCTTTCTGAGCTTATCTGAGAGGATGCTAGCAATGTGGAAGATAGTGCTGTCCATCCCTGTTGTTTGGATGGGAAATCAGTAGAGACAGACAGAAATGTCTTGGTGGTAGGATGGGCGGTAGTGGCGGGTGGAGGTAGGGGGAGGACAAGCTCTCTCACAGAAGTGTTCTGGAGAAGAGAGCGCTGCCTCTGGAGGCCAGGAGACCTGGGCTCCGGGCTTAGCACTCTTCTTACCCTCTGTGTGATTTTGAGCAAGTCACTTCCCTTTCCTGTACCTAATTCTCCATAGCTTTGACATCCTCTGATCAGGTGACATTTAAAGTCCCTTGCAGCATTAAATCCCATGACTCTTTGTTTAATAATAATCTAGAATATACACACATGCATACACATAAATATAATGCATATATACATAAGGGTAGATGGATGGATGTGTCATCATCGCTCTATTTGTGTCCTATTAAGCTTATTAAAGCCTAATTTCCTTCTGACCAGGTGGATAGACCTAGGTCTGGGGTAAGAGAGGAGACATTAACGGGGAGCTTGTGGCAGGCTGTCCCTTGGGCCACACCAACTGATCCTTTCTTTGGCCAGACTGTAGACACGGGAAGAACAGAAGGCTGTGCTCTGGAAACTCATCCATTTTTAGGCATCTGTGTCTTGTTTTCCTTTCCCTTACTTTTCCACTCAGATTTTCTTGAATAACTTTATTGTACTAAAGGGCAGTGAGATGGCACAGTGGATGGAGAGTGGGGCCTGGAGTCAGAAAAACCCAAGTTCAAGTGTGGTCTAGCTATGTGACCCTGGGCCAGTCACTTAACCCTGCTCTCCTCAATTTCTTCATCTATAAAATGAGCTGGAGAAGGAAATGGCAAACCACTCCAGTGTCTTTGCCCAGAAAATCCCAGTGGGGTCACAGGGAGTTAGGCACGACTGGAAATGACTGCGCAACAACAACAGCAGCAAATTGTGCTTAAGTCATCTGCTCATCAGACTTAGAGCTGGAAGAGACCTTAGAGCCGTAGTCTAACCACTTATTTTATAGGTGGCTTGAAGCCCAGAAAAGGGAAAGGATCTGCTTGTGGCCACATAGAGAATGAAATAGGAGAGCTAGTATTGGAACCCAGATCTCCAGACTCCAGATCCAGTGGGGGAGAGGATTTTGTTCCACCTCAGTCAGGCTCAGAGGCATTGGAGGCTAAGAGGTTGGCCCACCTCCCTGCCCAGAGCAGGGGAGTGAGAGTGAGAGAGAAGAAGACTCAAACTAGGCCAAACCAGGGATATGTGTAATTATGAGAACAGGAAACAACCTTCAAGTTCAACCACCCCTGCCTTTTTTACAAATGCTAAAATGAGCCCAGAAAGGGGATCTCAGTTGTCCCAGGGCATTTGAGTGTTAAGTTGTATTAGTAGCAGACCGCAAAAAGGCCCAGCCTTTGGCAGTGGGCACAATATCTCCCAGCTAACCCCAAGAAAGCAGGTTTTAAGACCTTAGAAAATCTGTAGCAATCTCATGAATTTACCAGGCCCTTCCCACCTCCCAGGCTTAATTTCTCATATTTTATTCTGAGAAACAGGGGATAATCTCTCCACATTACAAATGTGAAAATTAAGGTCCAGGGAAAGTAAATTACTTGCCCAGGGCCATTCAGTGGGTTTGCCTAGGATACTAAAAGTGGCAGACTCTAGAACCAGCTGCCTTTGCCTCTAAAACCATTCTAAGCAGGGATTTGACCAGTTGATGTCGTACATGAACTTTTCGGGGCTGTGACTAAACTCCAGGGGCAAGGAGGGAGGAAGAAAATGACTCCACCAGAATATGGACCATAACTTTACAAATTGCTTTTCTACAAGAATGTTTCAGAATGAGTCAGATCTGTCAGGCAGAGCTCTTTTGATGAAGAGTAATCAGAACACTCAAAAGTGGCAAGATAGAGGCCTTCAGCTGATACCCCGGGGATGGCACAGAAGCCTCTGAATTCTCAGTGGCACCAGTCCCCAAAACTAGATTTACTGTCTCAAGCAGTAGATACTTGAGCCTTGAACCAGGAAAATACAGGCAGGAGGAAAGAGGGGTCTTCAACTATCCCCCCAAAGATGATGGGAGGAAAGATGTTCAGACTAGAAATTTAGAAAAATAGACCTTTTTAATTCAAGTTGACTTTGTGGCGAATGAAGAGGCTACATGGGTGACTGTCCTTGGGGCCTTTATTAAATAATTGCACAACTACCAAGGACTGTGCTGCAGGGAGACGCAGAGCAGGGCAATAATGGGAGTGTTAGCTCAGGGATTCTCAACCAGCTGCCAGGATCTTCAGCAACATCGACCAGATTTCCTCTTGTTGGGAAGTGTTGTTCTCAGAGGACCATACTAAGTTCTAAGGAAGGGAAGGGTCATTCACTTCCCTGAGAGTCTGAACCCTCCTCCCCTCCAGCTCCAGGACAGTCCTGAGGGGAGCAGGGGGAAGTCTAATGCAAAATCAGCTTTGAGGAGGACCTCAAGGAATCTAACCATGCCCCCACTTGGATCAGTCTAGAGGCTAATTCTTTCCTGGTAAATAAATTCCTGGGCAGTCAGGACCCAGAAACGTTCACATTGCCTCCCTTATTCAGCTATTTCTATTCTTTCTGAGAGGCCCTTCCTCTTCTGTGTCCCATGTCTCTTGCAGTGTGAGCTAGCCTAGGTATTAATGCTGCAAAAGGCAGAAAGACTGTTCTTAAGAGGAAAACACTTCCCTTCTGGAGGGGAGGTGAATGGTACTGAAGCCTCCAGGGGGCTCAAGGTTGTGAGAGACGTTTTCTCCCTGGGTCAGGGGCTCACACTGAGTCTGTACAGACTTGAGCTCCAGCCCCTCGTGTGCTGGAGGGATTTCTTTTTAGCCTGGAAGGTTTGTTTGCTTGTTTGTTTTGTAGATGCTGAGGACAGATTTGACCTTAGGAGCCGGGAGGCATCCAGGCAGCTGGGGAACTGCTTAAATTCAGCTCCAGCCCCCACAGTTTTGGGGGCAGGGACTATTTGTTCTGTGTGTTGGATTGAAGACTTTTGGAAACCCAGCCTAGGGCTTGGACTGGAATGCCAAGCTGCCAAGAAGCTTGGCCCTCAGACAGCCCAAATGGCCCCCGGGACAGTTCCTCCCCATGCCGGCCCAGTCTGTCTAACCATGTGCTCAGGGAAACAGCAAGTTGTTTTATCTTCTGGCTTTTTCCCTTAAAAAAGCCTCCCCACTTTGAGGGGTGCCCCTGCTTTGGCAGATAGGGGGTCCCTGGCCATGCTATGTTCTTTTCCCCGTCCTCCCTTCCTTTGGGCTAGTTCCTATGAGAAATTAAGTCCATTGTCAGCTGCTACTAATGGCCTTGTCTCTGGCAAGTTTGAGTTGTATTTAATGGATAGGAGGGGATGGGATCGCAGGCAAGGCTTGACGGACAGAACAGCAGAGGTATTGATCTATAAAGAGGAAAACTCGGCACTATGGACATCTGTGGTGCTCCTCTACCCCCACGAGGCCAGGCGTGGCCCATCCATCGGGAGGACCTTGACTGCTTCAGGCCCCCAATACCCACGACTGCTCTGTCACTACTATGACATAATGGGTGTGTCAGAGAACATGGAGCTGATGGATTCCGAGTCCGACTTGACCTGCAGGATTTTAGGGTTCCTAAGGTCAAAGTCCTCACTGACCGCCAATTTAACCCTGCCATTCTGGCCTTCTTTGACTGGCTCCAGGAAGACGACGTGTTTGTGGGTGCTGGCTTTGCGCCCAGGTCCATCGGCAGGTGGGGTGGAGCTCAGAATGGAGGATTGGGCGCTGCACTCCTGGGGTGGGACAAGGGGCACGGGCCGGCAGCAGCGGCAGCAGCAGGAGCAGGGTGTGAGGAAGAGATACAGCAAGACCAGGATCAGGCTGACCACGCAGCCCAACAGGGTGGTGAGGCCTGTGTTGAAGGACTCTGAGCCGTGCGGTGGATAGCGGACAGTGACATTGTATTCATGTGTTTGGTTATGGTGCAGGCGACTCCCAGCCGCCAGGCACACGAAGACGCCAGCATGGCTGGGCTGGGCTTCTTGGATGGCCAGGCTGCCGTTACTCATCACCCGGATGCTGTTGTCTTTGTTGCCTGGGAACACAAGGAGCTCATTGCTCGGGGAGACCCACGCGTACCGGGCTGCCGGGGCGCTGGCGTGGCAGTGGAGGAGCAGTGGCTGGCCCGCCTGCACCTCCAAGTGGACGTCGGACTGCTCGAGGCCAGGGGCCGGCGAGGAGCAGTTCTCAAAGACCTTGCTGTGAGTGAAGAACCGCACGCGCGACGAGGGCACGCCAAAAGCCACGCAGACGTGCTCCTCCAGGTAGTCGCACACGGAGCTGAAGCCGCGCTGCCGCCAGCGCAGCAGCATGTGGTAGAGGCTGCAGCCGCAGCGGATGGGGTTGTTGTGCAGGTAGAGGCCGTTCTTGATGAAGGCGGGAAGGGTGGCCACCTCATTCACGGGGATGCTGGCCAGCCGGTTGGTGGAGAGGTCCAGGAGCCGCAGCTGCGCGGGGCTGAGGCCGTGCAGGTCGCGGAAGGAGAATGTGGTGAGCCGGTTGCAGCTCAGGTAGAGCCGGCTGAGCCTCCCCAGGCCCCGGAAGGCGCTGCGGTCCACGAAGCCGATGTGGTTGTTGAAGAGCAGCAGCTCCTCCAGCCCCGTGAGCCCCTCAAAGTCATGGTGGCCCACAACGTGGAGGCCATTGGAGGACAAGTCAAGGCGGCGGAGGCCGCTGGCGTTGTGGAAAGCGCCGCGGCCCAAGCTCCGCAGCTGGTTGTGGGCCAGGCGGAGGATGTGCAGGCGGGGCAAGGCAGCCAGCCAACCAGGGTGGAGGTGGGGGAGGACATTATAGCTGAGGTCCAGCACCGTGGTCATGGCAGGTAGGGGTACAGGCACTGCATGGAGGTGGCGGTTGGAACAGCTCAGCAGGTCTGATGCACAGATGCACGCCTTCGGGCAGTGGTGGAGGACGTGGGACACATTGTCCGGGGCACTGTGGGTGCCTGCCTCAAGCAGGGGCAGCTTCCCCAGCCACAGCGTACAGACCAATATCAGAGCTGCCATGGTGGGGTGGGGATGGGTGGCAGTCAACCCCCAGGACAGCAGATCCCACCCCCACCCCAGGAGTTGTCCCAAGGGGTTCCTGGCAGCCTTCGAAGTGGCAAGGGAAACAAGTCCTCTAGGCACAGGCTTCCACAAGTTGGGAACAAAATTCCCTGTCCCGGGTAGGAAGGAACTAGCAACCTAGATGTGCTTGTCAGACCCAGAAAAGCCTGGAAAAGGGCAATCACTTGGGGAAAACCCAGGCATCAAAGGGACACCAGCTGCTCCCTCAGCCGAGTGTACCCAGCACTGGACAGTGCCATCCCATCCCCAGCCAGGAGCTGCTGAGCTCAGCCTTCACACAAGGGAATGGCCCCCACCCCGTCCCCCAGCATTGTGCCAGCTCCACCGTCTGGCCCAGCCAGCCCCTCGGCCTCACCTCCTGGCCAGCCGCCCCCTCTCCAAGTAGGACCAGCCCCAGCTGGTGGGTGCAGGGTGTGATCCTTGCTCCCACTCCGGACTTAGTTCTCAGCGGTCTTAGTTGCTGCTCCTTGCTTTCTCTGGCTGTCTCGGTCTTGCTCAGTCTGTTGGTATTTACACTGGTGGCCCAGCTGGGAGCTGGGTAGGGTGAGGGGGTGGGGCTACCAGCCCTCCGATTGGTCCTTGGGAGGGGAGGGGAGGGGAAGGAAGAAGAGGAGGAGGAGGATGCCCAGGGAATTAATGAATGGCTTGCAATTTCCGGCTGACCGCCAGAGGACAGCATGCGCCTACATGGCTCCCTGGGACTGAGCCCTCCATCCTCCTTTCCTCTAGGACAGTGTGTTTTGTCTTTGACTGTTTTTTGTGGAAGAGAGATGGTAGAGGGGCAAGAAGGAAAGGGTCAAAGCGCATATTAGAGTATTGTGTCCATTTCTGGGCACCACGCTGGCGGAGTGTGTCTGGAGGGCAGCCAGGATGGTGATGATTATGAACATTTCCATAATATTTAATTAGGGTTTCGAAATTGCTTTATGTACATGATTTCATTCTATCTGCCACAAAACAGTCCCTGGTGGTGGGAGTATTATCTGTATTTTAGGGAAACAAGGGAGGGGAGTGAAGCTCAGAGGGGCGATGCCTTGGTCAAGCCAGATGGCCAGTCAGTTGGGGGCCTGAGATCTTACACCATGTCTTCTAAGTCCAAATCTACCATGTTTTCCACGAGACCAGGCTGTCAGTCCTAGAAGGAGCAGTTACAGGGCTTGGAGGCAGCCCAGAGGAGAGAATATTCAAGCATTTGAAGGAGGGAGGGGCTGTTATCATGTGGAAGAGACTTATTCTGCACAGCCCCAGAGGACAGAGCTGGGCCCCAAAGAACTTCCTAACAGAGCTGCGTGAAAATGCCAAGTGTCCGGGTGGTCTGTGTTGTTAACTGGTGCCCCTGTCCCTGGAGTGTCCTTGTCCAGGAGGCTGTGGAGGGCTTGGGTGTCACTGGTTCTTGGGAAGCGTGTGAACACCTCACCCTTGCCTTCCTGGGGGTTCAAAGAGAGACCCTCATTCCCTTTTACTCTCTCCTTTCTCTGATAGATGTGAGGTCAGTCCTTCCTAAGAAAAGAATCTGGGATAGTGGAAGGCTAGGATGCGGGGGGCCATTTCTGAGGGCTCTTAGAGCCAGGGCTTCCCCTGCCTGAATTCTCTCAGAATGATTTGGTCACTGCCCTCCACCTCCAGTCTCTCACTTCTGGCTAACAGGAGTCGAAGACATTCTAGAGGTCATCACTTATTGCTGGTGACTTTGCTGTATTGATTTGCCTTCTCCTTCCCCCTCTCCCCACACGTGCACTGCTGCCAAGGGCAGCAACCCAGGTACCACTGGCCCTTGAGCTTCCAGAGACATTGAATGCCAGAAGCCCTCAAGTTTGTGGGAAGGCCACCTCCTTCAGGACTCCATGTGCTTAGGCTGCCTTCAGGCCACCTATCTCGTGCTCCCTTTTCCCTGCCTCTCCTCTGAAACATGGCTTCATTCCATGTGTAACAGTGTGGCAGTGAAGGTAGTCGGGCATGCACTATATAGATTGAGGTAGGTATATCCCAGGAATACTTATCTGGGGAGGTAAAGAAGGATATTTGGTGGTTGCCTTGTTTGGAATCAAAAGGTATGTCCTGACATATTATTGGGCTGTCCTACTGACCCACAGGGCCCTCCCCTCCCATTCAGCTCTTTGTCCACTGAATCCTGGAGAAATTGCTAGCCCACATTGGAAAGGTTCAGGGTCTGTTTGAGGGTGAGGTCTCATTTAGCTCAGAGGTAGAGAATGAAGGACTTATGGAGGTTAGGTTGGAAAAGAGGAACCCTCGGAGTCAGGACCCCAGGGTCCAGCTTCCTGGCACTGTGGGAACACATTCATCTTCATAGATTCTCAGAATTTGAAAGGACCTCTCAGGTAATACAGATATAACCTAGACCTGAATAGAAAGCCCCTCTACAATAATGATCACCTTTTTGTTTAAAGATCTCCATTAATGAGAACTCATTACTTCTCAAGCCAGCCCATTCTATTGTGGGAAGTTTTCTTTTTCTTTTTTTGTTTGTTTTTTGAAGGGGGGGGGAGGTAGGGCATTTGGGGTTAAGTGACTTGCCCAAGGTCACACAACTAGTAAGTTTGTTAAGTGTCTGAGGCTGGATTTGAACTCAGGTCCTCCTGACTCCAGGGCTGGTACTCTATTCACTGAGCCACCTAGCTGCCCCATTGGAAGTTTTTCTCTATGTCAAGACCAAATCTGCCTCTGTGTGCTTCACTGCTCCCAAGTCTGCCCAAAGGGGCCATGCAGGCCCCTAGACCTCCTCTCTGCCAGCCTTTCACATGCTTGAAGGCACGTAGGTCTTTCTAACATTCTGTCCTTGCCCCAAGTCTTCTTGTTTCCAGGCTAAACACCTCTAATTCCTTCAAATAAGTGGTCCCCTCACTCTCCTGGTTGTGTTCTTCCAAGTACATGTCAGCTTGCAAGTATCCTTCCTATAGTGTAACTTCCAAAATTGAAAATAATATTCCATATTTGGTCTGCCCAGGGCACTAGATGTCTGACCCTGACACTATTTCCTACCCCCTTATTAGTCAGTCAGTAAACATTTATTAAGTGCCCACTTATGTGCCAGGCACTGTGCTGTGCTAAGGATACAAAGAGGCAAAGGGCAGCCCCCTGCCCTCAAGGAGCTCCCAGTCTCCCTTCCAGCAAGCCTCAGGAAGTACTGGGTAACAAAGGCCTTGGTTTTCCTTCTGTCTGTTTCAGCTGTGCTGAACGGCTCTCTGTTTTGCTGTTGAACAGGGTTCTGGGTCCAGGTATGGAAGTGGGAAGGCATGTTCTTTCCCTAACTAGTACAAGCTTTCCCAGGGGAAGGAAAGACTTGAGTAAGGAGGAAGACTACACGGCATGTGGGTTGTGTGTCAGGAAAGCACAGTGTGACTTGAGTGGGAAATAGAGTGAGACAGAGGGGCCATAAGGTAGAAGATGGGTCTGAGGGGGACGGCTGAAGCTGACCTTGCAGCTGTCCTGAGGACTCTCTATCATGAATGGGACTTAGTGATCAACCTTCAGCTTCTGGCCCTTGAGGAAGACTCCTAGAAACTTAAAGGCAGGAACAAGCCCCAGGTTTTTTTAAAAAAATCCCTGGAAGGGCCCCATGAGTTGGGCAGAGAGATCAGACTGGCACTGCCTCCTAACCAGCCAGCGTGGGGCCGTGGAAAGAACACTGGATTTGGAGTCACAGGGCCCGGGTTCCAGTGCTAATCCTCGGTGTGACCCTGGGAAAGTCCTTTCCTTTCTCTACCACCTACAATGAGGTTGTTGAATCAGATATCTTAAGTCCCTTCCACCTCGAAATTCTACAATCAGTCTTTTTGTGTCAGAGGGGGAGTGAGGGAAAGGCAGCCTGGGCTCCCTAGGTGAGGAGTGCTGGGAGCTGTCTGCTGCTTGGTGCTGAATTGGATTCAGTGCCACTGGTCGAGTTCTTCCTGTGTGGCCCCACCAGGCTTCTCTTCTGGCTTCACCAAAGGAAGCAACTAAGGAAACCGCTCTCTGCCTCAGGGCAGATCCTCATCTTTGTCCCAAGGGGCTGCTCATCCCTGGTCAGCCTCAAGTCCTCACGATGGCCCTTCTGGCTCCCTCTGCAGGAATGGATGGCTGCCATTCATTCTTCCCGGGTGAGAAGATGATCTCAGGATCTGGGGTAGGCAAGAGCCATCGGTTGGTGTGTCTGCACCACCAGTGGGCCGTGACCATGTGTCTCTCCTCCCACCAGGGCCAAGCGAGCCACCGAAGTGCTCTTAGCAGACCCATGCTTCCAGCTCCGCTCCATCCAGTACCTCCTGGGCCAGCCAGAGCCCACGGCCTCTGGGGCCACACCGCCCCCTCCAGAGAGGAAGCACTTCTCTCTGCAGAGCTGTGAGTATGGGACTCAGGACAGATTTCCCCTTGCAAGGCTGCAAAGAGTAAGAAGCCCTGGCTTGGAATCCAGCTCCAACAAGAGCATGGGCTTGGGCAGATCATTTCACATTTCAGAACCTCCATGTCTTCAACTGTCAAAAAGGGCTAATAACCTTCCTTCACCCACCTAAGGCAGGGTTATTGTAAGACCCCCAGAAATGAGGGTCTGCGTGTCCTGGGACTTGGGAGGCTGTTCTCCTGCCCTTTCTAGAGGCCACTATTCCCAGGTCATTCTTCAGCTATCTAATCACTGCCTGGAAGAAATCAGGTAAGGGGTTCAGCTTTGCCACCATCCTGCCCTGTTCCAGGCACTGGCCAGAGCTGAAGAGCTAAGCTCTGACTCTCTAGGAGATAGGATGGGCACCAGAATGCCAAAAGCAGGGCCCCAAAAGAGCAGCCTCTCCCTTTTCTGAGCTAGGGACGTAAGGACCCCCATCCCAAAGTTAAGATACCACCAAAGCCAGAGTAGGGGTATAGCCAGGACAAGGTTTACCTGTTCACTCTCCCCAGACACTGATTACATCAGCCCGGAGGAATTAGCCAAAGTGGATCAGATGTTGGGCCATCTGAGCGAGGAGTCCAAGCAGGCGGCTGCCTCCACTCTGGTGAGTGTGTGCACCATACCTGTGTCTGTCTCCCTGGGTCCCTAAGCCACTGTGCGGGCATGCCTGGGTTTCTGTGCAAATAAGGCATCTGCCCATGTGTATGCACTGAGATGCTTACCTTTGGAGGTCCCCATAGAGCTAAGATCATTTCCGCCATGGGAAGTAGATTGGGAAGAGCCATGTATCCATGAAGGTCCCTGACTCCCCTTTCTCTCCGCCCCTCAGCCCACAAGTGAGGAGGACCTGTGCCCCATCTGCTACGCCCACCCCATCTCTGCTGTGTTCCGGCCCTGTGGCCACAAATCCTGCAAGTGAGTACCTGGCCTGGGGGAGGGCTGGGCTGCTGGGCACTATTAGGAGGCTCTGAACCTTGGTTCTCTGCCCATCGCAGAGCCTGCATCAACCAGCACCTGATGAACAACAAGGACTGTTTCTTCTGCAAAGCCACAATCGCTGGGGTAGACGACTACGAGAAACCAGCTTCCTCATCCTAGGCCATCTCAGGGCGGGGCCCAGGGCAAGGCTGGGGGAGGGCGGGCACACTCATCCCTTTAGAAGCCTCCCTTTCTGGACAGCTCCTTCACCAGCCTGGGCCTGCCCTGAGGAAACCAGACGGAGGGGACGAGGGGCTGCCTGGGGGCAGCACTTCTGCCCTGCCCTTCCCAGCGCAGAGGACAGGGCTTGTTCCCTTCTCTGGCACTGGCTTTGTAAAAGGATGGGGTGGGGCGTGGACAGTTCCAGGTGTGAGTATTAAATTATTATTCCATACAGCCCTGCCCTGCCTTTTTTCTAGGTGTGGGACAAGAGCCTGGTCCTGTTTCCCCATTTGTCAAGTAAGGAGGGGTGGTATTAGATGAACCCAAAGGCCCCCAATTCCAAGAAAAGCAGGGGAAGACTGGCTGCAGAGACAGACAGACGCCTTGCTCCACAATGCACACACAGCCATGCTTAAACAATATAACTCCAGCTTTGTTTAAACTCTTACATTACAAACAGAGCTATTTACAGGGGCCTTCCCCTGCCCTTTGTGGCGAGGGGCTGGGGAGAGGGCTCCGGCTCCCTCCCCTTGGAGGCACGGAAACACCTGAGCCTTGCCCAGGGCAGCAGGGGCTGCTGTGCTCTGCCCCTCAGTTCACATGATGATTCGAGGCTCGGGCACCGATTCGCCAATGGACTTGTGGGGCAGTACACTGGCCCCATTGAGGTAGAGCTCATCGCCTACGATGACGTCCTCTCCCAGCACTGTCACGTTCTCCATGCGCACCTGGGGGCGGTGGGGGAAGAGGTGGGATTCAGCTGCCTATCCCCTCCCCAGGCCCTGCTATTCACCCAGTCCCTCTCATATCCCTTGCTCACCCACTGGCCCACACGGGAGCTCCAGCCCACAATGCAGGAATCCAGCCACGAGTGAGATCGGATGTGGGCACCTCGTAACACCGTGCAGCGCTTGATACACACGCCGTCCTCCACCACCACGCCAGGGCCCAGGCTGACATTGGGCCCGATGATACAGTTCTGGCCAATCCTGGCGCTTGGATCCTAGGGGGAAAAGAGGCACAGGCCCGACTTAATGGTTGCAGGGCTCCTCACCCCACAGTTACCTCCCTGAAGTCTAAAAACCTACCAATAGGGATTCATTCCTTTCATTGATTCAGCAAACATTTATTAAATGCCTAGTAGGTATTGTGCTCAACTTCAGGGATACAGTCTGTTGGGGGAGGGGAGCCAAGGAGAGAACCAGACTAATGAGGAGGATGATAGCTGGGAGTCCAGAAGGGAAAGCCGTTCACAACAGGCAGTACACAGTGGGCTGCAGCCACGCTGTGGGAGCCTCGAATGCTGAACTAACGAGTTTGTATTTAGGCACTGCCAAGTCAGACTTGTGCATAAGCCATGGCTTAGAGAACAGAGAGGTCAGTAGTGGAGGTGATGAGGGCCTGGCCCAACAGGACAATATAGAAACATCAAGAACTGAGATGAGTTTAGCCTTATTGACCATTTATACCCGAGGGGGAAGGAGTCCGTCAGAGTCTTTTGCAAGAGGAAGAAGGATGGGGCTTGCACTCACCACCAGCACGTTGCCCACAATGCCAGGACCAGAGTAGAGCCGCTCAGGCTGCGTCTGCCTCAGTGACTGCAGGAAGAGGCACATCCCCGTCAGGAAGTCCTTGGGCTGCCCAATGTCCATCCAGAAGCCTGGGGGGGCGGTGCACAGGGAACCTGATGGGGCAGTCCCACCCAGGCCCTCCAACCCTGGCCCAGCCCTCTGCGACCCAGCCCTCTCGTTTACCCGGGAGTTCCATGGCATACAGCTGCCCTTGCTTGGCCATAACAGGGAAGATTTCCTTCTCAATGGATGTGGGCTGTAACTGTGGGGGTGGAGAGATGCTCAGCCCTTCCATGCTCACCAGATGCCCAGAGGCGAGCTTCTGACACTAACTCCAGGCTCTATCTTCCCTCGAGCCTGGCATTTACTGCCCCCACCATCCACCCCCCCACCCCCGAGCCCACCTGGATTCGCTGTAACACACTGGGACTAAAGATGTACATGCCGGCATTGATCTTATTGGACACGAAGACCTGGGGCTTCTCCACAAATCGGTGGATGCGGCCTGTGTCTGCCTCGCTCACCACCACCCCATACTTGGAGGGCTCCTCCACTTTGGTCACCTAAATCAGCAAAGGAAGAGGGATGACACTAACACAGCAGGTTCTCGGGGTTTCCCACCTCTGGGTCCTTAACGTCATGTCCCTGGAGCCAGGGCCCTACAAGTGGAAATGAGACCAGGAAGCAAATGGTTTCTACTCAGGCAGACACACTAAGGACATGTATGGGGGAGGCTGAGCGAGGGGCGAGCGGGAGGATGGAAGGAAACTCACCAAGGACCTGAGAAGCTTAGAGGCCTTCTAGGCCTTCAGGCCACAAGGGATCTGTCCTAGGAACCAGCTGATCCAACCCTCCGCTTGTTAGAGAAGGGAAATGATTTGGCCACAGTTACAAAGTAGAGAACCAGGTCCTCTGACTATGGCACTGGTCTTGACACTAGGCTAGGCTGGGTGGGGCTGAAGCAGACTAGCCGGCAAGGCCAAAGGTAAGGAGGCTGGGTTCACATCACTACCCACTCCTTACCATGGAGGGGAGTTGGGGGGGGCAGGGGATGTCTCACCACGATGGTCCCCTCCTGCCCATGATGCTGATGGAATTGCGCCATCGCAGCAAAGGGGAAGTCACAGATAATGTCACTGTTGAGAACGAAGAAGGGATCCGAATTCTCTGTGAGCAGCTCCCTGGCCAGTGCCAAGGGCCCCGCTGCAGGGACACAGGGCACCAGATGCTCAGGGCCGGCCCAGGGCCTGTGCTTTGTGCCCCTCACCCTACCTCCTCCCCACAAAGTCAGCCTCTGTCCCAGGGGTGCTTTCCACTGACCTGTTCCCAGAGGCTCCTGTTCATGGGACAAGGAGATTCGAATCCCTAGCTGAAAAGTCACAGCAGACTGGGTCAGGGGGGACGGGCCGGGGGGAATCTCTCCCATCTGCAACCCCTCCACCCAGCCTTTCCTCTAGCCATTCTGGGGGGCTCAGGGGCGGGACCTTTCCACCCCCTTCAAACCAAAACATCTGGAAAAGCACTTATCTCAGTGCCTGGCACACAGTGCATTCTCTGATGCTTCTTCAGTCCCTCCCTGGGGTTTCCTCCCCAAGGATACTGTCCCACAGACTTCGAAGACCCGGGCCCTAGGCAGCTAGGAGAAAACCAAGGGGCTCTGAGAGGGAGGGAGCCCTGCTCCTGCCTGCCTGGCTCCAGGGCCGGGGCTGCCTCACTCTCCTCACCCTCAGCTCCTGCTCCTTCATTTCCTTCTCCAACATCTCAGACATGTAGCTCACAGCCAGGATCACATGATTCACTCCTGCCTATAGAAGAATGCACAGATGTAGCCCCTCCCCTCTCCTGGGGGTCCCCACCCATCCCGAGGCTGGGCCAGAGCTCCAGCTCAAGCCCTCACCTCTTTTTTTTTTTTAGAGCAATTGGGGTTAAGTAACTTGCTCAAGGTTACACGGCCAGTTATTTCTGGGTGTGGTGCTGAGTATCTGAGCCCAGATTTGATCCAGGTCATCCCGACACTGGAGCCGTTGCTCTTACTCGCTGAGCCACCTGGCCGCCCCTAAGCAATTGGGGTTAAGTAACTTGCTCAAGGTTACACGGCCAGGTGTTACTGGGTGGGTGCTAAGTGTCTGAGCCCGGGATTCGATCTCCAGGTGTTCTCAACACTGGAGCCGGTGCTCTTACTTGCTGTGCTACCTGGCCGCCCCTCACCTCTTTCTGAGCCCACCTTTCAGTACAATAACTACTGATGAGTATTTGTGAAACTTGTGCCATGCCCTAGCTGGAGCCTCCACCTCCATCTGAGTCCCCCTTTGAATACAAGTTCACCTGGTAAATGCAGTTCAAGCCCTCACCTCTCTCTTGGGGCCCCACGGAACACAGAGACACCTGGCAAGTCCAGCTCAAGCCCTCACCTCTCTCTGGGGGCCCCTTTCAGTACAAGGACACCTCGAAAGCGCACGCCGCTGCCGCGGCCCGGGCAGCCCCACCTGCTCCCACCCTCCCGCGAGCTGTCACACCCGTGGGCCGCGGCCTCACCTTCTTCACCAGCGCCTCCAACTGGTGCAGCAGGATGGGCTTGTTGCAGAAGTCCACCAGAGGCTTGGGCGTGCTCAGGGTCAGGGGGCGCAGCCGCGTGCCGTAGCCGCCCACCAGGATCAGCGCCTTCATGGCGCCCAAGCAGGGCCCTGGGGGAGGGGAGAGCCGGAGGCCGGGGCTCAGCGGGCGCCGGCCCCAGGCCCCGCTCCCGGAGCCGACTTGGCCGGGGGTCCCCTCCCCCTCACAGGCCCTGGGCCCCCCGCCCCCTCCTCACCGGCCGCGCCTCCTGCTCCGACTTCACCTCCGACTCCGGCTCCGGCTCCGGCTCCGGCCCCAGCCCCGCCCACAACCGCCCGCTCCGGTCCGAGGCCTCCCCCGGCCGGTGACAGGCCGCAGGCGGCCGCGCAGTGCAAGGGGAGGGGCCTGGCGCCAAGGCCCGCCCATGGCCGGGCAGCTCCCTGCCAATCGTCGAACGCTTACGTGGCACGGCAGTGACGCCATGGCGCCGCCGGGCCGCACCCCTCCAAGCGTGGCCAATCACAGCCCAAGCGCCCGAGGCGCCATGGCGACGGCGGAAGGGGCAGGCGGGGCAGTTGCCCATTGGTGGATCCGAAGACGGCACGGCGGCAGGGGCGGGGCCGCGGCATCCTCGGAACCCCCACGTGGCTCCTAGGCCGGCGCCACGCCCGGTGTGTTGCGGGGCGGGGCCCACTGGGAGGCTCCGTAGGAAGTAGGGAGTACTAGGCCGGGTGCACCCTGGGGTTCCAGTCATGTGCCCTCGGATAAGCCGTTCCACTTGTCTGGGCCTTATTTTTCTCTTCTGTAAAGACGAGGAAGGTAGTTGTTAATGGTCAGCCCTGTCCGACTCTTGGTGACATTTTGGGGGATTTTCTTGGCAAAAGATACGGGAATGGTTTGCCACTTCCGTCTCTCGCTCATTTGACAGATGAGGAAACTGAGGCACACAGGGTTGTGACATGCCCAGGGTCACATAACTCGTGTCCAAGGGCAGAATTTGAACTCAGGTCTTCCTGACTCCACATCACCTACTTCCCCAAAGGAGGAAACGCCCTAGGATAAAATACCATCCTATGCGTTCCTTTCTTGTGAGACCTAAGTACCTCCCTGGGCCTCAGGTTCCTCATATGGAAGACTAGGAAGAACCTTGCACTAGGATGGTCTCGAGGCTCCCTTTCAGTACTAGCTCGGAGGCTCTTAGCTGTGAGCCCCCACTACTGCCCTCTCCCCTGGCTCCCGTCACTCCTCCACCCCTCACGTGATGACGTGGCCCGGCCCCTTACCAAGGCGAACCCCGATACTCGTAATTCCCTCCCACCCCGCCACGTCCCCCTCACCCTCCCTCCCACTTTTTTCGTTCTCTCCTTGTTTCCTTGGCCACTGCTCGAAAACGTGCCCATGACTCCTCCATCTTCAAAAACAAGATCCTCACTTGAGCCTCATCCCTCCCTGCTAACGATCGTCCCTATCTCTAGGGCCCTTCGTGGCCCCATTGCAGAGAAGGAACCCGAGAGCTGGAGATGGGAAGCAAGTGAGCCAGGGTGGCACAGCCGAACGCACGCGGGTCTGCTGACTGCCAGTACCCCGCTAAGAGTGGTACTTGGTGGGATGGAGTGCTTACTGGTCACCCCAGCTCTGTGGCCTTGGGCAAGTGGCCTCCACTCTGCGCACGTTCCTGTCTGATCCGTGGGGTCCTGGGATGATTCCATTTCATAAATTCTATGACCCTACCAGGTATGGATGGGGCATTTCCCAAACCACGGCTCAGACGTGGCAGTGGACAGACTGCACTAGGAATTAGGGAAGAAAGTAGTTTGTTGTGGCTACAGCTTCTCGTTTTTGGAAGGGGCGATAGGCTGAAAGGTGGGGGAGTGCCTGGTTATTTGTGAAGCCAGAACTTTACCCAATAGGCAAACAGGACTCATTGAGGGATAGGACAAAATGAGATGAGTTAGAAAGGAAATTGAAAACAAATAAGCTGTATAAATGGGAGACCATCCCTGTGGGAAGTCATTTAGGATTCTCAGAGAGTCGCTATGCCCCTTGGAGCTAGGGGGAGGTGGGAAAAGTCCTTAATTAGGGACAAGCCTTTAAAAAGCAGTATCAGGGCCTCTGGGATCGTGTCTCACTTGGCGAGAGGCTGGCTGAGGGCTTCTGGTGCCGAGGAGCTGTCTCAAACTCTACGGGAACTTGGTGGTTGACCCTGGGCTCAGGGAGCTTGTTTCTTCTTTAAGGTGGTTTGAGTTGGGTCCTTAAAACGTTCCTGGCCCCTCTCCCAACTGCCTGGTACCCAAACAATGGAGCTTTTAGGAGTAGCATCTCCAGGTCAGGCGCAGTCCACACTTTCTCCCCTCTCCAGTTTTCATTTTCCACCTCAAGAAAGGACAAGGATCAGATGGGATCAAGTGTAAAAAAAACCACTTTCTACAAGTACAGGTAAGGGAAATAAGGCCTTCCCCCAAAAAAGGTGAACTGGATTCAGGAAAGGGTTCTAATCTTGCTTTGGGTCTTACTAGCCTGGAATCATTTAACGCCTTCAAATCTCAGACTTCATCTGTAAAATAGGCACAATAATAGCACCTACCACTTCCTGCCCAGAATGACCCAAGGTTGCCATTGCAGAATGAGGTAGAGAATCTCTCTCAGGGGCACCAAGCTCCGGAACCTTGGTCAGAGACTGACCTGGAAGCTTCCTGCTAGTCCTTTCTCCCCACAATACTGTTGCAATCAGGTGACTCCTTTCCCGGGAAGCCCCCATACCTAAGCCTCCCTCCCCCAGAGTAGGGAGAAGTGGGTCACCAGCTCCTGACCATGGTAGGGACGTGTATGTGTCACAGCACATACTTCAAGCAAAAGGGCCATGATTTTTCTGGGCAATGAATGCTTCAGCGGAAGGAACATGGGATGTGGGCAGGCCTTGTTATGGGGCATCAGGAGCCTCTTGGCAACTTCAAAGCAGGCTCTCACTTGCAATAATCTCTTGGGCTCCCAGAAACAGGGCGGCTAGGTGGTGCAGTGAAAAGTACCGGCCCTGGAGCCAGGACGATCTGAGTTCAAATCCGCCCTCAGACACCTAACATACACACCAAAAAAAACTAGCTGTGTGACCTTGGGAAAGTCACTTAACCCCAATTGCCTTACCTTCCCCTCTCAAAAAACAAAAAAGGACCCCAAGGAACCTAAGCTCCCTGTGGGTTTCTGACCTGCACTGAAAGGCAACTCTGGAGATGAAGTTAATTCCATGTGGTTGTTCTCATACCAGTACCTGGGTTAGCAGAATGACACTAACCAGGTCAAAACGCACCAGAGCTACACTAGGCTTTAAATAAGGTCACTCTCGAGCCTCCAAGTCATCCTTCCCAGGCGACCTCTGCTAAGATGGCCCTTGTTTCCACAGACACTTCCCAAACAGGGTCCTGTTGGCATTACTGGGCCACCCAAGTGACTGGTTGGGCAGTCCACAGCTGGCTTTGGGGCTTCAGCCCAGGCAGGAATGAATGTGGGAAGTTCAGGAGAAACAAGCCTCTTTCAGTCACCTCGCTTTTCATCTCTAAAGCATGTACATAATTACTCCAATTTCCCTCTATTCCACATCCCCTAGTAGGCCGTGAGCTTTATTTACGGAGGCAGAGACCTCTCCTCTAACAACTTCTGAGCTCTGGCATCTGCAGGTACCAAATGGAAGCTCAATCTGAAGGAATGTTTGGGCAGGTCAATATGGAAATCTCACCTGAACCTTCTCTGACGAGCGTCTTAAACAGAGAACACACTTGTACATTTCTAGGTGACTTTATTTTTATATACATGACTTTTGGACAGAAGGCAAGGGAACAGTGCGGGGTGAATACAGACACTGTTACAATCATGCCCCTAAACAAGTTCAAGAGAAAACTAAAGATATGCAGAAAAATGCCAGAAGACAAACGTAATAATGCCACTATGCAGGAGACGTCTGGACAAGTAGAGAGTTTTCTTCTCTGTCAGCAGAGCTGACATGGCTGATTGTCCTTATCCTTCCAGGAAGAGCAGTGGGAGACGGGGAGGACCTTGCCAACTCCCCCACAAGTGAAGCAAGCAGTGCTCCCCTTATGGAAATACAAACATATCCCCATATGGCAAAGCAATGTTCTATGGTTCTTGGGGAGTCCCAGCCCTCCCTGGTCCATTCCCATTCCACAGATCTGTTGGCGATCAGAAGCCCTCTTCCATTTTTTGCAAGTGGCTAGTGCTTACTCATTGGCCCCCCGTAAATACTGTACAGAGATTTCAAACACAAAGCACCTGTGTGTGCTAGGCTTCCTTGCCATCCCTCTCTTTGGTCCAGTGCTGGGATCACACAGCCCCTCCCTCCAAGTTGGCTTCAAGATGCAGGCCACTGGATGGGATGTACGGGCAGGAGGAAAGATGGCAAAGGGCCTGTCCACTGCCCAACGCCCCTGGATGTCAGCCATGCCTTTTATGGCCTCTCCCCCTTTATGTTTTGGCCAAGGAGTATCCCAGTATGCTCTCCCCATCCATGTGGGACTGGGCATGGCCAGTGACCAGGAGTGGGACACGGTGTCCCTGGAAATCTAAAACACTTCTCTGGTGGCCACCTCTATGCTATTCCCTGCTCTAAGGCCAACCTTATATCCTGCCACTTTTACATGCATAGGGCCTAGCCCGGGGAATACTGGGGCTCAGAAATACTAAGTAGGCAGGCACAGCCTGTTCACCCTCAGCAAGGCGAAGCTGGGCTCAAAACAGAGGGACACTGTCCCAAGGTCCCAGAAACACTGATTATTCCAACCAGGCATAACTGGCTGGAAAGCTAAAGCAGGCACGCTGCACAACCTCCCAAACATCTGTCTTCTCCTCTGCAGAGCACTAGGAACGAACAGTCTGCTCTCTCTCAAAAGGCACCGATCTCCCACAGGGGAGGCCACAGCAAAACGTAAGGGAGAAATGGGTCATTATCAGAAGGTCCTGGGGCTAGAGTTCCAATTCAGATGAGCTGTTCTGCCCTCAGGGGATCACTGGGCTAAACCAGGCAATGGCATTTTAACATCAAAGTTCGTTCTGGCCTAGGTGTCACCCCAAGGTCCAGATCTAGAGGCCAGCCTACCTCTGAGGGAAACTCCCATAGCTCCAGGGCCAGATTTCAGATGGAGTGCCTGGATGTCTAAAAAGCAAGAGACCATCTCATGCCATGGTCTCATCTAGAGATGGCTCAGCTCCCTTTCCACGCTGAAGCCAGGATAGACAGAAGGTTAACAATGAGACATGCTGAGTTCCCTACAGGAAGATGAGGTTAAAGATATCATACACACAGCTCTCTCGTGCATACATACGCATGCTTCTCAGTCCCTCTTGAGCCTAGTAGAATAGAAGTTTGTCCTCACTGAGCTGTCCAGACTGGCAGTATATCACTGACAGCCCCTGGTGGACTCTGGGGATCCAGGTTGGCTTGAAGATCCTGAGGCTTTCAGGCTTTGAGTTAAGTTCCAGTATGGTGGATCACTTCCCATGACTAGTCTTATGCTTCAGACCCACAAGCCAGGGTGAGAAAATACATGGCAAACAGCCTTGAGCGCCCTCTGTTCTGGCCCTTCCCACAGGTGCCAGAGCTGAAAAAGCTAACCCCCAAGACTTCTCTGTGCCTTCACCCCCGTGCCTCCCTTAGACTATGCTAACCACTGGGTACTGACTAGTCAGGAGATTGTTCAACACGAAGAGCCCACTGCTCTGGTATTTCCCAAAAACTTAATCCACTTCCTCCAGAAACTTCAGCATCTACATGGAGTCCAATTCCAAGGGAAGAACCCCAGTTAGTAGCTGCTTGAGAAGGGAGTATGGAGGAAAAGCTTTATTAACAAAGAGGTGAATGTCAGCTGGGAAAACAGCCATCACTGCGCAGGGCAGCCCATACCTAGGGACAAAGCTGGGAGCTGGCCCAGGTGTAGATAAAAAAAAATCCTCAAATGTCATTCTCAACTCTCCCTTTTCTTAAAATTCAGCAGGCACCACAAAAGTCAGAATCTGCCATGGGCTTCAGGGCCTGCAGCCCAAGCGGCGCATTCCCACGGCCTGCACTTCTAGGCTCTGTGTTCTGGTTTTGTGAAGTGAATCCTGCTGTTCTTGACCAAGCCACACCTGCAGCTGGAGGTGCAGACCATGTGACACCTTACAGTCTTATGGGGTCTGAGGCTCCAAGGAGAGGAGCAGCAAAAAGCAATATGGCAGCCCAGGCTGGAGATCTTGAGAGATTTAAGTGCCTTCTTTCTCTGCCCTAAACCAACAAGTCTCCTGCCCATGGCTATAAGCAGCCCTGCTTATGATCCATATTCCACCCCCTCCCCACCTAACAAAAATAATCTGCTGGAGGGAGTGGGGAGGAAGTAGGAGAGAATAGGAACAAAATTCACTCCCCTAGGTTTGTGAAGGAAACACTTCTCATGCTGCTGGAGTTTGGGTGCATGCTACTGGGTGGTAGAAAGTGGAGTGGGATTCAACTAGGAGTACCAAGGAGGGCCAGAGGAAGCCAAATTCTTGCTAAGGCTGGCCTTTGCTAAGTTCCTGTGTTCCATGCTCACCTGGCTTGTTTTAACTACCAGTCCAACTTCAGAAACCTGTTATCTTCCCCATCCCATCTTCAGATGGCTTAATTCAGTCTCTTGCAGCTCAATTTTAAAAGGCAAGAAACAGCAGAAGCAGCAACAGCAGCAAGTAGCTGGGGGGTGGGGCAGGGGAAGGGGGAGAAGGGAAGTGTAGTGCCAAGACTTTCTTCAGGCAACCTGGCTTACCAGAGAAGTCTTGCTGGCTGTTTTTCCCCATCCCTGCTAGGATGTTGAAAAACATACATACATACATTCTCCTCTTAGTCATTTCTCTCTGTTGTCCATAGACACAAAAGAAACCTCACACCAGGCTATTTGCTACCCAGAGTCCCTCTTGCTTTTCCCTACCTGCTACAGGTAGGTCTGGTGATCCCCAGAGCCTCTCAGGAATAAGTGACATGCAAGAGCCTGGGGGCTCAAGTGCCTGACTGAAAAGCCTGCCCTTCAGTCAGGATCCTGCTCTCAATTGCTCCCCCAGTTTGAGGCTTCAAGTGAGCCAATAAAAGGATCAGTGGAGTCTAAAGAGCCTTGTGGTCCCTGGCCCCTGCCTGAAGCCTCCTTTTGGCCACAAACCAGGCAGAAGCCTGTGAACTAAAAAGGCCAGAGCAGCTGACAGTCTCACCAAGGCCAAAACATTAGGAGATCCTCTTCCTAAGCCAGCCTGGACAGAGTCATCAGAGCCATGTGGTCAATAAATGGCTGAGCACGTCTTCTGCTTTCTCCTCTCTCTCCTTCACTTTTATATATATATATCCCAGGCTACAGCTAAAATCATTTCTTTTAGTTTACACCAAGGAGAAATATAACCTTTAAAACCAAAGTCTGTCTTGCCTGCCCTCTGTGGTGAGTCCAGAGTGGGTGGTCCCTGCCTGTGGGTAGAGGGGAAAGGGCTCTGGGCAGTGACTGACACGGGGAGTCCAGCGCAGGACACTACTGGTTTTCTTCCCGCATCTGCTCCATGATGGTGATGAGGCTGTCTAGACCAAACACGTAGCCCTTGTCGGGACCATCGTGCACAGTTGGGTCATCCCGAAAGCCCTTGAACGTGCTGTGTGCAAAGTCAATCATGCGGACGTCCACCTTGGGAGTGGCAGAGGGGGATGTCTCAGGGCTGGTGCTTGGGCTGCTGCCATCGGGCATCATCTCGGGGAGCCCCGAGTCCACATTCTTCGAGCGCATGTCTCCTCGGCGCTCTAGGAACATCTCTGCCCTGCACTCCTTCCCATCGTAAATGATGAGGAGGGAGCTGGAGTAAAATCGGTAAGAGGCCTGCCTCTCCAGCACAGACTTCAAACCCCGAAGTTTGCTCAAGATGGGCTCAAAAAGATCTCTCCGGAGGTCCAGACCATTGTGGAGATACTGGTAGAGAGCATTGCGGAAGCCTTCAATCGAGAGCCCACGGCCATAGTATTTATTTCTGCACAAATAATGCCCTGTGTCCAGCTGAAAAACCTGAAAGATCGGGAGAAAGTATTAGTACACTGGTTATGGACAATGACTTCAGTGGCTTCCTCTGGCATGGTCTGTCAACAGAGCAGGGTCTGAATAGATACTGTCATCCATTGAGAGCAAATGATGGTACAGACAGGAAAGAACCTGGTCTATCCCTTAGGCTAAGGGTCTGTGCCTCCCTCCTCTCTTCCCCATCTGCTGTATCCCTATTAGTAGGAGGCCTGAACTGCAGCACTGGACCCACCAAGACCTCCCTCCAGAGCTGATTTCTGGGAACCAGCAGGGCCTCCTTCATCCAGAAGAAGCCACAAGAGAATGGTAGGATCCTGAGGCTCTCGAAAAGACCCCAACAGCCATAGTCCCTGGGAGCCTCAAAGAGCCCTGTCCAGATACCTCAGGTCTTAGGCTGAAAAGTAAAAACATGAAGGCTGAAGAGCTCACCTTCTGCAGGCATAAATAGGGCAGGAAACGGTCAGGGAGCACCCTGTGGTGGAAATTCCCTCGCAGAGATGACTCTGTGACCGTCACACTCCTGAAGGCCTGGCCTGCACAGGACCCAAAGTGGGAAGGGGCAGGTTGAAGGTGGCTCACAGGCAGGCAACCCCTGAGCCTTTACCTCTGGCTCTTAGGCTCACAAGCAAAAGCATCCGCCAGCAGAGGGAGCCCTGACACTACTGGCAGCCCCTCCTGGGGCTCACCCCCAGCAGCAGCCCCGACAGCCACGCCGGGGCCTGTACCTGCATTCCACAGACTCGGACGCCCAGGGTGGCAGAGGTGCTCTGCTCACACTTCTTCATCTGCCGGGCAGCCTTCTCCTCGGAGGCATCATCGCCATGCTGCCTGGTCCCCATCTTCAGATCTAACACACAGGGGAACTTGAAGTGATGCACCACATTCTCCAGCAAGAGGAACTCTAGAGACTCAAGTCAAGGAGACTGTGCACCTGCCCTGCAGGGGCAGGGCTGGGTGGGGCTGTGGGTTCAGAAGGGCCCCCTATCTGCTTCTGCAAACAGGCCGCTTCCTCTTTCAAAGAAGCCTGCTGGGCCAGACCACCTCCAGTGCCCCTTCTGGCTCTGACCTTTGATTGTCCCTATGTTTACTTGGTGAATCCCCATCTCAGGGGCTGACACCTTTGTTTTAAATTTTGTCCTTATATTCTGAGTACTTAGTACAGTGTTTTGTACACAGTAGGTGCTCTATAAATGCTCACTGGGTTGGAGTGGATCCCTTTGATCTCTAAAATTCAATTTACTCAAACTTTTCTAAAAAGGGGTCATTCTAATTTATTGACACATTCATAGTAAGGATTCTATGCATTTTAACAATTAAGAAAATTTAGATGGATTCTGTAATAACTGGATGACCATGTAAATTTCAGAGATAAGAGGGACCTTAGGAATGATCTAATCCTGTCCCCTTGTTTTATGAGGTGGGGGTGGAGTGGGAGGGGCAGAACCGAGGTCCCCTCAGAAACACAACCTGGTTTCAAACCCACTTGCTCTTTCCCAACCCTGCCACCACATGTGGTATATATGCCTTTGTCTGACACATTCAGACACCTCTCTTCAAATCCTCTTTCCTGGGACATTCATAGCTTTAGTGAAGTCTCTGTGGCACAACTATGAGCGGTCTGACCAATGCCCACCAGTGCAATGATCCCCCTCCCCCATTCCCAGGGTCACTGAAAATCTGTGGTCGTGGTAGACATTCTTCCCATGTGTCATTCCCTCCCTAATCCAAACCAAGTGATCCTTAAGACACTTGGAGCGTCTGCTCTTTTCTCCCTGCCAGACCACACGCCCAGCACCTGCTGGCAGTCAGAGCTATCAGGAGTAAAGACTTGGTTAAATGAGCACAGAAGGGGCAGATAAAGCCCGTTCTAAGTCTGATCATCTCCTCTGTACACATGAGGAACTAAGACTCAGAGGGAAAAAAGGGCCTGCCCCCACCACACAGAAATGACACTGGAGAGCTGGACTTCAAAGCCTGGCACTGACTGAGCCTGGCCACCCATCCACAGGGCAGGACATTTCAGTCTGATCCTACATGTTCCTTCCAGCAGCACCTGATGCCCTATGAGACTGGACGCCATTGTGTTCATGGGCTAAGAGGCTCCACTGGCAAGTTTCCTTCATATATGTGAGCAGAAGCAGTAGCTGCTGGTTCAAGACGCTGTATGAGCTTTCAGACCTGCACCTCTCTGCACTGAAGGCAGTCTCTGGGCACTGCTGGCCTCTCGAAGCACTTCACTAACCATGCAGCACTGACTACACCAGGCTCTTTAATTCCCTTTTTACAAAAGCACTAAAGATTAGGTTTTAAATTCTGCTGCCCTGGCACTAGAAGGGCAAAGGCCGTGCCAGTGATTACAGGGCAGGGGAGACACAATGCAGGAGTGAGGAGGCCACGGTGGGCATGCTGGGCCCCCCCTCCACCCCATCCCACCCACTCTGGAGGATACTGTAGAGCTTCCTGTCCTTGGACTCAGAGCGCATGCGGCTCAGCTGCTGCTTGTGGCAGCGCAGGCTCCAGGGGTTGTAGCTGATCTTCTCTGAGCTCAGGCCGCTGTTCCCATCGAGCATCTGGAAAGGGACATCCGAGTGGATGTGCAGCTCCACCTTGGGGCTCTTCAACTCCTGTGAGCCGCTGGGGGAAGAAACAACACAGAGTCAGGCCTGCAGACTGTGCCCTGCGCACAGAAGCCCTGAGCCCTGGAGGCCACCCAGCACCCCCGACTCCTCAGTATCAGCCCCCCCCGCCCCCTGGTATCAGCCCTCCCGCTCCTCGGTATCAGCCCCCCTGCTCCCCGGTATCAGCCCCCCTCCTCTCAGTATCAGCCCCCGCTCTGACGGCTGCCTCCTGCTGACGCTGCACTAAGTGGTCACCCCAACTGAAGTTAACTCGCCACCTCCCCTCCTAACTTAGGGACAGCTCTGATGTACTGGGAGCTGAGACTGGCCTGGCCCTCGCTCTCCACTCAGAGGGCATATGGGATTTTGTAAGGCCCCCATTCCAAAGACAGGGCATCATCTTTTTATTAAAAGTTTTTTTTTTTTCTGGGCCTCCTTTTACAAGAAGCTCAAAGAGCTTATCTTCATCCCACTTGTGCCCAGCCCATCACTACAGTGTCAGAGACAATGCAACGGCTGCCAGCCATTTTCCTGGTGACCCGCTGGCCCAGATTCCCCTGCTCTTGCATCCTGTTACCTATCAGAGCTCTCCGGGACCAGCCCTGGCCGCTCCTCCTTGTGCTCACTGCCGCTGCCTGAGCGGTGAAGGCTTCGGCGAGAATGCTTGCGTCGGGGCTGCTCGCGCTCTGGTGGGTCATCCTGCTCCAGAGCCTCACTTTCCACATAAGGATAGGCCACCAGGTTAATGTAGCCATCACTGTCCCCCTCAAAACAGACAGACACAACACCTGCCAGGAGCAAAGGGACAAGAGGGCCCATAAGCATTTTTTTTCCCAAAATTTTTTTTAATTTATTAATTTGTTTGTTTCCTTTTAATTTACAGGATTCAATTCCACAATTCCGTGAATTTCACATTTTGTCCCCCTCCTTCCCCTCTCCCCCCATGGAGGCTTATAGTCAAGTATAGGATCTGTAAATACTTTCACATTATACATTGGTCAGGTTACAAGGACGGACTGTACCAGCTGGAATGAAAAATGGTAAAGAGGACATAAAACCAAATAAGAGAACGAAAAAGATCAGGTATTTTGCTTCCACCTGGATATAAACTTAGTTCTTTCTAGTTCTTTCTCTGGATGCACATATTTCTCTCCATCATGCGTCTTTTGGGATTGACTTATATCACTGCATTGCTGAGAAGAGTCCAGTCTATCAAAGTTGGTCATCACACATACGTTGTGTCTATAACTGTGTACAAATTTCTCCTGGTTCTACTCTTCTCACTCGGCATCAGTTCTTTTAAGCCTCTCCAGGTAAATATGAAGACTGCCTGCTCCTCGTTTCTTATAGCACAATAGTATTCCATAACATGCATATACCACAACTTGTTCAGCCATTCCCCAATTGATGGGCACCCCCTTAATTTCCAATTCTTTGCCACCTGCTGCTATAAACATTTTTGTACATATGGGTCTTTCTCCCATTTCTGTGATCTCTTTGGGATATAACCCTAGGAGTGGTATTGCTGGATCAAAGGGTATGAAAGTATTTATAGCCCTTTGGGCATAATTCCAGATTGCTCTCCAGAAAGGCTGGATCAGTTCACAACTCCACCAACAATGCATCAGTGTTCCAGTTTGCCCACATCCTCTCCAGCATTTGTCATTTTCCTGTTTTGTCATCTTAGCCAATCTGACTGGTGAGATGTGGTACCTCAGAGTTGTTTTGATTTGCATTTCTCTAATCAATAGTGATTTAGAGCATTTCTTCATGTCCTTATAGATAGCTTTAATTTCTTTCTCTGAAAACTGCCTGTTCATATCCTTTGACCATTTATCAATTGGGGAATGACTTGTATTCTTATAAATTTGACTCAATTCTCTGTATATTTTAGAAATGAGTCCTTTGTCAGAGACATAGGTTGTAAAGATTCTTTCCCAATTTGCCACCTCCCTCTTAATCTTGGTTACATTGGCTTTGTTTGTACAGAAACTTTTCAATTTCATGTAGTCAAAATTATCCATTTTACATTTTATGATGTTCTCTAATTCTTGTTTAGTCATAAAGTCTTTCCCTCTCCACAAGTCTGATAGGTAAACTATTCCTTGTTTTAGGAGACTGCTTACAGTATTAACCTTTATACCTAGATCATGAACCCATTTAGACTTGATTTTGGTATATGGTGTTAGATAATGGTCTATGCCAGGTTTCTGCCATACTATATTCCAGTTTTCCCAGCAGTTTTTGTCAAATAGTGAGTTCTTATCCCAAAAACCAGGGTCTGGAGGTTTATCAAACAATACATTACTATAGTCATTGACTTCTGAATCTTGTGTGCCTAATCTATTCCATTGATCCACTCCTCTATTCCTCAGCCAGTACCAAGTAGTTTTGATGACTGCTGCTTTATAGTACAGATTGAAATCTGGTAAAGCTAGTCCACCTTCCCTAGCATTTCTTTTCATTAATTCCCTTGATATTCTGGACCGTTTATTCTTCCAGATGAATTTTGTTACTATTTTTTCTAGCTCTATAAAGTAGTTTTTTGGTAAATTAATTGGTATGGCACTAAATACATAATTTAATTTAGGTAAAATTGTCATTTTTATTATATTAGCTCGACCCACCCATGAGCAATTGATATTTTTCCAGTTAGTTAGATCTGACTTTATTTGTGTGAAAAGTGTTTTGTAGTTATGATCATATAGGTCCTGGGTCTGTTTTGGCAGGTAGATTCCCAAATATTTTATGTCTACAGTAACTTTAAATGGGATTTCTCTTTCTATTTCTTGCTGTTGAATTTCACTGGAAATATATAGGAATGCCGAGGATTTATGTGGGTTTATTTTATATCCTGCAACTTTGCCAAATTTATTTATTGTCTCAAGCAGTTTTTTACTTGACTCTATAGGATTCTCTAAGTATATCATCATATCATCTGCAAAGAGTGACAGCTTGGTCTCTTCTTTGCCTAACTTGATTTCTTTTTCTTCTCTAATTGCTACTGCTAACATTTCTAGTACCAGATTGAATAAGAGGGGTGATAGTGGACACCCTTGTTTCACCCCTGATCTTAGCCCATAAGCATTTAACACAGTACAGTGGAACAGGGACAGAGGTAACATCACCCTCCAAAAGAGGGAGACACATTACTCTTCTCAAGGAGCTTGCAACAGAATGAAGGAAACTGTGGGTGTTTCTGAGCCTCCCCAAACCTTGTGCCTCCTGCAGAAACAGAAACACAATAAAGAATAACAGAAAGGGGAGGCGGAGCCAAGATGGCGGAATAGAAGCACAAATTTGGCATGGACTCCAGTTCCAACCACTTCCAATATCTGTAAAAAAGTGACTCTAAACAAATGTTAAAGCTACAGAATCCACAAAGTGATAGAGAGAAACAAATTTCCCGCTGAGGACCACCCAGCAGGCTGACAGGAAAGATCTACTGCAGCATGCTAGGAACTGAGCGCAGTCCAGTCCCATGTGGGCCACCTGGTTCCGGCCCCAGGGCAGCCCGACCAGCAGCAGCCAGAGCAGACTTCAGGAGAGTCAATCACCAGCAGCTGTAGCGGTTTCTAGACTTCTCAACCCATAAATGCCAAAAAGAAAGCAAAAGGTCAGTGGGGCACTCTGTTGGAACAGGGTTGGAAGAGTGTGGTCTGGTCCCTGCCCTCAGGGTGAGAAAAGAGGTGGAGACACGGTGGCTGCGGCCACCAAATGGCTGCCTCAGGAGCTCCTGGCCTGCAGGCCATAGGGGGACCAAGTGACCATTCAGAGGTAACCACTCTTGCTTTAACCTGCCTGGATCTGGATCACTGTCTTGGGTGGTGGTCTTGGGGTGTGTGGCCAGTGAGCCAGAGCTTGTGGGGGGCTGCAGAGAGGGTGCCCTCCTAATAGCTCTGGCAGCTGCAAAAGCCCCAGCAATTTGGGACATAGTTCTCTCCACTCTGGAAGCAGAGTTCTACCATCGTGGCAAAGAGCTCAAAAGTCAAGTAATTGGCTGGCAATATGAGCAAGCAGGGGAAGCACAGACCATAGAACCCTTTTTGGGGACAAAAAGGAGCAAGGCATGGAACACAATGAAGTCAGAACTCCTGCATCAAAAGCTTCCAAGGAAAATATGAATTGGTCACAGGCCATGGAGGAGCTCAAGAAGGATTTTGAAAATCAAGTAAGATAAGTAGAGAAAAATGGGGAAGAGAAATGAGAATGATGCAAGCAAATCATGAAAAGCTAGTCAACAGCCTGCTAAAAAAGACCCAAAAATACACTAAAGAAAATAATACTTTAAAAAATAGACTAACTCAAATGGCAAAAGAGGCCCTAAAAGCCAGTGAGGAGAAGAATGCCTTAAAAAGCCGAATTTGCCAGATGGAAAAAAAATTTCAAAAACTCACTGAAGAGAATAACTCCTTCAAAATTAGATTGGAGCAAATGGAAGCTAGTGACTTTATGAGAAATCAAGATACTATAAAACAGATCCAAACAAATGAAAAAACAGAAGGCAATGTGAAATATCTCACTGGAAAAACCACTGACTTGGAAAATAGAGCCAGGAAAGATAATTTAAAAATTATTGGACTACCTGGAAGCTATGATCAAAAAAAGAGCCTAGACACCATCTTTCAAGAAATTATCAAGCAAATTTGCCCTGATATTCTAGAACCAGAGGGCAAAATAGAAAGGAAAGAATTCACTGATCGCCTCTTGAAAAAGATCCCAAAAAGAAAACTCCTAAGAATATTAGAGCCAGATTCCAGAGTTCCCAGGTCAAGGAGGAAATACTGCAAGCAGTCAAGGAGAAAATACTGCAAGCAGTCAAGAAGAAACAATTGGAGCATTGTGGAAACACAATCAGGATAACACAAGATCTAGAAGCTTCTACATTAAGGGATCAAAGGGCTTGGAATATGATATTCCAGAGGTCAAAGGAGCTAGGACTAAAACCAAGAATCACCTACCCAGCAAAACTGAGTATCATGTTTCAGGGGAAAATATGGTCATTCAATGAAATAGAGGATTTTCAAGCATTCTTGATGAAAAAACCAGAGCTGAACAGAAAATCTGACTTTCAAATACAAGAAGTAAGAGAAGCATGAGAATGGAAGCTCCATGGGCAGAGGATGAAGGAGGGTGAGGTCTCACTGGTGTAGGGATCATTACTGTTATCTGTGATAAGAAACAGTCATGGGTTAGTACAGTCTGACCTCAGTTGTCCCTTAATCATGGAAACAGTACCTCCCCCCATAATAAAGATCATCATCTGTGATTGAGATGGAGAGTCTCTGCAAGAGAAGCCTAGCTGCTCTCTTCACCTAAGCCCAAGTCACAGTTTCTCCACTTGAAGAGGACAAATGCAAAGTTGTCATCAGCTAAATTTCCTCCAGACCAATAGCTGGAACAGGTTGCCCAGCTGGGCCTATACTCTGGGTGCCCATAAAGAAGTGAAGCAAGCCTATGGGATGGACTGTGTGTGCCTTCACTGAGAGACATGTGTGATTGACTTGTCTGGAAGAGGAAGACAAGCAATGGGGGCTTAGTGGGCAGATCAATCAATAAACATTCATTAAGTTCCTAAACAAAAAAAAAGAACAGAAAGGAAGACCTGAAGTCCGTGAGAAACTCTCAAACACAACAACTTCCTTGAGCTTGTGCTGATCACAGCAAAAGCTCTTAACTCTCTCAGACTTTCTGAAGAGTCCTAAACCTTGGGTGTAAGTATGCATTCCCATGACAGTCTATTCCTATTCCATGCCTTCCCACCTTTCAGCCCCACCCCCACCTCATAAAATAAGGGGACTGGATTAGATCATTTCTGAGACCCCTTTCATCTCTGAAATTTATGTGGCTGTTCAGTTATTACAGAATTCATCTAAAAAATTTTAAAATGACTATTAATATGCATAAAGCCCCTATTATGAATAAGGTCTCTCTTCCTCCTTTTCTCTCCTCTCTGCCAGTATTAGCAAGGGATATATATTAGAGGTAGATGATATTTTCCAAATTAACAGCTTTGAGATTTCTAATTCAGCTCTTTCCCTCATTCACAGGGTTCTTCCACCATAGTACCATAAGTATCTTCTATAGGCCAAAATACTTTGGTTTCACTACATTTTTCTAACCCTTTTAGGTTTTTCTGTGTTAATGCCCCTCCCACAGCTGCTAGCCTAATATAGTCATTCTATTAACAAGCTATGCACACAGTGTCTCCTGGATCTTTACCAAAGGCGCTAAGACTATAAATGCCAGCTCAAAGAGAAGAATGAAAAGTAACGAATCCTGAATACTTAACTAACACTTGGAGGGTGGCTTAAAGCCTCTTCTGGGGTCAGAAATTCTCTTTTATGCTACAAGAAGAAAAGGTTCCAGCCTCTAGATTTAGGGTCAGAAAGGGACCTTAGGGGGTTATCTAATCCAGCTCCATTTTACAGCAGGAGTCTTGGTGTCAAGATTAATTCTTCAAGCCTTCTTTGAATCAAAAGGATAAAGAGACTGTCTTCAGTTGTTCTTGGTTTTACAGTAAGAACGAAAACAAAAAATCCCTAACCCCCATAACCAATTTGGGCTCATGAAAAGGACACAGCACCAAGGCCGATTTTAACCTTTTTCTTAGATTTGTGGATAGGTCAGCTCTATATGCCCAGAAAACAGTTTTCTGAATTCTCTTTTTCACAGCTGGGCAGGAAGAGTCAGATGGAATCTGGAGAATCTATTAGAAATAACCTGCAGCAATAACCTTCAAGCATCCTCATCTGCCATGGTGTGTGGCAAATTTTCCCAGTTCCATCCACAACAACTACCTCCCATGATCCCCAACCAATAAAATGCTAGCAAAGGCCAAAAGAAACAGGTGGGGTGGAGAAAGACTCAATGTCCCATTACTGGTTCAAAAATTCCAAATTCAAACATTTTCCCCTCTTTTGCCTTTACCCTAGGTAAACAGGAAGAGAAAAGCACATTAACTAACATTTGGCTTAAGCCACAATTTTTTGGGCAAGATTGATATACAACAGGCAGGTTTTGTTACAACACCTCTCAAAAGTCTACCACCAATAACCCTAAAGTTTATTTTATTTTAATGGAACACATTAAATGTCATTTAAAAATTTCTGTAATTCCTGTGTCAAAAATAACAGGAGTGCATCAGCTTTACTTATGCTGTGGGAATGGGAAGAACTGAAAGTAAACATATGGAACAGGTCAGGTCCTGAAACTCTTTAATTAGCAAGAGACTGGTTCTGGGAACAATGGTCTAGATCCTACCTGGCTTTTAACAATCTATGGTGCTTCAGCTGGGAAGTTGTCTGAGTGCTCCTCCCCAACTTTCCAGAGCTACAAGAGCTTGCCTGAAACACTTCAGCTAATGTTGAGAGGCCTCAGAACCCCCCAAGCAGCTGTGGGCTACCTACAAGAACTGCAGCAGCATAGGCTCATCAATTTAGAGATGGAAGGGACCCTGAGTGTCATCTGAGCCTGCTCACTTTCCAGACAAGGAACGGAGGTCTAGGAGAGCCCAGGGGTAGAGCCAGCATCTCTGGCCCCAGTTTCGTACTCTTTCACTGTCTGTCACTACTCCCCCTGCTTGGCTCCCACCTCCAGCTCCTGCAACCAGAGACCTTAAGTTAGGACAGTGGGATGTGGAGGAATAAGAGGAGGAATAAGCGTGAAGTCGGGATACCCATCTGACTTCCGACCCTTATGTCCTCTAACTTCTGGAAGCCTCGGGTTCCTCATGAGTAAAGTGGGCGACAGCATGTACCAGCCTCACAGGCTGCTAGAAGGATGCTGAGGTATGGCACATGAAGCACTCTGCAAATGTCAGCTCTTCTTAGTCATCTCAGTGCATGTACCATGGAGCTCATGGGGAGGCAGAACCACAGGGAAAGCTCTGCCTTCACTTACCAAGCTGCTGACAATCAGAGCAGCAGCACCAGGTGCTTTATGAAAGCAGCCCTGGAGGGCTTAACACCCCTGCTCCCCACCACAAGCCAGCGAGTCACAGCCCTACCACTTGTTCTAAACATCTCAGCGCAGTGGAGAGGGTCAATGGCACTGTCAGCTCAGAGAAACCTGTCACCTTCTGATTTTAGCACAGACCAACCCGAAAAGCCAGCTCCTGACAGACAGAAGGCAAGTCTGAGTCACAATCATCAAAGCCAGGAAGAGACAGGTTAGGGCCTCGTAGGCCTTTCCTAAGAAGAAACTTCAGCATCTCAAATTCTGCCTCACTGAGGAGAAAGATCATGCCACAATGCACTCTGATGCCACCAAGGAAGGATAAACACCCGATTTCTGACATCTTGGGAAGGAAACCTTCTCTAATGTCAAATAAGGCCCATCCCATAAAAAGTAAATAAAAAATAAATAGTACAAAAATGGTTACAAAAATCACCAGATCCTAGATCAAAAGCTACAAAAGACCTTAGAAGTCATCCAGTCCAACCCTCTCATTTTATAGACATGAAAACTGAGTCTCAGAGAGTTTAAGTCACTTGCTCAAGGTCATGAAGATAAGAGGCCTAAGGATAAACTCAACCCTATGACGTTTAGGTCCAGTTTTCTTGTTACTCTATCACACGGCCTTTCTCAAATGCACAAATCTGTCAACCATAATACAAAGATTTAACAGTCAGTTTGACTAAGCAGAGGAACGAATGTCACCAATGGCGACAAGAAGACACTATTCTTTCCTTTTTCCTGAAGTATCCATACTCATCTCTTTTAGAAAACTTTCTGTGGACAAGACCTCACTCACCTTTACTTCATTACGACCTGCTCTGACGCTCTTCACCAATTAAGAGAGCTCCTCCTAACAGACCTTCCCTAAAGAGGCAATCATTGACATAGCTAGGTTTTATTTATTTACTTGCTACTGTCCTTCAAATGTCAGTCCTTCCAGGCCCCAATCCTCCTCAAAATCCCTTCTAATTTATCTATGATTCTTTCGTATAGACAAGCCCAGACTTGACAATGTCTTTCCTCTCTCATCAGCTATCTCCTACACTTGAATGAAAAAAAGCTCTAAAATACTCTTTTAAAAACCCAAAACGACCCAGGAGAGTGACCACAAATACAAGGCACTAGTGGACACTGCTGCTTACTAGAGAAGTCTCATCAACCATAAAGCCTCAGTGCAGCAGGCTGCACAGAGTACTAGATTAGGACTTCTAGAGGCCTCACCACCGGTGGGACTTAGACAAGTCACATAACCTTGCTGGGCTTCAGTGTTCTCATCTGTAAGATAAGGGCGTGAGACTAGATGAATTCTAAACATATCCTGTTTACAGGCCAACTGGAACTCATTTTAGGAGGAAAAAAACCTAAGAACTTCTGAGTGCCTTGCTAAAATCAACACCACAAATGGACATTTCTTTCCATGAGAGGCTTACTTAGAACATTTAGGAAAAAGTGATTGAGCTGTTCTGGAATGAAAACCACAACTGTTGATTCTGGGAACAGGGAAATACAATTACAACCCATTATTAGCTAATGAAAGTAACTAGAAATGCCATCTAAAGATAATTATGGAAATCCACCAAAGCAGAAAGCTCTTGCAGGCCAAAGATACAATGAAGTACAGTGACCAGCTGGGGCTTACCTTTGTATTCAGGGGTGAACTCCTTCATTTCAGGGGGGAGAGACTCATAGAAGCGTTGCTCCCGGGAAATGAGGGGCTTGCACACGGTGTGGTCGTCATAGCGCATCATGCTGCTGTGACCACCCACTTGGTGGATGAAGGGCTCCAGGAGGACTCCCCGGTTTCCAGCTCGACTTGCATTCTTGCCATACTTCCCCACTTCCATGGTTTGACAAACACACATTGCGTTGGGGACCAGTCACACAATGAGGGCAAAGGTAGTAGCACATGGGCCACAAGAGAAGAGTAGGATGGAAGACCCGGGCTAGTTGAAAGCCAGTGTTCTGAGTCTGCTCGCCTCAATCCTTCCTGTTTAAAAAAAAGAGGGGGGGGGGGAGAAAAAATTTTTAAAAACAAAGTTAGAACAAGGAAAAGTAGATTATATACATCAAATCTCCCTGAAATTCTAGTCTCTATTGCATCCAGTAAAACATAAATTTATCAGGCTCCCCTGTTCCTCAAATCCCTTCTAAGTTCTCCTATACATCCTCTAGCCTAAAAGCCTAACTGTTAAGGCCCTTAAAGAAATGATCAGGTCCCCTACACCAACAGCCCTGGAACTCATGTTTAAGATCTATAAGAAAGGACAGCTTGATCACAGGCCAGCTTTATGTTTATCACACATGACTCACTCCTCTGCTTATTCAAAGTCATCTCAATTGTAACCCAGAGGAAGAATGTTTAGTTGGACTAAAAAATAGGGCTATAAGCCCTATCTAAAAATCACTAGCTTTCCAACCCTCTTACCGAGGACCAGCAGTATTTTGGGATGGAAAAATAATTTACTATTTTCAAGAGAAACTCAGGTTTCAGATTTGTTCCTAGATTTGCCTCACTTAAAGTTGTTGTTGTTTTTCCCAATCATACAACAAACCAGCATGATAGCTTTCCCTCACTGTCTACCCTTTGTCATGAAAGAAGAAAGGAAGAAAGGGTTAGGGAGTTCCTTGGCAGATAAAAAGGCCCTTTAATAACTTCCTAGTATGACCTTTCAAGTAATTGTTATCTCAAGAAAATTCAAGTGGTTCACAAAGCTATGATTTAGGAAGGCAACAGGTACACAAAGCTATGAATCAGGAAGGCAGCAAGTATGCAATAACTGAAACAAAGAGAGGAGAAAAAACTATAGAGTATGGGGTGGCTAGGTGGCGCAGTGAATAGAGCACTGGCCCTGGAGTCAGAAGCACCTGAGTTCAAATCCAGCCTCAGACACTTGACACACTTACTAGCTGTGTGATCTTGGGCAAGTCACTTAACCCCAAGTGCCCTGCCTCCTCCCCTCCAAAAAAGCCAAAAAAAACCCCAACTACAGAGTGATGACATAATTCTTAGGACACCCAAGAATCTCTGAAGACTGTGTCATGGTAAACAAAAGTAGGGTGCTATGACTACTATTCTTGGTTGTTGCCTAAGCTCACTGTGAGACTGGGCAAATTCTCCAAGTTTTCTTTGTGACAACTGCTCCATACACAAAATGCTAACACCACCCTGACTTCAGGGAGATGAGGGGAACTAAGACAATACAAGTGAAAGTGCCCTGACTTCTTTGAGGAAAGGAGTTACAAATGAAATCTTGCATGTAATCAATCCATAACATCTTTGATATCAACATACTTCTTCCCAACTCCCTCATCAACACAAGTGCCTCCCCAGCTGGAGCAACCTCTATTTTATAAAGTTCTGAAACACAGTCCACTAGCCCTAACCCTAAAGAGGAAAGTGAGAGTCCAACAAAGCAGATTTTTTATTGTCTCTATGCACATACCCTCTTTATTAAATGACCCAAACTCCAGAGGCCAGACAGGATATATGAGGATCCAAAAAGAATTACTGAATAAAGGAGATGCTCTCCTTAATATTCTTTTTCTCCCAAACAATTTTCCCTAAAAATTTTACTTACTAAAAGAAACAACCTCATGATACAGGGGAAAGAACCTGGGAATCATAATATCTGGATTTGAGAGCCTTGGTTATTAGGGTAAATTAACTGAATTTCTGCAGGTTTCAATTTCCTTATTTGCTACATGCAAATAATTTTACCATTTGCAAAGAGTTGTTTTAAGTAAAGCGATTTGCAAACTTTAAAGTGCTATAGGTGGAGTCAAGATGGCGGCATACAAGCAGGAAAACTCCATGAGCTTCCCCTGTTACCACCTCAAACACCTATAAAATAAGACTCTAAACAAACTTTGGACCTACAGAACCCACAAAGTGACAGAGAAAAACAAATCTCCTGCTGAAGGCAGCCCAGTCCACCACGCTAGGAGCCAAGCGCAGCCCAACATGAGCCTGTGGTCTTAGCCACAGGAAGGCCCCACTAGCAGTGGCTGGAGTTAACCTCAGGAGAGTGGATCACCAGCAGCTGTGGCAGTTTCCAGAATTATCAACCCATAAATGACAAATGTAAAGTAGAAGGTTAGTGTGGATTTTGCGGGGACAGGGGACCCGAGAGTGCTGTCTGGATTCTAACCCCAGGACGAGAAGCGGTGGAGGGGCTACAGCCATTCAGCCATGCAGCCGCCTCCACATGGCTGCTTCAGAGCTCCTGGCCTGTAAATTGTAGGGGGAACAAGCCACCATTCAGAGGGGTAATCACTCTTGCTTTAACCTGCTTGGATCTGGATGGCTGTCTTGGGTGGAGGTCCTGGGGTGTGCGACCAGGTGCCACAGCTTGTGGAGGCTTCAGACAGGACAGCTAACTAATAGCTCCAGCAGCTGTGAAAACCCCAGTAATTTGGGGCAAATCTCTCCTCTCTGGAAGCAGAGTTCTACTATGGCAAAAAGCTCAAAAGTCAAGTAATTGAGTGGTAAACATAAGCAAGCAAAGCAAGCACAGCAGTCAAACCTTAGATTCCTTTTTTGGGGGACAAAAAAGGAGAAAAGCATGGAACAGGAGGAAGAACTCCTGCAACAAAAACTTCCAAGAAAAATATGAACTGGTTACAGGCCATAGAGGAGATCAAGAAGGATTCTGAAAACCAAGTAAGAGAAGTGGAGGAAAAATTGGGAAGAGAAATGAGAATGATGCAAGAAAATCTTGAAAAGAGAGTCAACAATCTGACTGAAGAAAATAACACTTTAAAAAACAGACTAACTCAAATGGCAAAAGAGGCCCAAAAAGTCAGTAAGGAGAGGAATGCCTTAAAAAGCCGAATTTGCCAGATGGAAGATGAATCTCAAAAGTTCAATGTAGAGAATAATTCCTTCAGAATTAGACCGGAGCAAATGGAAGCTAGTGACTTTATGAGAAATCAAGATACTATTAAACAGATCCAAACAAATGAAAAAATAGAAGGCAATGTGAAATAGCTCACTGGAAAAACCTCTGACCTGGAAAACAGATCCAGGAGAGATAATTTAAAAAATTATTGGACTAGCTGAAAGCCATGATCAAAAAATGAACCGAGAAATCATCCTTCAAGAAATTCTCAAGGAGAATTGTCCTGATATTTTAGAATCAGAGGGCAAAATAGAAATTGAAAGAATTCACTGATCACCTCTTAGAAAAGATCCCCAAAAGAAAACTCCTAAGAATATTATAAGCCAGGTTCCAGAGTTTTCAGATCAAGGAGAAAATATTACAAGCAGTCAAGAATAAACAATTTAAATATTGTGGGAACACAATCAGGATAACACAAGATCTAGCAGCTTCTACATTAAGGGATCAAAGTGCTTGGAATATGATATTCTGGAGGTCAAAGGAGCTGGGATTAAAACCAAGAATCACCTACCCAGCAAAACTGGGTATCATGTTTCAGGGGAAAATATGGTCATTCAAATGAAATAGAGGACTTTCAAGCATTCTTGATGAAAGAACCAGAGTTGAATAGAAAATCTGACATTCAAATACAAGAAGCAAGAGAAGCATGAGAAGGTAAACAGGGAAAAGAAATCATAAGGAACTTATCAAAGTTGAACTATTAACATTCCTACATGGAAAAACAATAATTGTAACTTATGAAACTTTTCTCAGTATGAGGCCGGTTGAAGGAAATATAAATGTGTGTATGTATGTATATATACATATATATGTCTATATAGGAGGGTATATATGTGTATAAATACATATGTGAGTATGTGTATACATATATGTGTACAGGTATACATAGACAGAGGGCACAGGATCAATTGAATAGGAAGGGATGAACCACTAGTGTGGTTCTGGCTTTTGACTTGTCATCCTTCCCCCTTTATCACCTGACCATTCTATCTTCTCTCTTTATCATACAATTCCTCGATGACATCTTTTACTCCTGTTCTTCCTTCAAGTTCTTCATGTTGCACCCTGAACACATCTTCCTGTGTTATCCTTCAAAAAAATAAAATTAAGGGGCGGCCAGGTAGCACAGCGAGTAAGAGCACCAGCTCCAGTGTCGGGATGACCTGGGGATCGAATCTGGGCTCAGACACTTAGCACCCACCCAGAAACACCTGGCCGTATAACCTTGAGCAAGTTACTTAACCCCAATTGCTTAGGGGCGGCCAGGTGGCTCAGCGAGTAAGAGCACTGGCTCCAGTGTCGGGATGACCTGGGGATTGAATCTGGGCTCAGATACTCAGCACCACACCCAGAAATAACTGGCCGTGTAACCTTGAGCAAATTATTTAACCCCGATTGCTTAAAAAATTTAAATTAAGAGGTGAGAGAAGAATATAATGAGAGGAGATAGAGAGACAGAATAGGGTAAACTATCTCATATAAAAGAGGCAAGGGAAAACTGTTACAATGGAGGGGAAGAACAGGAAGGCAAAAGGTCAACCTTACTCTCACTGAATTTGGCTTAAGGAGGGAATAACATACACTAAATTGGGTACCTTACCCTACAGGAAAGTAGGGGGGAAGGGAATAAGAGGGGGCATGATAGAAGGGAGGGCAGATTGGTGGGGAGGGTAGTTAGAAAAGGGACAGGGTCAAAGTAGAAAATAGAACAAGTGGGAGGCAGGATAGGATGGAAGCAAATACAATCAGTCTTTCACAATATATTTACTATGGAAATGTTTTGCATAACTATACATGTATAAGCTATATTGAATTGCTTATCTTCTTAGTAAGGGTGGGTGATGAGGGAAGAGAAAGAATCTGGAATTCAAAGTTTTAAAATCAAATGTTTTTTTAAAAGTTATATATTTTTTTACATGCACTGGGAAATAAGATTTATAGGCACTGGGGTATGGAGATCCATCTTGCCCAACTGGAAAGTTGGAGGGGGAATGGGGGAGGATATAGGAGAGAGCAGATTAGGGAAGGGGGTTTTCATTAGGATTGCTGTTCTGGGGTGGTGGGTAGGGGAAAGACAGGGAAAAAATTTAGAACTCAAAATCTTGTGGAAATGAATTTTGTAAACTAAAATAAACATAAAATTAAAAAATAAATAAATAATGAAGATTAAAGTGATATAGAAGTTAGCTTGTCATCATCAATAGTAATAAAGGCTGGGCTTTAGGCTCTCTTTAATAAAAAGCAAACATGAGTTATTTTAAGTTCTCAAGCACTGGGGAAAAGGAAGAAAGACTTAAAAGGATAAGACTCATGAATGGAATATAGCTATGGAAAGGTACAGCTTGTTTGAAGGAAATAGATCTGACAAAGAATAGCACCAGAATAAAAACTATAAAAGGAAGGAGAAAAGAGGTGATATACTGAGTTGTCCTACAGACTAACCAGCCAAGGGAAGGATATGAAGACTCTCTATGTGAATGTATGTGATACTTTCATACTCCAGGTAGCACATTCATAGAGGGATGACAGAATAGTGAGTCTAATGCACTCAAATGATCTATTGGAAGTTCCCTTCAGTGATGCACATCACAACTTGTCCAGGCCTGCCCCTCCCCTCCTGACTCTTGCCCAGGTCCTGCCACCATATTCCACACAGATCTACTCAACATGCTGGAGGGCTTCCTCTATTTCTCCTGACATCACAAAGGCACTAGTGTGGTTCTGGCTTTTGACTTGTCATCCTTCCCCCTTTATCACCTGACCATTCTATCTTCTCTCTTTATCATATAATTCCTCGATGCCATCTTTTACTCCTGTTCTTCCTTCAAGTTCTTCATGTTGCACCCTGAACACATCTTCCTGTGTTATCCTTCAAAAATTTTTGGAGGCTGCTGTATTTCACGTATTGCTGTTATTCAGACCCCATGGTAAGCTTGGGATCATGAAAGCAGCTTTTCAGTTTCCCAGAGACAATCCAATTTGCTCTCCTTTTCCTGTATAACTCTCGGTCTAACCTGTCTTGTTGACATATACTACAAAGTAACAGTAAAAGCTCTACAGTTACCCACCAAAAGACATGCTGTAATGTCAGCAATGGCTGTCCATATACTTGTTCTCTCCTTTATGAACAGAAAGGCCAAACTCTTTTGAATGATTACAGGTCTCTTCCAAGAGGCTCTGCAGTGTTCTGGGACTGATGAAACCGGCACAATGTCATACACATACAGGAGGAGGATGACCATTACCTGGCTTTTCCTTTTCAACTTGGACTCTATACTAGATCTCTTCCATCACAATGGCAAGAACTTTTGACAAGAATACATCTTGTTCTAAGCTTTTTTATTAGAGCTAAAATTTTTTTAATCAGGTGGTCACTGATAGTATTATTTCTATTGCTTCGTATTTTAAAAAGAACCTATATGGTAGCATTTTGCTTTAAAAGAATCAAATGTGTTACAGGCCACCATGGGGGAAGTGGGGAGGAGGGGGAAGAGGAGAAAATTTGAAACTCAAGGGATTGTGGAACTGATTGTTATAAACTAAAAGTAAATAAATATATTTTTTAAATTAAAAATTATAAAAATTTAAAAATTAAAAGAAAATCAAATGTGTTTACATCATCAAGAAACAAGCACAGTGTGACCTTCTTTACATCTTTCAGTCTATTGTGAAATGGAAAATATGTGGTCTATTGTTGAATACTGCTTGTTGAGAGCCTACCTGCTCCTACAAATCCCTTTTTGAGGATCCCCTTGGTTCATGTGTAGATATAGCTGCCTCTTGTATAGATTCTGCACTGAGGAGAGCATAGGCATACTGACTGATAGTCACTGACGCTCAGCTGCTTTGTATGTCGGTCCCATAATGCCCTCACAATTGTTGTCAGCTCCAGCACAGACCTTCTCCATAAACACCTGGTCCAACATCTGGCTCCCCTTCTTTTCTTTGCTCTCTTTAGTACCATTTCTATCTTTCTAACAAGCACAATATTTTGGTCAAAAACTCACAGATGAGGAAACACTGATGCTGCAGGTCAGGGACCTCACTCTATTTGCTATACCTCTTCATCTGACGGTATCACTCATAACCATCCGTCATCCTTTGTAAGAGTCTTGTTGACATATACTACAAAGGATATGTCATGGCTTGGCAGCCATGTTTTTCCCTATTTGGTGAGTGAGCCAGCTGTCTGTAAAACTGCCCCTACACATAGTAGGAGCAATAAATATCTGCTTATTGACTGGCATGTTTTCTTTGTTGTGGCAACTAAATTGTACTGGTTTGACTTCTTTAAAAATTATTATAATCAGTGTTCATGTCATTTCTGTAAACCATTTTCCATTCAGTTATCAATTCCTTATTTAAATAATTCAGGACTGAACTGTTTCAAATATACACCATCTTTTTCCCATTCTTCTTTCTTCTCATGCTTTATTAATTCTAATCCTAGCTTCAACAAATCATGGTTTGACTGTACACATACAGTTGATTCTTGGGTAACTCCTACAGCAACTATATCTTTTCCTATCCATTAAAAATACAATCTATTTTGTTTTCTGCTAAGTTAGCTGGTACTCACCATGTTGAGGGCCTACCAATTATTGAAAAAAAAATGTTCATAATATACAGTCCCAAAGCTTCGGGGTCAAATACAAGTCTGTGGCCTTTTATTTTTCTTCCTGAACTATGCTTTTCCTATTTATTTCAACCCATTCTCACCTTTTCCTTCCTTTCCAGTCAAAACCAAAACTAAAATCAAAAAAGTATCAGGGTATAATACATTGACTTAATTTGGAGGATCTAATTAAGTACTTCATAGAATTTCTTTAGCTCTTTTATCTTCAAAACCAATGTTAATATATAAGAAGCAATTATTTTCATGATAGCTTCTTTGCATAAATTTTTCATTACTGCAACACCCAATGACCAAAAATATACCAGGAAGTGTTTCTTGAAGTCTTTGTATGTATATAAATATAATGAAATCCATCCCATGAACACTTTTCATCGCCTCTTCTAGGACACACTTTTCTTCTCTTTTTTGATTTATTATTTACAGCAAAACATCAAGACTGATTTACCATTCAGTTCCTCCAACTTATGCCCACTTACTGGGGCAGCTAGGTGGTACAGTAGATAAGATGCCAGGCCTAGAGTCTGGAAGACTCATTTTTGTGAGTTCAAATCTGGGCTCAGATATTTAGTAGTTATGTGACCCTGGGCAAGTCACTTAACCCTGTTTTGCCCCCATTTCCTCATCTGTAAAATTAACTGGAGAAAGAAGTAGCAAACTACTCCAGTTTCTCTGCCAAGAAAACCCCAAATGGAGTCACAGAGTTGGAAAGAACTGAAAACAACTGAACAACAGTGGTCATTAGAAAAGAACCTCATATTTAGAATATCAATAGTAAAATTAAATTTATAGACAGCTGAAAAATGTATGATTCTAATTCCCAATAATACTCTCTGCCAATCATTTCAAAAGCACAAAAGGACCACAAAGGACTGAAAGCTACTTTGGCCCCAAAATTTATCAGTAAGTGGTAAGTTTTAATGGTGATATGCATTCTACTTAGGCACAATGGTCCTTGGAAAACAGATGTGGTCTATTGCCAGGACTATCCTTGCAGCCTTCTTAGCATGATATAAACTGCCAGAGCTCATGTTCATCTGTCACAGTCTTAAAGCCTACATACCTGAATGATTCCTCATCAGAGAACTTTAATGTGTTTAATTCAATTGAACAATTACTAAGCACCTTCCATGTCAAGGCATGAGGTGTCCTTTATCTTTTCTGTTAACAATTTAGTTTACTTTAAAAAAAATTTGTAGATATCTTCTGACACTGATCAAAATCAGTTTAACTCCCCACACCAAATAAACCTTGCCTTGTGGCAAATAAAAATAACTAAGCAAAAACATCCCATTTGGTCGATAGAGAGCACTGGACCTGAAGTCAAGTTCAAATTCAGCCTCAGACTAACTGTATGGTCAAGTCACTTCATTTCTGTCTCAGTTTCCTCAACTGTAAAATAGGAATAATAACCCTGAGAGCACCTACCAAGCTTGCAAAGCTGTTGTGAGGATCAAATGATACTTGCAAAGCACTTGATACAGTACTTGGCACATAGTAGGTACTATATGTTAGCTATTTATTATTAGTAGTCCCTTGATTAAGCCATGAGGAAGGAGGTATGTTTTTATTAGCTGTTTTCTAGGACCTTCATTGCTTTATCTTTTTAATTTCACTGATATTTTCTTTTCATAGCACTTTCATTTCTGAATACAGCCCTCCCCCTCACAGCGAGCCATCTCCTATAAAGAAAAAGAAAGGGAAAAAAGGCAGTTCAACCAAACTAACACACACATTATCAACTGAGTCAGACTGCATATGCAATGTTCCATACCAGGGTCCCCCCCTAATGCAAGGAAGGCAGGGAAAAATGTTTTCTCGCCAAAGAAGGTGCTGTTACTTCATTGGCTTTTTAGTTTTCAGACTCAGGGTTCTAATTCCTTAGAGTGATCTTTCATTTACAATGTTTTAGCCACTCTGTGTATTGTACTTTTGGTCTTATTTATTTCATTCTGAATCAGTTCGTACTAATCATCCGATGTTTCTGTGATTTTTTTTATCTTTCTACATAACAGCATTCTATTATATTCACATATAATATATATTATATATGTGATGAAAAAAACCCATCGGGGTTTTTTCCTTCTTCCTGAACTACTTCCTTTCTTCCTTCCCCAATAATGAGCACCCATTTTCTTTCCAGTTCTTTGCTACCACAAATAATGCTGCTATGGCTATTTCAGTATTTATTGATTGGACTTTTGCTTCTGACTTTGACTTCCTTGAGATTACCGAGTCAAGAAGTATGGACCATTTAGTCACTTTTCTTGACCAATTCTAAACTGAAATCAGACCCCTCCCTTTCATAGCTCCACCTGATAATTTCATGTCTCAGAAAGGTGAAGAACAAAAAAGGGGAACTGACACTTCTGGCACTTTGACCTTAATTTGAACCAAAGAAGGAGGCTACAGCAGAAGCAATGGGAACCTAGGGAGAAATTCATCATATTAAACAGAACTGAAGAATTCATTAGTGTTTATAGTCTAGAAAACAGAAGACTTAGTTATGATCTGGAAGATGGAATAGATTTGTTCTACATAGTCCTAAAGGGTAAACAAGGACTAGCAGATGGAAATGACAGGGAGTTAATCTAATAAAAAAACAAAATCAAGTAAAATCAGTGTTTTCAAAATTGATATTCACTGACTTTTTAGATAGTGAATTCCTTATCACTAGAGGCTATATAATTATTTGTCAAAAGTTGTAACATCTTCCTGCAAGGTGTATGAGTTTGAATTAAATGACCTCTTAGATCATACTCAATAATAAGATGCTATGAAAGGTTAGAACATTGGGATAGCTAAGTTTTAATTTTTCTAAGTTAGCATTTACATAGCTCTTTAAGATTTAAAAAGTACAGGGGCGGCTAGGTGATGCAGTGAGTAAAGCGCCGGCCCCAGAGTTAGGAGGACCTGAATTCGGTTCTGGCCTCAGACACTTCACACACACACACACACACACACACACACACACACACACACACACACACA
>NW_027185896.1:10004404-10063112 GCF_028583685.1 Petaurus breviceps papuanus | reverse complement strand
ACACACACACACACACACACACACACACACACACACACACACACACAGCCGTGTAACCTTGGGCAAGTTACTTAACCCCAATTGCCCTCCAAAAAGGCAAAAAAAAAAAATATTTAAAAAGTACTTTACATATATCTAGCTGTAAGGTAGGTGCTATTATGATTTCCATTTTACCAGTGAGGAGACTGAGAGGGATTAGGTGATTTGCCCAGGGTTCTACAGCTAGTACCTGGGTCTTCCCAGCTCCAAACCCAAGGATCACTCTACTGTCCCACCTATCTGCCTTCTCAATTAATCTTGTTATACAGCTCTGCGTGATACACTGTTCTCCAATAAATAGGAGCTGGAATCTCACAGATTAATTAATGAAAGTTACAACCTAGGACTAGCCATTTTGTAGTAAGGTAGTTCAAATTACCTTATTAGGGCAAAAAGATCAAGAAAGAAAAGGGTAAATTCATTTGAAGTCACTTAATAAAAAATTAATTATGCACACAGTAGTTTTTACTCAAATCAACTTAACTGTATTCCTCCTAAAAGGACAATTCATAACCTTTTACAACTGGCCACAAGAGTCATGAGTGTTCTAAGTACCTGTTGTCTATTTTTTTTTAATGGAGGAGGAGAGGAAAGAGAAAAGAGTACCAGTGAATAAGAGGTACACATAAAGCACATGAACCAAGCGAAAATGTAGTACATTAAAGAGAAGCAAATGGACAAAATAACTTCCTCTGTATATCATAATATATGAAGAAATCTCTTTTCACTCAACTCAGACTCTTTAAATTAGTTGAACACAGATGTCTGAGGGCCATTCTATATTTTAATCTGTTTCATAAACAGAAGAAACTCCAGCAGAGAAATTACTTGTGCACTGGCACGTATTCAGAGCACCTGAGATTTCTTTCTTTTTACTTTGTTACTGAACATACACAGAAGGCATGACTAGCAGCTCAAGCAGCATGAAAAAGTCATCAAAAACAATGTAACAAAAATAAGGTTTCCCCACCAGTACAAAGACTCATCTCAATCAACACTCCCACCAAATAACAGACTGCTGACCAGCTAAGCAGTAATTCCATTGGTGAGAATCATCCTCCCAAACTAGCCAAAAGAATACAGTTCAGTAGAAGCACAAAGGGTCTGTATCCAAGAGTCTTTCAGTAGCCCATCCCAGACTCCCCAGTAAACCAGCATAAAAGCATGGATTAGAATAAAATAGAAAAAAAATAAATCATCTGATTCACAACTGAAAGAACCTTTCATCATTGACAGTTTTTCCCTTTGAAATATTATACCCCATGGCTAAAAATAAAACCTTTGCCAGGAGTAGCTATTACAAGATAAATTTTTTGTGGTTTTTTTTAATTAAAATTGTATTCATATCTGTTTTTGTATCACCTACACTTCCCATTCACTGTCTCTAGTCCTTCCCAGAGAATATAGAAAAAAGGAAAAAAGTTCAGCAAGACTAAGCAGTATAAATAATTATGTCATATTACATACAAATGTATAATAAATTCACTCAAGCTATCCTGCTGTCTGTGATTCTCTTCTGGCTTTCCTTCTGTTCTGTGCATTTCAGAAACATGTTTCAATGACCCTCGGGGGTTTTTCCCCTTTCTTTTTTGGGCGACACTCTATCTCTAGCTTTCCTTCTCCTTTCCCAAAATGAGAAAATAGAAAGAAAAAAACTGTAATAAATATGGATAGTCAGTCAAGTAAAACAAATTCCAACACTTGTTTTCTCCAAAAATGTAGGTCTGATTCTGCAACTGGAATCCATGACTCCATAACTCTGTTAGGAGTAAGGTATCAAGGTTCATCATCAGTCTTCTGACCTGTGGCTGGTCACTGCATCAAACATAGATCCTAAGCCCTTCCAAGTTGTTTTCTTTAAGCATCTCTTTAACGTCCAGTTCTTTGCTATAACAAAGAGCACTGTTACAAATATCTTTGTACATATGGATCTTTTTACTTTCTATGATCTTCTGGGGGTATCAGGCTAGTGCTAGTAATGGCATTTTTGGGTCAACATATATTACACAGCTAAGTGATATTTTGGGCACAATGGTCACTTTTTTTTTTTGGCCACTTCTCAACATGACTGGGTGTAAAGCAGAATCTGAAAGTGGCTTAGCGGTCTCTGGAGCATTTTTTCATATCCTTGCTGCTAAGTTGGATTTCTCTCTTTGAAAAGTGCCTTTGGTCACTTACCTATTGAGAAATGATTCTTGTTTTTATAAATTTTATCACTTCCTTATACATTGAATATGAGACCTGTATTTCTTGTGAAGATTTTCCCCCAGTTAACTATTTTCCTTTTAACTTCACTATTTACAAAAAAACTTTTAAATTCTATGTAATCAAAAGTATCCATTTAAATTTCTGTGATCCTCTCTATAACCACGATTAGTCATGAACACTTTCCCTATCCACAACTGCAGAAGACATTTTCTTCCTTGCTGTTTATAATGTGATTCTTTTCATGTATCCATTTGAAGCTTATCTTGGTAAAGTGTGTGAGATGTGCTGTACCTAACTTCTGCCCAACTGCTTCCAGTTTTTCCAGCTGTTTTTGTTCAACAGTGGGTCCTTTGGATCACTGTAATTTAGCAGGATTTGGTGGTGATTGTTTTGTTGCTGTTCTTCCCATTTACACTGCTATAGCCATCGTGTATGTTATTTTCTTGATTCTGGTTACTTCACTTTACATCTTCTCACACTAATCTTCCCATGCCTCTCTGTATTCAGCATGTTTATCTCCTTACAGCACAGTAATACTCCACTGCCTTCGTGTATCACAATTTGTTTAGCACTTCCCCACTTGATGGATATCTACAATTTCTTATTCTTTGTAACTACAAAGAGTGTTGCTATAAATGTTGGTCTATATGGGGCTTTTCATTTTCTCACTGACTGGGATAGGAATCTAATGGTGGAATCTCTAGGTCAAAGATAACTTTGGAATAGCTTCTTAAAAGTTGTTTAGATGCAAGTTGTTTTTTTTTTCTCATTCTACTTAATAAATGCCTAAAAATGTTTCACAGCATAATGGCAGAGGGGAGAAGAAATTTAATTCATCACAAATTGAAATTAGGGGTAAAAACCAAATGAAATCAGATTGAAGTCAGTTCAATTCAACAAGAGATTTTGAGCATCCAATCAGTGAAATAAGGTAAAATTTGATGTTTTCAGGCAAATTCAGAAGAGCGAACATCTAATCCCAAAGACTAGCCTTCAGCAAAATCAAGGAATACTTGAGGTTGTCTAAAATTGAACATTATTTCATTTTTATTTAAAGTCAACAAGTATGTGCCACCAGAGGGAATTGTGCTTAAGGTTCATGCCAAGACCGAAACCAAGGGAGGAAATGCCACAGAACAAATGCCCTCTACTAAATCACTCTTTTAGGAGCCACCTGCTCTATGAGAGTTTTGGAAAAGAAGAGGGTGGATCAGGGAAGACTGCATCCTAGACCTGAACTGAATCAGTTTACATAGCAATGAAGGAAAATTAGCCACCATATCAAGAGCTTCCAAACATAGCTTCAAGAAACTCCCAGCATCTTCCTGATATGTGGATGTTTTTTAAGATTATCTCTGTGAAGAAGCATCATAAATACATGGTTGCCACAGTCTATTTCAGGGATGGCTCCAACTACAGACTTATCATATTCATTCACCCATCCCAAAAGACAATCAAACTCTGCATATCCTCTGACCCAGCAATACCACTAGTAGGTCTGTATCCCAAAGAGATTAAAAAAAAAAAAAGGAAAAGAACTATATGTACAAAAACAAATTTTGTGATGGCAGAGAATTGGAAACTGAGAGGATACCCATCAATTGGGGAATGGATAAACAAACTGTGGTATGTGATTGTGGCTATTACTGTGCTATAAAAAATGACAAACTTTCAGAGAAACCTGGAAAAACCTGGAAAACCATACATGAACTGATATAAAGTGAACTGAGAAGAACCAGAACTTTGTACATAGTAACAGCAATATTATAAGGTTGATCAACTGTGAAAGATCAGCAACACAATGATCCAAGACAATTCTGAAGGACTTACAATAAAAAATGCTATCTACCTCCAAAGAAAGAACTGATGGGAGTCGGAATGCAAGTTGAAGCATTTCTAAAAACTTTTTCTTGTCTTTTCTTTTACAGTATAACTAATATGGAAATATGCTTTGCATGACTGTAAAACCTCTATCAAATTGGTTGCCTTCTCAAGGGTGGTGGGGCAGAATGGAGATAGGGAGAGAATTTGAAACTCAAATTTTTTTAAAAAACTAAATGTTAAAGATTGTTTTTACATGTAAGAGAAAAATAGTTAAATATTTTTTAAAAAATTAAATACAGCTGGGAAAGTAAGCAGGAACTGAAGTCTTTTGGCTTTTAAATATGAGTCTAAGGAGTTGGTATTTCATCTAGGTCACTGTTACTGTAAATGTTCCAATTACATATGCATTAGGAAAAAGCCCTAAGGGGAGGGAGGGGGGGGAGGAAGAGAGAGAGAAGCGTATGATCAAAGGGACAGAGACAGAAAGAGAGGAAATCAAAGGCACAAGCAGAGGGAATGGTTGTGGAAAAAGACTATATCCTTTCTAGTTTAAATAAATGAAGAAAAGTGGGATGATGCTGAGGTGATATGAAAGGTGAACCTGGGTAGAAGGAAGAATTTTTACCCCCAATTTATTTATTTTTAGTTTTCAATATTCATTTCCACAAGATTTTCAGTTACAAATTTTTCTTCCCATCTTTCCCCTACCCCCCCCACCCCAAGACAGCAAACATACTGAATACCCCTTCCCCCAATCTGTTTTCTCTTATATCCTCCCTCATCCCCTTCCCCCCCCCCAACTTTCTAGTAGGGTAGGATGGATTTCTATACCCCAGGGCCTGTATATCTTATTTCCCAGGTGCATGTAAAAAAAAAAAAAAAAGCAAAATTTTTTTACACATTTGTTTTTAAAACTTTGAGTTCGAGATTTTTTTCCCTTCTCCCTCCTCACCCACCCCACTGGAAAGATAAGCAATTCAATATAGGTGTACATGTGTAGTTATGCAAAACATTTCCATAATATATGAAAGATTGTAATTCCCTCCATCCTATCCCATCCCCCACTTATTCTATTTTTTCCTTTGACCCTATCCCTTTTCAAGTGTTTGCTTCCAACTACCCTCTCCACCAATCTGCCCTCCATTATCTCCCCTATTATCTCCTTCCCCCCTATTTTCCTGTAGGGTAAGATACCCAATTGAATGTGTATGTTATTCCCTCCTTAAGCCAAATTCAATCAGAGTAAGGTTGACCCATTTCGTTTCACCTTCCTGCTCTTCCCCTCCATTCTAAGTTTTCTCTTGCTTCTTTTATATGAGATAATTTACCCTAATCTCTCTCCCTTTCTCCTTCTTCCATTACATTCCTCTCTCACCTCTTAATTTTATTTTTTAGATATCATCTCTTCATATTCAACTCATCCTGTGCCCTCTATGTATATGTGTACACATATATGCGCACACTCACATATATATTTATAAATACATACACCCTCCTTATACATACATACATATGTTTGTGTACATATATATTCCCTTCAACTATCTTCATACTGAGAAAAGCCCTGAGTTACAATTATAGTTTTTCCATGTAAAAATGTAAATAATTCAACTTTAATAAGTTCCTTATGATTTCTTTTTCCTGTTTACCTTCTCATGCTTCTTGTATTTGAAAGTCAAATTTTCTGTTCAGCTCTGGTTTTTTCATCAAGAAGCTTGAAAGAGTGGGCAGCTAGGTGGTGCAGTGAATCACCAGCCCTGGAGTCAGAAGGACCTGAGTTCAAATCTAGCCTCAGACACTTAACACTGCCTAACCGTGTGACCTTGGTAAAGTCACTTAACCCCAAATGCCCTGCCTTCCCCCCTCCAAAAAGCAAAAAGAAGAAGAATGCTTTAAAGTCCTCTATTTCACCGAAGAACCATATTTTCCCTTGAAACATTATACTCAGTTTTGCTGGGCAGGTGATTCTTGGTTTTAATCCTAGCTCCTTTGATCTCCGGAATATCATATTCCAAGCCCTTTGATCCCTTAATGTGGAAGCTTCTAGGTCTTGTGTTATCCTGATTGTGTTTCCACAATACTAAAATTGTTTCTTCCTGACTTCTAGCAGTATTTTCTCCTTGACCTGGGAACTCTGGAATCTGGCTACAATATTCTTTTTTTTTTTTTTTAATTTTTGGAGGGCAATTAGGTTTAAGTAACTTGCCCAAGGACACATGGCTAGGTTTTTTGTTTGTGTGTGTTAAGTGTCTGAAGCCAGATCCTAACTCAGGTCCTCCTGACTCCAGGGCCAGCACTCTACTCACTGCACCACCTAGCTGTACCCTGGCTATAATATTCTTAGGAGTTTTCTTTTTGGAATCTTTTTCAAGAGGCAATAAGTAAATTCTTTCCATTTCTATTTTGCCCTCTTGTTCTAGATATCAGGGCAAATTTGCTTGATAATTTCTTGAAAGATGATGTTGAGGCTCTTTTTTTTTTGGGGGGGGGGCTGTGAGATACACATTTTATTCAAAAGTTTAAATAGTCTTCAGACAGTACACAGATTTCCCAACCAAAGTTCTCATGTAGTTTGCTCAGACAACTGAAATTGAAGGATGTGTGGAAGATGAAGGTGACTCCTCACGAGTGCTCTTCAGCCAGTTTTTCAGCTTTTGTCACGGCTTCTTCAATGGGTCCAACCATATAGAAGGCCTGCTATGGGAGATGGTCATACTGACCTGCCAAGATTTGCTGGAATCCCTTAATGGTTTCTTTCAGGGGCACCAACTTCCCCACATGTCCTGTGAATACCTCAGCAACCTGGAACGGCTGTGACAAGAAATGCTGGATTTTCCTGGCCCGAGACACTGTCAACTTATCTTCTTCAGACAACTCATCCATACCAAGGATAGCAATGATGTCCTGAAGGGACTTATAGTCCTGCAGAATCTTTTGCACACCTCAGGCAACATCATGGTGCTCATTGCCAACAATATTGGGGTCCATGATCCGAGAAGTGGAGTCCAGAGGATCCACTGCAGGGTAAATGCCCAGCTCAGCAATGGCCCGGGACAGCACAGTGGTAGCATCCAAATGGGCAAAGGTGGTGGCAGGAGCTGGGTCAGTCAAGTCATCAGCAGGCACATAGATGGCTTGCACAGAGGTGATGGAACCCTTCTTGGTTGTGGTAATTCTTTCCTGCATGGTGCCCATATCAGTGGACAAAGTGGGCTGGTAACCCACAGCAGAGGGGATTCTGCCTAGTAAAGCAGACTCTGAGCCAGCCTGAGTGAATCGGAAGATGTTATCAATGAAAAGCAGTACATCTTGACCCTCTTGGTCTCTGAAGTATTCAGCCACAGTGAGGCCAGTCAAGGCTACCTGAGCCCGAGCACCAGGTGGTTCATTCATCTGGCCATATACCAACGCTACCTTGGAAGTGGCATCCTTCAGATTGATGACACCAGACTCAATCATCTCATGGTACAAATCATTGCCTTCTTGGGTCCTTTCACCAACTCCAGCAAACACAGAATAACCACCATGGGCCTTGGCAACACTGTTGATTAGTTCCATAATCAATACAGTCTTTCCCACACCAGCACCACCAAACAGACCAATTTTGCCACCCTTGGCATATGGGGCCAAAAGATCCACAACTTTGATGCCAGTAACCAGGATTTCTTGCTCTACACTCATCTCTATGAATTCAGGAGCCTCAGCATGAATTGCAGCAAACTGTTTGGTTTTGATTGGACCCCTTTCATCGATAGGCTCTCCAATCACATTCATGATTCTTCCTAGAGTCTCAGCTCCCACAGGGATTTTGATTGGGGCACCAGAATCTAGGACCTTCTGCCCTCTGACCAAGCCTTCAGTACCATCCATAGCAATGGCCCGGACTGTGCTCTCACCCAGATGTTGGGCCACCTCCAGAACCAGCCTGGTTTCCCTGTCCTGCACTTCGAGGGCATTGAGGATGGGAGGGAACCCCTCATCGAACTGCACGTCCACCATGGCCCTGATGACCGCCACGATGCGCCCGCTGGCCGCCCCGCTCTTGGGGGCGGGGGACGTCAAGGCCGCATAGTCCCGGGCCTGCTGGAGCGTGGCTGGGGCCACCCGCAACAAGGTCTGGGTCTGGGGCAACAGCGCCAAGGCCCCGAAGGGCGCCCGAGGCCGAGGCTGCGGCAGCGCGGCTCAACAGCCCCAACATGGCAGAGTCTGGGGAGAGACTGAGAGGCTCTTTTTTTTATTGTGGCTTTCAGGTAGTCCAAAAATTTTTAATTTATCTCTCCTGGATCTATTTTCCAGGTCAGTGGTTTTTCCAAAGAGATATTTTATATTGCCTTCTATTTTTTCATTTGTTTGGATCTGTTTAATAGTATCTTTTTTTTTTATTTTAATTTTTTGGTTTTGGGGAGGGGAAGGCTGGGCAACTGGGGTTGAGTGACTTGCCCAAGGTCATATGGCTAGTTTTGTGTTAAGTGTCTGAGGCCAAATTTGAACTCAGGTCTTCCTGACTCCAGGGCCAGTGCTCTGCTCACTGCGCCACCTAGCCACCCCTGTTTAATAGCATCTTGATTTCTCATAAAGTAATTAGCTTCCAATTGCTCCAATCTAATTTTGAAGGAATTATTCTCTTCAGTGAGTTTTTGAAATTCATTTTCCATCTGTTAACTTCATCTTTTTAAGGTATTCTTCTCTTCACTGGCTTTTTGGGCCTCTTTTGCCATTTTGGGTTAGTCTATTTTTGAAGGTGTTATTTTCTTCAGTATTTTTTTGGGGGGGGGGTCTCCTTTAGCAGGCCATTGACTAGTTTTTCCTGATTTTCTTGCATAATTCTCATTTCTCTTCCCAATTTTTCCTCCACTTCTCTTACTTGATTTTCAAAATCCTTCTTGAGCTCCTCCATGGCCTGTAACCAATTCATATTTTTCTTGGAGGCTTTTGATGCAGGAGTTCTGACTTCATTGTCTTCTTCCTGTTCCATGCTTTGATACTTTTTGTCTCCCCAAAAGGATTCTATGGTCTACTTGCGCTTCCTCTGCTTGCTGATATTGCCAGCTTAATTACTTGACTTTTGAGCTCTTTGCCACAGCAGAACTCTGCTTTCAAACTGCAAAGAGCTATGTCCCAAATTGCTGGGCGTTTTGCAGCTGCCAGAGCTATTAGGAGGGTGCCCTCTCTGCAGCCCCCACAAACTCTGGCACACTGGCCACACACACCAGGACCACCACCTAAGACCTCAATCCAGATCCAAGCAGGTTAAAGCAAGAGTGATTACCTTCTGAATAGTCACTTGGTCCCCCTACGATCTACAGGCAAGGAACTCTGGAAGCACCCATGCTGTAGCAGCTGCAGCCACCACACCTCCAACACTTCTCACCCCTGGGGCAAGGGCTGGACCATGCTCTTCTCCACCCCTGTTCCAACATAGTTCCCAACTAACCTTTTACTTTCTTTTTGGCATTTATCACTTGAGAAATCTGGAAACCGCCACAGCTGCTGGTGATTCCCTCTCCTGAAGTCTGCTCTGGCTGCTGCTGGTCGGGCAGCCCTGGGGCCAGAACCCCACAGCTCTGGCGGGACTGTGCTTGGTTCCCAGTTTCGTGTGATAGACCCTTCCCATCAGCCTGCCAGGCTGCCTTCGGCAGGAGATTTGTTTCTCTCTGTCACTTTGTGGCTTCTGTAGCTCTAAAATCTGTTTGGAGTCATTTTTTTACATGTATTGGAGGTGGAGGGAGCAGAAGCTGTGTGGAGGTACTGTTTTTACTTTGCCATCTTGGCTCTGCCCCCCTCCAAAGGGAGAATTTTTTAACTGATGATCTCAATTTTCTATATGAATTATGAAGTGAGGTCCCCTCTCCCAACTGAATGAATGTAGTCTCCCTGACAGCAAGAATTTTTCATTTTTTGGCTCTTGTGCCTAACACAAAGTAGGATTTAGTAATTCCTTACTTAACTGATAATGAAGACATGGTTTGGAACTGCCACTGTGAAGAGATGGGATAGAAAGTCAATCAAAGAAGAGAAAAAAGGAGGCAGAAGTGAAGGCCCAACATCTAGAGTAACACATATGTAGTGTACCAAGTCAAAATTTGTATGGCTTTCTCCAGAAACATTAAGCAGCACACAGGCAGGGGCAGAGAAGGCAGGCATTGGTATGTGAGTGGTAGGGACAGAATAACTAGACAAAAAATTCAAAGACCTACGTATAATTGAACTGGTTAAATATGAAGATCAGTGAGCTGGAAGAAGTGGGGACATTGAGTGTGGAGAAGACAAGAGCTGGGGAACACTGTAGTTGCTGACAAGCATCTAAAGGGCTGTCTACAGGAAAAAAGGAGTTGTGCATGGCCCCAAAAAGGAGGATGCAAAGAAGCAAATTTAAGCAATTGAAGGGAAGCTTCCTGTCAGAGCAAAACAAAAAACTGAATGGGCTAACTCAAGAGGTAGTGGGCTTCCCTCTCCCTGTAAGTCTGCATGCAAAGGCTGGATGATTATTTGTCAAGGATCTCATACAAGGGATTTCTATTCAAGTTAGCATAGGATGAGAAAATATCTGAAGTCCCATCCAAATTTGAAATTCTGTAATTTAAATAATATGATCATATAGATACGTTAAAATGATTATTTTAGGGGCTGCAGAAAGGATGGATTAGAGAAGGGAAAAAGGATGCTATTACAATCATGTAAACAAAAGTGAATAAGCAATCAATAGCTTTTATGGAATCACCAAGGCATTTATTATCAATTGTGGTATGCCATACTACATAACTAGAGTATAACCAAATATCTGAAGTGTTATAAAATTCTTAAAATGAAATGTAAATTGGGCAGCTAGGTGGTGCAGTGAGTAAAGCGCTGGCCCTGGGGTCAGGAGGTCCTGAGTTCGGTTCTGGCCTCAGACACTTAACACCCACACAAAAAAAAAGCTAGCTGTGTAACCTTGGGCAAGTTACTTAACCCCAATTGCCCTACAAAAGGCAAAAAAAAAAAAAAAGAAATGTAAATTTCTTTAATAAATTAAAGAAATATATACCACATGACAATACTGTCCTGGAGAAAAGAAGGAAAATATGAGAAAACCAAGCATTAAATAATGCTGGAACTCCATAAAGGTTGGTAATTTCAGTCCTATGAAATATTCTCCTTTTCTGTTTTCGTTATATGTAGTCAGAGCAGCCTTGAAGTTAAAAAGGTTCAGAAATATAATTTTAGAATTCACATTTGTCTGGCCTTGTTGGAGTTTGTCATCTACAAGTCCTTACATGAATTATTAAAATGTTACTCATTTATAAGCTGCTTTAACTTCCCTCCTCCTTCATCTTGTTTTACAGGTTTGCTCTTGCAAGCCCCCTGGAGACAAATTCCTCAACAAAGACCAAAAACCAGAGTAGGGAGAGTATTTGGTTCCTAGCAATGCTAGGACACGCCCTTCTCTGAGCATCCAGATAAAAGACAGCAACAAAGGGATCCTGGGATCAGGAGACCTGAGACCGGAATCAACAGAGCAGGAAGCTACCAGGAAGAGCCTTCTCCTTTATTCTAAGTTGATCTAAAACATGGGAATCATTTCCAAAGGTAAAGCAGCCCCCAACCTCCAAAAGCAGCTCCTGGAAGGGCCTAGAGGGAAGCAGGAGTGTTATATCAAGGATACTTGGTTTTCAAGGGTGGCTACACAGATTACCCTACAACCTTACTTTGACTGTTTTGTCACTTGTAAGATGATAAGATAATAGGACTAAAACAGCAACTATTGAAAGGCAACTAGGTGATGTAGCACATGAAAATGCTGGGTTTAAATCCTGCTTCAAACGCTTCCTGGATATTCGATTCTAGCCAAGTCAGCCAACCTTTCTCAAGTTCGTTTCCCCATCTATAAAATGAGGATGGTAATAGCTTCTACCTCATAGGGCAGTTGTGAGAACAAATGAGCTAATGTATGTAAAGCACTTTGCCAACTTTAAAGAGCTACATAAATGCTTTAAAACTTTCACTAGCTGCTATCCTCCTTTATCTCTCCCCTCCTTTTCTCAGCCAAATTCCTTGAAAAAAGTATCTAGCTTCCTTGTCTCCATGCCTCACTCAGTCCTAGGCCCTCTACAGCTGGCTCAAATGAAAACGCTCTCTCCAAGCTCACCAAACATCTGACTGCCAGTTGTGACCGTCCTCCCTCACTCGTCATTCTTACCCTATGTGCTGCATGTGACATTGCTGACCACTCTCTTTTCCTGGCTCTTCTCTCTGGGTTCTCTTCCTGTCTCCTCAGTCTTCCTCCTTCCTCCTCCATTCTGTCCTAGTAACCTCCTTAGTTCCTATGGGTTTCACTACCATCTTTATGGAGACAATGCAATTCCATGCCCAGCATGAATCCCTCACTCATTTGTCAAATTGATCTTCCTGAAGTGCAGATCTGACCATATCACTCTCCTATTCAATCAACTCCAGTGGTTCCCTATTACCTCTTTGATCAATTATAAAACCCTATGGCTTCTAAAGCCCCTCCTACCTTTCCAGTCTTCTTACATCTCATATCCCACTTCCCCATGTCCTCTGCAATCCAATGACATGGGCTGCCTCTTCACTCCCTCAAACAAAACCCCCTCTTCTGCAGTGCCTGAAAGTCTGACCCCCCTTAGCTCTACTTCCTAGATTCATGTCTTCATGAAAGCCTCACCTTCAGCAGGAAGCCTGCCTTCTCTCTCAGATTAACTGTTCTTTGTCTTGTGTAGATCTTATTTCTACAGAGCTGTCTGCACATCATCCTCCCCCATTAGACTGTGAGCTCCTTGAAAGCAGTAACTGTTTTCTTTTTCCATCATGTCCTAGGCCATAATTTCCAGCAGTTCCTAGGCCATAAAAGGCACTTAATAAATACTTTCTGACTACTAGGAAAAGACCAACATTCAGAGTACCACAGAGATGTCTGCTGATCTCTGCTGGTTTGACAGTCATTTTTTTTTGGTGGATTTTAAATTTTTTTTTCAATCAATTAAAGTCTTCTTCATTCTCTTCCTCCTCACCCCTCCAACACTGAGCAAGTAAGGTAAGAAAAACAAATCCCATAACAAACATGTATAGCTAAACAAAACAAATTCCTGCATTGGCTATGTCAAAAAAAATGAAAAATCTCAATCTTCACTCTGAGTCCATCCCCTATGTTAGGAAGGGAGTAGGATGTTTTATCATGAGTCCTCTATAATCATGGTGGCTCACTGCATTGGTCAAAGTCCTGGAGAATTTCAAAGTCTGGTTTTACAATGTTGCTGGGGGCAGCTCAGTGGCAGGGGATAGTGCTGGGTCTGGAGTTTGGAAGACTTGAATTCAAATCCAGCCTTAAACGGTTATTAGCTTAGTGATCCTGGGGAACTCACTTGACCTCCTTTTCAGTTTCCTCATCTGTAAAAATGGAGATGATGATAATAGTACCTACATCCTAGGGTTGTTGTGAAATTCATATGAGATAATAACTGTAAAGCTCAGAGCACAGTACCCAGCACGTAGCAGGTGTTACATGTTAGCTATTATTATTGTTAAAATTTTTGTTCTCTTGGTTCTGCTCACACTACTCTTCATCAGTTCAAACAAGTCTACTCTGCTTTCTCTGAAACCATCTCTCCTTTGTCATTTCCTACAGCACCGTAGTACTGCATGATTTTCATATGCCATAACTTGTTAAGCCATTCCCTCTGAAAGGCACCTCCTCCATTTCTAATTCTTTGCCCCCACAAAAAGAGTTACTTCAAATAATTTTTTCCCATTTCTTTAATCTTTTTGGGGCTCCTACTAGCAATCTTGCTGTATCAGAAGGTTTATACAGTTTAATAGTTTTCTGGGCACAATCACAAGCTGCTCCTCAGAACAGCTGGACTTATCAAGAACCACTCTGAACATAGTGCGATGCTCTCAAACTCAACTCTCAGTAGCCTCAGACACTTAATACTTAATAGCCGTGTGACCACTTAACCCCAATAGCTCTGCCTTCCCCCCTGCAAAAAGCAAAAAAAAAAAAAATTTGGCAAACTCAGATTCTTAGTTCATGGTTAACAGCCCCATCTTTACTACAAGAATCTGGCAGCAGCTCATCTGTAATCTCTGAAGCATCTCACCCCTAAACAAATTTAGAGTGAGATTTGGCAACAGAAGGAAATCTACCACAGTCAAACTGGACATTCACTCTGCCATGGGTGATAACAATTAATTCCCTTTCCTAGAAATGGTCCCACTGTAGCCTGTTCAGTAGCAAAACCTGAAGTCCTTAAAAGGAACTCATGATACAATTTATTCTCTTGGCCTCAGTATGCTGTAAAATTATTACAAATCAGCACTTGCTTTTGGTAAACCCCTCTGAAATAAATTCACTGCCATACACACTTGCCCATAGTGAGACTAAACTCCACGGATTTTGTAAAGTATGATGTACAAACAACTTCTGACCTCATTTTAAAATAGCTCCCTGGGCAAAACTAGAAATCTGCTAGCCTTGAAAGTCCAGACTCTTTTCTTAAGACTATTTCCAGCTGCAACCACCACATACTCAAAAAGTGGGATAGTAGTACTAACTACTATTTCCCCTTCCAAAATCCAATCACTGCTTCACCAACTAGCTTTGTATAACTATAGCACTTGACATATAATGCGTTTAATAAATACTTTTTCAGGGGTGGCTAGGTGGAGCAGTGAGTAGAGCGTTGGCCCTGGAGTCAGGAGGACCTGAGTTCAGATCCGGCCTCAGACACTTAACACACACACAAACTAGCCGTGTGACCTTGAGCAAGTTACTTAACCCCAACTGCCCTCCAAAAAAAAGAAAAAAAATACTTTTCACAGAATTTCAGAGTTGGAAGGAACTTCAGTAGTCACTTAAATTCAGCCAATACACTAAAAGATCCCCTAGCATAAAATAACCAAAAAATGATTGTCCAACTTCATTAAAAGGGGAACAAACTCAGTGTCGAAGTAGATGCCCTGGAATCACGAAGAGTTCAAATTCTGCCTCAGACACTTACTAGTTGTGTACCCCAACTGCCTACAAAAATTAAAAAAAAGAAAAAGACCTTAAAAGGAAGGAGAATCCACCAGTTCTCCAGACACTCTAATTGTTAGGAAGTTTTCCATGATGTTTTAATCCCAAACTGGCCTCCTAGAAACATCTACCCAATGCTCCTAATGCCCTCTGAGAACAAAGAGAAGGAATTAATGTTATCTGCAATTCTGACAAGTATGCTATCTATCTAAATTACTGAAAACTGCCATGTTAACAGTTCAACATTAATAGCTACTCTTGGCTCAGTCCTCCAATTACTTCTGAGTTCACCTAACTGTATTACAGTCTAGTACACATCTCTGTCTCTTCACCATAACAGCATGAGATACCATATCAAAAGTTTTACTAAAATCCAGGCAAACTATTCCCCCTCATCTACTAGTTCAATAATCCTATCACAAACAGAAATTAGGCTAGGCTGGCATGACAATTCTTGATGAACTTCCTTTTTTCAGATGTTCACCAACTAGCTTTTTAGTAATTCATTATAAATTTTCACAGAATCAAAGTTAAGCTCACTACCTTCATAATATGCAGAATCTATTGTTTTCCCTTTTATGAAAAATCTAAACATTTGCCATTCTCCAATCTTTTCCATCTGGCTTTCCCATTTTCCATGCTCTTTTAAACATCACTGATAATGGGCTCAACAATGACACGGGGCTCTTTCATTACGTCTAGAGATGTACCTAATCTGAATCAAGGATCTTGAACTCATTAGAAGCAGCTAGGGCTCTCTTACTATATCCTTTTTTATGCTGAGTTAACTGTCAACCATTTGTGTTCTGTTACTTCCAATACCAAAGTCACTCTCCTTGGCACAGAAAAAGAAGTGAAATAAGAATTGCCCAATTCTGATTGCTCTCAGTTGTCAGTTATTATCATCTCATCTTCAACAAGCAAAGATCCTAGCCTTTCTTTGAGCCTCCTTTTTTCTCCAAATATAAAGGGGAAAAAACACAGTCTTTTTCTTGTCTTTTGCTTCCCTTGCCAAGTTCAACTCATTCTGAGCTTTAGGATTCTAGATACTTATACTCATTCTCTTATCTGTCCTTGTTTCCATCTTTTGTACTTTAAAAAAAATCTAAGCTTATTGCTGAGCTCTTCTGCCTCCACACTGGCTTCTTCAGACAAATCCATTTTTTTCTCCTCACAGAATTGTTTCCCTCTGTGTCTTTACAATTTTTTTTTTAATTTGAGGAAGTTTATTTTTACCTTTTTTTTTTTTTGGAGGGAGAAGGCAGGGCAATTGGGGTTAAGTGACTTGCCCAAGGTCACATGGCTAGCGTGTTAAGTGAGTGTGTGAGGCCAGATTTTTTAGAATTTATTTTTAAACATCTCCTGGTAACTTATTCTGCAGCATTTTAACCCATGAAATTCTATTTTTCCTCTCAACCCTTTGAAATCTGTTTCCAAAATCTATGTTCAGATTTCCTTTTCTCTATCAGAAACACTAGAGCAGTCCTTACCTTCCAGGTTCCCATCAGTCCCACCTCCGCAACCATCTCTTCCCTGTTGATAAGAACCCCATGAGGAAGAGAATTCCTCCGGGGCCTCCCCCTTTTCCAAAGGGGGTTAAATCGCCATTAAGGTAATTCGACAAGTAATTAGCTTCTTTGCTTTTGGAAGAAATAGAAAGCTCCGGCAGAATCTGCAGAACTGAAGGCTTTTGTCACAGTTAGTGCCTTGGTGCCAGGCTGCTCCCTCAAACTCTTCTTCTAGCTTCTCTTTTGGTCCAGATGGGTTGGATTTTCACATTGAGTCTGTAAACACTTAATAAGGGCTAACTATGTGCCAAGTACTGTGCTATACTTCAGTGAGTATGTTGTATAAAGCTAAATAGTCACTAGATAAATTCCAGATTTTCCCATGAGACAGATTTCAGAGATATTCAAGTAAAAGGAAAATGTCATTCCTGTAAGCTTTCTCTTTTACAGCCATAGAAGCCAACATTTGATAATCCCCAAATCAAAATAACCAAGAGTAAAAAAGAGAGCAGATGACCTGGTGATACTCTCAAGGTACTGTCACTTCTATGCCTGTGAATGTCATCATAAGAACTGCACGCTCCAACAAACAGCACTACAAATCTGCCCAACAAATTCATGCTTCTAAGTGAAGAAAAGGCATGTATGTCAGAAGACAACTGCATTTTACCAACACTCTCCTAAAAGGATTCTAAGTCTATTAATATAAATCTATTAGGATGTGCTAACTCTTCCTCTGCAAAAGCTCTTGGCTTGTTGCTAAATATAGCCCAGGAAATGGAATGAGAGCACGTGTAGGTGCTCTCTAGTTTTGGGTTCAGAGGATTCCCATGGTCTGACAAATAGAATATTCTCATGGTTGGTTTGCTAGACTTTAAGAATACACAGGAGATAGAAAAGAAGCTAGTTGTCTCAAGATGGCTCTAAACAGTCACCGCTGCTTTGTATGTTTTCCTTGGTCCAGTGTCTAAAATTCTTTGATTATGATGAATGGTGCCTTTTAGAGTGAGGAATCCACCCTCTTTGGGGGGTGAGGGTTGATGTTTTGTTGATCAAATAAGGACTCTGGACCGGAAGGTGTCAAACTTGGGGAGTGTCTGATAGGGTTGCCTGTCTATCCACCTCCAAGTTTGTTTCCCTTCCAAGGAATTTCCAAACCACAGGGCAGTGCTCCGAATCTGAAAGCAATTACTCACCAGAATGAGAGAAATTTGTTCTTGAACTACTGTGAATACTATATATCTTGATTATATTTTCTGTGGGATGAAAAAAGTACTTTCCCATACCCGATACTCATTGTTACCTTGAGTACTAGGAACAGAAACTATTGACATTTACCTACATATGAAAATATAAACAGTTCTTTGTTTTTCATTTTCCAAAGTCAACTTGAGGTGAAGGCAAAATGAGCCAAAGAGAGTGATTTGATGGACCACCCCCAGAGTGATTGCAGTTTTGAGGAAGCTCAAACCTTGGAAAGCCAGGCAACAGGAGAGGGGCTCCTAATGGAGACTGCTGTGCATAAGCCTTGTATGTCTATGTGCAGCAAGCATGTGGGCACCTACACACACACACACACACACAGTATCAGCCAATTATACATCACATTAGAATGTAAGCTCTATGAGGGCAAGAGCTGAGTTTTCTTTGAATCCCTAGTGCTTAGAACAATGCCTGGCTAAAAGTAATGCTTTTGATTCATTCAATCATCGATCTAATTCAGAGGGCTATACAATGTTTCAGGGATTGCTACAATAAACATGCTACTATCAGCAGCATGTGGAGAACTTCACTATAAACAAAAATACTTATTCCATTTGGATTCTTCACTGGACATCCTCTAGGGAGTGGCAAACACTTCTGGTGATCATAAACACCCATTTTACACCTTTTTTGATATTTATAAGCAGGGACCAAACAACATTATTTCTGTTGTATCTTTCCAAGAATTTTATGACTTTCAAACATACGTGAGATACCTTGTTGAAGAATATGGGTTTTAGGGCCAGTTTTCTTATTGAATTAAGTTCTTTTTAAAAACCCAACAAACAATAAGCATAATAGGGCAGATCTATTTTCTGCATCTTTCAGTGAATTATGTCACTACAAATACGCAGTCTGATGTAGCGTAGGTTTTGTCAAAGTCTTTACGTTCCCTTCTCATACCTTCCATCAGGGATGCCTTTGATCAGATGTGTCAAACTCATAGCCTGCAAAACTCCCTGTGGCCTGGAACCAGATTAAAATGTGAATGGAAAATGTTTAACAAGATAAATAAAAAGACGAGTCGTCTTTTTATTTATTTGTGGTTTCTCCTTTAACTTAATACCACTGCCCTAAATAGTCCATGCTCAAATATTTTGTAGAGATAGGAAAGTTGGAATACTGATTAGTAGTTACTGACAATCTCATGCATGCCCTTTTCTGGCCTAAGCATTTATATTCTCTCCTATATTCAGTTATCTTGAGAATTGAGCCCTCTCAACACCTCACAATTATTTTGCCCCCATTGTGTGTAGCTACCCTAATTCAGTTGCTCTTTCCATACTTGTTTTCTGTAAATACCACTTCTAGCTCTTCACATCTAAGACCACCATGTCATCCAAATGTCATAAGTCCCACTGTCAATGACAGAGAAAAATGGCTTCTTGTTTTATGAGGCACTACTGCTCTTTGTCTTCTGTCAGTCTTCTCAAGATTTTACAAACAAGCTTATATTCTAAATCTTGGGTCATCAAGCATCTGCTGGATAAAACTAAGCTAAGTGGTCAGTAGATAGTGTTCTATTTGGCATCAGAAAGACTAGATTTCAAATTCTCCCTCAGACAATGATCAGTTTATGTGACTTAACCTTTCTTAATCCCAATTTCTTCATTTGTAAAATGGACACTACCTCACATAGCTGTTATGAGAAACAAATGAGAAACCATAGGCAAATCACTGTGTAAACTTTAAAGCACTACATAAAACATATAAAGCACTATTATCATTCACACCATAAGGTGGCTTCTAGTCTAGCAAATGATTCACATTGGTTAAATTTCTGCAAGAAATACTGATAGTTGGGGCGGCTAGGTGGCGCAGTGAATAGAGCACTGGCCCTGGAATCAGAAGGACCTGAGTTCAAATCCGGCCTCAGACACTTGACACACTTACTAGCTGTGTGACTTTGGGCAAGTCACTTAACCCCAACTGCCCTCCAAAAAGAAAAAAAAGAAAAGAAATAGTGATAGTCCATCAATGTCTGTTCTTTTACCCCCTTCCTATTTTTTCAGAATCAAATGCTTATATAAATAGCTCAGGTATTATTAAAAAGGTTTTTAACTACATAGTATTATCTTAGTTTTTATTAACTTTGTTCTAATTTGGCAATGATTTTTATCTTAGCTTTGTAAGCTGATGACTATACATAGAGAGTCAGTTTAGAAATAACTCCCATATGGGCAACAAGTTGTTTTTGATCTAGTAAGATAAAAACAATTTCATTTTTGATGCTTACCATATCCAATACCTCCTAATTCTTCTTGAATATTATATTATATTCAAGATAGTATACAAGGTTTCTTTCTGACCCACAAGTCTTTGGGTTCCATTTCTTACTAAGTTATATTCTGAAACTTTTTTCTACTCTCTTCCCTTATACTACTCACTCCTTTATTGAAGTTGTAAGCATTAAAGCATAAACTGGAGAATTTAATGAGGTCTTTGGCTGAATCTGTTAAATAGGGGCAGCTAGGTGGCACAGGGCACAGAGCACTGAGCCTAGAGTCAGGAAGACTTAAGTTCAAATTTGGCCTCAGATAACAAACTGTGTAACCCTAGACAAGTCACTTAACCTAATGGTTTTCCTCAGTTTCCTTATCTAAAAAATGGGAGTAAAAATAATAGCACCTATCTCCTAGCACTGTCGTGAGGATCAAATGAAATCATAATTCTAAAGTGCTTGGCACAGTGCACAGCACACAGAAAGTGCAATATAAATGTTAGCTATTACTATTTCTCTAACTGAATCCTCTACCACAGATGTTGAGACGTAAATTTAAATAATCATTGTGGTTTTATTTCCCACAATGTTCACAAGTACTGCAACATGAGATGAGTATGAAATTGTATTTCTTTTTGTCTTTGGATGCATGACAAAGCCAATTTAGCCAACTCCTTCATCTGCCTCTCCGATGAAGGACCTGCATCCTTACCTTTAGCTGCAGACTGCTTTTGTCTTTTGGTTTTATTTTTATCAAGATTTTTAAGATTCATATGACTTAATTCCTTAAGTGTGTCAACTAGTTTTTACAGCTACTCTAAAATATAAAATGAAAACATGGCACCAAAAAGTATGAAATCTTTCTAAGACAAAAGAAAGTTTAAGATGGAAAAGATAAACCTGTTGTCTCCCCTTTCCTTTCCAAAAAAACAACAAAAACTGAAACACCACAAGGTAGTAAGGGCCAATACGCTAGGAGGATAAAGTTGGTGCTAATTAAGTAATAGCACATTTGGAAAAATTGTTGATAAAACTACTTCCAACTGAAAAGGTGCAGATATAGACTTGTTTATAACAGCATTTTTAAAAAGTCCTACAGGATTGTGGAGAGAATATGACAGTAGTAAGCAACTAGTGAGTTTATCTAAGTATGACGATGAAAAATGAAATTACTACCTGTTGAAGCTAGAAAACCCAGTTTTCTCAAAATTTTAGTGCTGAGACCCCTGACCCTCATTTCTCTAACTTTCCAAAAAGAAATTTCTATCACACTAAAAGTAAGTAGAAATGAATTTGCGCTACTAAAGTCTAATGTCAATTAGACTAAACAAAAAGACTAAAAATCAATAATTAGCAAAAAATGAGGGCAACAACGTCTAGATGACAGTGAGAATCTGAAGAAAGAAGGTCAGTCATTTGACAAAACTTTAAATTAATGAAGAGAATGTGAAACATTCTATGTTAGGTCTCAAAGAAGATTTGATACATCACAACAAAGATAAACAAGTCTAATATGACTTGGATAAGAATGCCATCACATGACTAAAAGAAAATATACAAGTCCAGAAGTAGAATGACAGAAGAAACAGTATTATGTCTGGTACTTGAATATTTTTATTTAAAATTAAACACACATCATATAAAGCAGAAAACTTATATGGCCATAACATAAATTAAAGGGCATAAAGAACTTAGTTAAAAGAATTATGACAAGAACAGAAGATCTCAGGGACCAGAAATAAGATAAATTTTTATTTAAATACAAGAACAGTACAAACAGCAAAAATAACAAAAAATAAAAGCTCTGGAATATAAAGAGAATGATAAGTCCTTCATACTAATAGAGTGATCTCAATTCAGTTTTCCATTCAAGATCTTTTACTGGCAGGGGCGGCCAGGTGATGCAGTTAGTAAGAGCGCCGGCCCCAGAGTCAGGAGACCCGGGATTGGTTCCAGCCTCAGATACTTAACACCCACACAACATAACTGCCCATGTAACCTTGAGCAAGTTACTTAACCCCAATTGCTTAAAAAAAAAAATTAAAATAAAAAAAAAAGATCTTTTACTGGCTAACACCTTACCAAGTAAAATATCAACCTCTTATCTTGGGCTCTAAAATTCTTCTACATTATGATATTGTCCTATCTTTCCAATTTTATTTCACATTACTCTCCCCTCTCATACTCTACATTCAAGCTAAACACACACACACACACACACACACACACACACACACACACACACACACACACACACACACACACACACACACACACAGCCTTTTCTCATATCCTTGCCTTTGCTACCATTGTTCCTTAGGCATGACATCTCTGCCACCACCTACATACTGAATTCCTGCCCATCCTTTAAAGACCAACTCAAACGCACATTTTTCCATGTAGTCTTTCCTGATTCTCTTGTTAATAATGGCCTTTACCCCCTTCAGTCATCAGAGTTCACACAGAGCAGGGATTCCCTGTGAGGTCCTCCAAAGGTTCCTGTTTAACATCATGTCCCAAGAGACACTGCAGAACCTCCTAGAAGAGGTCTGTAATTACCAAAAGAATTTGGTCTGTCCACCTACACAAAAAAGATCAAATGGATAAGGAATATCTATAGCCTAGATTTCAACACGTATTTGGATAGAGAGCCTGTCTAACCTGGGACAGACAATATAGACGGACAATAAGCTGGGTCCGAAGTTGAAAAGAAGAAAAATTAAGAGGTTAGATTGCTTTCAGAAAAATGCGAAGTTTTTCTTTTTTCACTGACCTCAAGTTTTCCATGAAGTAAAAGCCCACCTTTACAATACCAACATTTTACTGGTGTTGCTATGTAGCACAAAATGTATAACATCATTGCCTTCGAAGAACTATCATACAGTTGAAAGAGTACACAGGCTCTAGATTTAAATGCTTAGTGTTCAAATCCTATCTCTTAGCAATTTGGCAAACAGTACATACCCTTTGATCTGGCAATACCACTACTAGGTCTGTACCCCAAAGAGATCATAAAAAAGGAAAAAAAAACCTACATGCACAAAAATATTTATAGCAGCTCTTTTTGCAATGGCAAAAAATTGGATTGAGGGGTTGCCCATTAATTGGGGAATGGTTGAACAAGCTATGGTATATGAATGTAAAGTAATACTATTGTGCTATAAGAAATAATGAGCAGGCAGGTTTCAGAAAAATCTGGAAAGACTTCTATGAACCGATGCAAAATGAAATGAGCAGAAGCTGGAGAACATTGTACACAGTAACAGAAACATTGTGTGATGATCAACTATGAATGACTTCCCTCTCCTCAGCAATACGAGACATTTCTGGACTAGTTATTTGCCATTGCTGATTCCACTAGATTCTATCACATGCAGCATGTGATTTCCTATTGCTGATTAAGGTGACCTGGGTAGAATAAATTTTACAGAGAATGAGCAGAAGCCTTTGATTATCCTCCCTTCCCTCTTTAACTAGTGACAACTCTTAGAAATGCAATGTGCAGAGTTAATTCTCAATTATTTGTATATACTACTAGTGAACAAATAATCCAGATAAATTTTATTTTGGCATCCACTGAGCTACTTGACAGGTAATTCCTGCTCAGGAAACCATTTTTAATGCTAAATATTCACTATTCACAATAAAACGTACCAGAATTTTAAATTATTCTAAGTGTTTTAAGTCTTAACAGTTTCTCAAAGAAACACTACACAGATAAAGGAAACCATCATCAGGAGAGAATAAGCCTCCTCAGTTGCTCTAACTTTGTCTAATCTCAGGATCATGGATTTAAAGCTAGAAGTGCCCTTAGAGGCCAACCTCAGGACATGAACCCATCAGGTCTTTCTGGTTCCAAGCCAGGTACTTTATTACACCATGTTGCTTCCAGCAATGCCAACTGTACCAGTTCTTGCCAGGATTCTGAAGCCTTCGGAAATACTCTCATCCTCCTCACTAGCCTAACACCCCTCCTCCCTCCCTCCCTCCAGCAAGCCTTATTTCAACAGAGTTGAGGCAAAGCTAATGAACTAGTGGACCTCTCTGTCCCAAAATCTACTCCAAGTCAGTTGCATCTGTGGTAAAACTTCAATGAAGTTAGGAATAAGGACCTCCAAACTCATCAATGTAAGCTTTTGAATTTTTATAGTTCCTTTGAAAAAATTCCAATCTTATCTCACAGTGATTTAAGGGGAAATCTATCCACATATATGCCAAGATAGTTGAGAGACCGGGGCAGTAGTAGTGCCCTTAGCAGATAAAATTCTCAGGAAGACTCAGTAGAGGAGATGAAAATGCGGGTGGGGAAAAAAATAGGAATAGGTGAGCTTTTAAGGTTTTCCCTTGGAACACATTATTTTAGTAAAATGTGCTCCATATATCTACCTCAGAACAGAAGCAAGATGATGATATAATACACAAAGTGACTTACAAACCTCAAAGTAATATTAAATGTCAATTATTATTTACCATAATGTCATTTGTTCACTGTAGATTATGATGTGTAAACCTTATGTACTTTAGATCACAAGCCATTTGACAGAAAACTGTTGCCGAGGACTCCTAACAAACTGACCTTTACTCAAGTGTCTTATGTGATACCTTTATCATGAAGAAACAAAGACTGGAAATAAGACTCAGAATTTGAAAAGAATATCTAGGATCAGATCCTATCTAAGATGTGACCTCTAAAGTTTATTAGAAGAGACCTGGCCCTTCCTGATACATACCATCCTACAAAGGAGACTGAGAATAGCTCATTCACTATATTGTAAATCTCTCTCCCATCACAGCCTAGGGGATTACACAATTATGATCAAGTCCTGTCTTTCCTGTTTGAATGACACAAAAATACTTCTGGAACTTCTGAAAGATTAGTAGCTTTTTAACCAAGTGCTGAACTTTTTTTTTTTTAAAGCAATTGGGGTTAAGGTTATAACTTGCTCAAGGTTACACGGCCAGTTATTATTTCTGGGTGTGGTGCTGAGTATCTGAGCCCGGATTTGATCCAGGTCATCCTGACACTGGAGCTGGTGCTCTTACTCGCTGAGCCACCTGGCCGCCCCTAAGCAATCGGGGTTAAGTAACTTGCTCAAGGTTACACGGCCAGGTGTTTCTGGCTGGGTGCTAAGTGTCTGAGCCCGGGATTCGATCTCCAGGTCTTCTCAACACTGGAGCCGGTGCTCTTACTTGCTGTGCTACCTGGCCGCCCCCAAGTGCTGAACTTTAAAAAAAAAAAACAAAGTAAAGCTGGAAACTTTGTTTCCTTCTTTTGTTCAGACAGGAGAAATAGCACAACCACTGTTCCAATGGAAAAATCTCTGCAAATTTCTTTAACCTCTGAGAATTCAATTTCCCTAAGAGTTCCCACTCTCTTTACTACTTTATCTTACCTATGTAGTTAGCACAGATTTTAAATTCACATTTTCAGGTGTCCTTATCTTCTCAAAGAAACATTTGTACATATAACTCGATTATACTCTTAAATTCTCTGTTCTGAACCAGAGCAGAAGGAAGAAGAAAGAAGGAATACTGTCACAGCAGATTAATTGACTAAATTAGTGAGTAAAGACAAATGCCTCAACTAAGAAGCAACTTCAGCTCAGTGTTTACCACCTTCTTCAGTGAAGAATGTACCCATGAATTGGTCAAGGATATTTCACCCCAGTCTTCTATCTGCCAATTCACATATACATTATTTTTATACCGACACACCAACAAGCCTCTGTTCTCCCTTTACCATGGTTTTATCATTCCCTATATTCCTAATCAAAAAATGTAAAGAGAACTGAGGAAAACAGGGATTCTATAATATAGCAAAGACAAAGTATTGTACTATAATGCAAGTTAGGAAACAGTATCTTAAAGGCTAGTTCTCCCCATCAATAGCTCTCAAAAAGTTCTCTCCTATTGAAAATTTGTCACTTTTCTTGCCTGATTCTAAATTAAAATCTTTAGAATGGTCTCTTTCATAGCTTCATAACAACACAACAAAAAATGCCAGTCTTCTCACAGTCCTTTCAACATAGATTATTCCTGTTTTTTTCCTTTTTGTCTATTTCACTTATTTTCATTTGCAGTTCTCTTGCTACTATGCGAAGCATATTTTAACAAGGCGATTTATAATTGTAATTCTTCTCCTAAAACCTGTTTATATAATTCTACCACTCACTTATCTGTTGGTGAATGGCTTTTGATCCTAAGTATTTGCATCAAGTCCCTGTATGTTCTGCATAGCTAACATTTATGAAATGTGATGAAGATATTTTTCCTTAGCATGGAACAAAAACAAAAGCATGACAAACAAGGTATTAATCCTTTTGTTTCCTTAACTGCCGTGGACCCATCAAACCTCAAAGTCGACCAAATTAAGTTGGATCTCACTGTCATTAGTAGCTTACACTAGTAAACCAACTCAAGAACTTATGATTGGTTATTGTTCAGCCATATCCAATTTAGACTCACCAATTCAAAGGAATTCTTCTAAGTACTCTTAATTTATCATTTCTTAGAAGTATTTGAATTAAAATGTGCAGGCTCACCAATTAAGGTATTCTTCCATTCACTAGTATCATGAAAGACTCAGTCCAAGTTTGCTAAGATACTACTTGCAAATGAAATGATTATACATAGTAAACACAATAAATTCCTATTTCATTCCTTCTTTGGCAAGGAGAGGCCACCCTGTCATGTGGGACAGGAGTAAAAGAGGAGAGATGTCACTGAACTAGTGTCAAAAGAGATGGTGGTATAATCTAATGTCTTTTATTCTAGTCAGCTGAAAATATAAAAACCATCACAGATGGGAATATTCACGGAAAAGGAAGATAAGAAAGTTATGCCATTCCATCCTGTCTTCTCCAGCAGACTTACTCCATATCAACCCCACTCTCTCACTAAGTTTCAATTGCTCCTTATCTATAGGATGCTTCCCTGTGGCTTGCAAACACACCCATGTCTCCCCATCATAAAAAAAAAAAAAATCATTTGACCCACCCACACAGAGAGCTATCATATATCTTTCCTCCATTTCAGGGTTACCTCCTTCAGAAGACCATCTATAATTGAAGCCTCCACTTCCTTTTATATCACTCTTCCAAATCCTCTGCAATCTGACTTCCAGGCTTACCATTCAACTAAAACTGCTTTTTCTAGAATTACCAATGATCTCTAATAATTGCCAAATCTAATGGCCCTTTATTCTCCTTTTTTTCCCAGTTGCTATATAATGCTTTGATACTAAATGGTTATAAAGTATCCAGTGACAGCCATAAGTAGAGAATTACCATGATTGCCATCTGTTCAGTTATATAAAAAACAACTTTTAAAAATTACTAGAAATCCACAATTTAAAAGGTAAGGAGACCACTAATCAAAACTAGCATTTCTTAGACAAGTACCATGATTCAATTATCAGAATCTCCCATGAAGGTAGAGAGGTCAGAGGAATCCCAGGGGAGGGGGTGAGGAGGGAAATAATAAAGGATAGTTGGTTGTTAGGAATGTATTTTAGCTCAAAGGCAGCTCAGTGTAAGCTGGGGTGAAGAAAGTCATGTAGTCCTTGAGGAGAGAATAGGAGCTTTTGTTTCAAATCAGGAAAGCATCCAGACAACATTACTACATGTAGGACCTAGCCAACTAGGTGGTTTCTTCTTGGGATCTACATTTTTTTTTTAATCTCTTCAAGCTTTTTGGCTAAGTTTGGAATTTCATAGCTCTGAGCCAGATACATCCCACCACACTGCTGAGTGTAAATCCTAGCAAAAAGAGGATCATAGTGATGGTGATGATGGTGGTGGCAGCAGCTGAAGCAAGAGTCTAATGGCCCTTTCTTAATACTCATCCTTCTTGACCTCTTGGCAGTCTTTGACACTACCAACCATCTCTTCTCCTTGAGAGTCCCTTCTCCACAGGTTTTTCTTGACACACTTCTCTCTTGGCTCTCCTCCTCCCCATCTAACTTCCCTCTTTGCTTGATCTTCATCCAGGTCACTCATGCTAACCATAGGTGCCCCTAAGGCTCTGTCCTAAGCCTCCTCCTTCTCCTCCTATACCTGGTGATCTCTTCAGTTCCCATGGTTTCAGTTATCGTCTTTATGCAGATAATTCACAGATCCATCCAAACTTAACCTCTCTCCTGACTTCCAGTGTGGTTTCTCCAACTACCTACTGGATATCTTAAACTGGATGTCCTGTAGACATCTTAAACTCAACATGTCTAAAACTGAACTCAATTTCCCCCATAAGTACCCCTCACCCCACATTCTAACTTTCCTATTTATGTTGAAGGAACCAGCATCGTCCTAGTCTCCCAATTTAGTGGTCATCCTGACCCCTCAATCTCACATCCCATATCCAATCTTTTGCCAAGTCCTGTTGACTTTACCTTTATGACATCTCTCACAAGTGTCTCCTTTCCTCTGATACTGCTGCCATCACTGTCCGTAGGCTATCACCTCATGCCTAGGCCATTGCAATAGCCTGCTGGTTGGTTTTTCTGCCTCAAGTCTCTCTTCCAAGCTCAGTCTATCCTCCAGTCAGTTGTAAAGCTAATCTTCCTTAAATAAAAATCTGACCTTTTCACCTTTCCCCACCAATTTTACAAACTCCAATGGTTCCCTATCACCTCCAGGATCAAATATAAATCCTTTTGTTAGCCTTTTAGAGCCCTTCTTAATCTGGTCCCTTCCTACCTTTCCAGTCTTACCTTAACTCCCCTCTACATTCTACAATCCATCATCCCTGGACTCATAACTGTTTCTCATACAAAACTTTCCATCTCCCAACTCTAGGCAGTTTCACTGGCTGTCCCCATGGCTCGAATTCTCTTTACTCAATTCTGCTTTCTGGCTTTCCTGGTTCTCCAGGTCTCAACTCAAATCCCACCTTCTGCAGGAAGATTTTCCCAGTCTCCCTTAATGCTAATGCTTTCCCTCTGGGGTTATCTCCAATTTATCCTGTATAGATCTTGCTTATTTATAGTTGCTTGCATACTGTCTCTCCCATTAGACTGTGATTTCCTTGAGAAGGGGAACTGTTTTTGCCATCCCTAACACTTTGCAGCATATGTCATATAGTAGGAGCTTAATAAAATACTTCCTTGTAGACTCAACTAACCTTAGTGTACAAGAGAATATTTCCTACCTGGCTAGCAGACTATGTTTGCTTTGTCTTCAGAAGGATGGATTTCTTTTGTACTTTCTACCCACTGTAGATGTACAGAAATGGATCCCTATAAATCACATACTGACTTAGAAAACCACAAATTAACATTATTTATGTTTTATTGCATTTTTATTGATTTTTTTGTTAAGTATTTCTTAATTACATTTTAATATGGCTTAGGAGTTTTGTGGACACAAGTCAGATGCTTCTGATAAAGATCAAATTAGGGAGTTATTAATAGCACTAGAAATAGGAATACAATTAGACAGGCTCATCAAGATTGGAATTTAAGGGAATCACAAGATAATTAAAGGCTAGGTTATATCCTAGGAAAAGCAGCAGGAGTTCTAACACCTTTTTAGGCTACGGTAAAATGGAAGAAAAAAAATACAATAGTATACACACACATGCACCTATATCAAAGAAGAGAGGAAAAGGAACTCATAATCAAAAGGAATCTGTTTTCTGATTAGTGTTATTACAACATGAGGGTAGAACAGATAACTCTTAAGCCATGTTCCCTCACCAAGATCTATGATTCTATAACCATTAAGGGGGTTCCTATGAAAGGAAAGCTCAAAATAACATAGAAGACATCTCCAAAAACTGGCTCCAGAACACAGAATTTTATCACTAAGTCCCATTTCCAGCCCAGGAATGCATTCCCAGTAAGCAAATATGGTCACAGTAAAAAAAAAAAAAGTAGGAAAGGAAAGTAATTATAGATAAAAATAGATAACTATATTTTAAAGGTTTTTTTCTTTAAAGCTTTTACTCTGATATTTTAAAAAGTGATTTTTAAAAACCTGAACAAAGTAACTTCAATAAAAATCTAATTGCTTGACTTCAAAGGTATCTTTCATAAAATATTGGTTTCTTACTCAGTGGGCATTCAAGGAGTATTTGATGACAAATACTAAAGGCATAAAAAATTTCTCCTGCTTGTGCAAAAGCAGAGAAAGAACCTAAAAAGAGAGTTAAGCAACAAGCTCAATGTGCATTATTAATGGTTTATGATTTATGGATAGGCATACATGTGTACAGATAACCATGCTAATGTTTCATCTCACCTAGGAGTCCAACATTTCCAAACTCCATTTGGCTTCTGGCCTTGAAGCTGGATGTTTTCACGTCAAGCAAGCTTCTGCAAAGTATGTACAATGATTCCCTTGAATAACAAAGTTTAACTGACAAAAAGTTCCTTCCTTTAATAAAATTGACCTAGATGTGGCAGAGAGTTAAGGGAAATTCTGGTAGTCTCAAAAAGCTGCTGTGGCAGTAATAGCTGAGGAGATAATAGCACCAGCTTTCTCAATAGGCACACTTGTTAGGTTCTTGGCCCAGGTAAGAAAAGGGTCCCACTATCTAGATGTCCAGAGTCTAGTCATTAGAGAGTATTACTCAGTGACAGCTGATACCTGGCTCACCAGGAATACACACTTAAATCTATATCTCCTCTCTATTTGAATAATTTCTATATCTAACAAGAAAGCTTCTGATAGTATGCTGCTGGAGCCATTTTCATAAGCTGAAGCATTACAGTGCAGTTTTATAGTAAAGAGTATATATGAATTAACCCTGTGGATAGAACAAGTTTCACTTTCAAAACAATGAAGAATAATACAATTTCTGTGACATTTGCTCTATCCTAATTCTACAAAAGGGACTATAGTACAACACCAAAGTATATGAATGCAACTTACCCATGGAAACATACTTTTAAGTCTCTGATCCCTAATGCACGCTCTGTTCATTAAACCACAAAGCAGCCTTGAAGTATTAGGGTTTCCACCAACTAAATAAGAGGTTCGATAACTCAACATACAAGGATAACACTGCTGGTGCCAAAGGTACAAAACAAATTTCAGGTATTAAAAATATTTAGGGCATAAAGTAAATTTCAGATTGGTAACATATTTAGGAAACAATTACATCTGGCACAAAATTAATTTGAAAAATATTAGGCTAAATTCTGAGCAGTCACTTTTGCTTTACAAGTTACATAAATCCCAGAACTCAGACAACTATAGGAAGTTTTGATTTCGGTCAAAAGACATTTGATATCCAAAGGAAAGTCATAATTAATCCCACCACCACCAATATACTTTATTTCTATGGAGTTCAAAATACTTCACATTTATAATCTCATTCTCATAATTTAAAGATCAAATGACAGTAAGTAGTATTCTCCTTCACATTATTCTACTTTACAAATGCAAAACTTGAGTCCCAAATAAGATTTGCCAACAATGTGTATTATGGTAATAAAGGTAATACAAGTGTATTACTATTCCTTTAATACAGTTTTCTTCACAGAAATTTTCACATGGCACAATAACATACCATTTCATTCATATACCACAATTTATTCAAACATTCCCCAATCACTGGGCCCATGATTTTTTACGTTTGTTTTGCTACTAAAAATGAATTTTTTAAATACAAATTGTTTTTTCTCCTTTCATAACGTCCTGATGGCAGAAACTAGCAAAGATAATATTGTACATATCAGAAAGTACAGATTATGACATATGCTTTTTTGGACATGGCTAATACAGGAATTTGTTTTACTTGTCTACACATGTTTGTAATAGGAGATTTTGTTTTTCTTGCTTTCTCAATAGAGGTGAGGACAAAGAGACAAAGTAGATCTTTACTTAGAAAATCTTTGAGATCAAAACGTATGAACATTTTTCTAACTTCTTAAGTATACTTCTATGTGATTTTAAGAGTGGAAAAAATTCCCAGCTCTACAGTACTGAATTCATCCATCTTTTAATATCCTTGTCAATTTGGTATACGGCAATCATCAAGAGTAGTTTTAATATACACAAAAAATTGAACTTCACAGGCAATCTTCTGTTGTTCTCTGTACATTGAAATGTTCACTGCAATCACTGAAATCTATCATAATTCTAAATCTCTTTTCAAGTTCCCTATATCACCTACCTTCAACTTCTCCTTTCCTTTTAGCAGAGGGTCTTCTTAGCTCCTATTTTACTGAGGAAAATAAAGCCTATCTCATCAAAGGAAAAAGCTTCCTCTATATCAAAACCATTCTACATAATCCTCTATTCTCTCCAGTTTTGCTTCAGTATCTAAAAAGCAGCTGTTCTCTTTGGCAAATTCAATCCTTAAATTTGTGTTTCAATCTCATCTCCTCCCTATGTCCTGTAAAAGCTCACTCACCTCACTGATCATCCTGCACCCCATTTCATCTTCAGCTGCTTCTTATCCAATGGACTCTTTCCCTGCTGCAAACAAACATGCCCTTCTCCTGTTCAGAGTCAAGAAAAAGAGTCACCTACATTCACATTATCTTCATTTTCTCACCTCCCATTCACCTTTTGATCTGGCTGCCAATCCTATCAATAAACTGACCTTTAGGGGCAGCTAGGTAGCACAGTGAATAGAGCACCAGCCCTGGAGTCAGGAGGACCTGAGTTCAAATGTGGCCTCAGACACTTAACACAAAAACAAGCCACGTGACCTTGGGCAAGTCACTTAACTCCAATTATCCTCAAAAAAAAAAAAAGAATAAAAATTTTAAAAATAGACTGACCTTTACAAAGTTATGAACAATCTTAAATGCTAAATCCACTGATCTTTAAAAATATATTTTAACTGATGTCACAAAGTTATTTTAACCATCCTCCCCATGATAAGCATGACGTTTCTGCTTGGTTCTCAGCTCTGAATCATTATGAGTTATAAACAAATCACTTCCCTGGGGAACAACTGATACCACCGTCACATTCTAAAGAGAAGAAAAATGACAGAGGGTAAAGATCTACTAAAAAATTGAAAGTAGTTACCAAAGAAAATTTGGATCAAAGAAGAACAATTAAGCAGAACTATTTGACACAATGATCATACTTGACAATATTCTGTTGTTGCAGCCCTCCTAAGTGTCTTTTCTCAGGCCTCATCCTACATCTCCCTGCAGTTTCTGACACTGTGAAGCACAACTCTCCCTGAATACTCTCTCTCCTTTGACTTCAGGGACACAGCTCTCTCGGTTTTCCTGCCTTACCATACCTACTAGACGTCCTTCAGTTACCAGGAAGCATTCCAACAAGGTCAGATATAATTATCACTGCATTCTAGTGTTATTAGCAATTGCTGGCACCCCTGACTACGTGTGCCAGAGAAATAGCATAAAGAACAACATGGAGCATGTGTGTAACTGGAAAAGAGTGTGCATTTCATGTGGTAGGAATAAAATATAAAGACAGGTGGCCCAAATAGTACACTGGTATTCTGCTATGTTAAAACAGGAAGGCCTTAGTAGATGAATGGATTTTTACCTAAGATTTAGGGGAAAATTCCCAAGTACCTTAATGTTTATAAAGTATTTTTAAAACATACTCAGTTTAGCCAATAACCTTGTGAGTTAGGTATTGCAAACAGCATTACTCCTTTTTTGCAGATGGGGAAGTGAATAGTGTTCATGCATTGTGATATTTGTTTCCCAAAACCCGTTTGGCCCCTTAGCCACAGACTACTTTGGTCATAAATCCTTATTAATAATTGTTTGTATGAGGTTCTCCACTAATTTGCTACTGTTCCTGGCTAAACAGTAGCTAAACACTTACCAAATCAATCATAATTTTCATCATACACCCTCAAGGATATTTGAAATTTATAAGGCAAAGTCAAGCTAATGAGAAAAAAATTATCCATTACAAAATGTACAATCTGAAACATAGAACAAATATATCTATTTAGATAAGCCTTTCTGACATGAGCAGAGAAAGAAAAAATTTTGTCAGTGCAAGTTTATAAAATGGAAACATGCTACAATAAAAGTTTTAAGCAACAAGAAGCAATTTTGAGGACAAAAATTGCCAAATGATAGCAAAAACTGCAAAAAAAGAAGTCAGAAAATGTCAAATTTTGAAAACAAGCAAGGCAGTGAAGAGTAGACAAATAGAAAGCTGGTCTTGGAGTCAGGGAAGACCTAAGCTGCCACCTAGAAGATATACAAGTCATCCTGAAGTCCAGTCACTACTCAGCTTAAGATAACTCTCTAAAGACTGCAAGTTTCAGAAATGATGCTGATCTTCATTGGTAGAGGGAGTTTCCTCACTGGAAACTTCCCTGTACCCATAAAATTACATGTCTGATCCAAATTTTTTTTTTCAAATTGTTTAGTTATTTTTAAAATAGTGGCTACATAGACGCACTGGCCACAAATGTAGTTTCAAGCTAAAGCACAAACTCAGCACTATACTTAAAATATTAACTGGAAATTATATTCTATCCCACAGTGTACCAAATTTTCACTGGTAACCATTCTCACTTACTTAATAAAAGGTAAGATCCTTCCCTTCTCTGGCAGTTTCTTCCTCTGCAGAATGTGAGGGTAGGATAATTTAGTCTCTGGGGAAATGACTTATTCAGAACTGAAACTAGAACTCTAGCTTTTGACAAGGGACCAAGCAGAAAAATCATGCTTATCATTTATCTCATAATGACATAATTTCATGAGGATAGGGAAGTTCCCAGTGAGGAACAGATCAGCATATATCTGAAACTTGCAGTCTTAGAGAGTTACCTTGGACACTGAGAAGTAACGTGACTGAAGCAGGGTAGCCTGAATTAAAGTATAACCAATGAAATTATAAATGGTTCTATTTCCTTCTTTTCCTGCCTTGTGGAGCTGTATTGTAAAAACTTTTTTTGTAGCTTTCCAACACCCTTTTAATTCAAAAAGCCAATTAAAACCACCAGAGGTGGTGTGTTTATGAAAACTCTGACAAATCTTCAAAATTTCCCAAGGCCTTTTATCTTTACATCCAACGATTAAGTAAAAAAATACATTGAAGGGCAAAATGAAGTTAGCCCACTAGAGAAGAAGCACAGTATACGTAAAAACAAGCACTAAAGAAGAACAGCAGAATTCTAATCCTGGCTCTCCCACTTACTGCTTGACCTCTCTAAGCCTCAGTTTCCTCATATGTAAAAGGAAAGGTCTGGGCTTGATGACTTCAAAGGCAAAAAATGACTTTTTTGCTGTTAAAAAAAAAGATTCTGATCACGGAAAATAATTATGCTGTATAACTTGACGTTACACCCTACATGTCTAAGGAAAGGGATGGTATCTGAAGAGTTACTCACCACAAAATGAAAGCACTCTTTAAAATCAGTTAACTTGATAGAGTGAAAAGTTATGATATTCAACATCATCATCACTCATGGTCAAGAGAGACCAATGAGAAAGATTTCTTGAGGTGGAATCAAAGAAAAGTTTTAGGCATAATATAGGGGAAAAGCCTCAAAAACCTAAATACATTGGTTACATGAATCATAAAATCTGATTAAAACGGTTGCAAAAATTGTCACTGGAGAATTTTTGCAACCATGTGGTTAAGTTCGTTTGTCCTATCAAATATAACTAAGTCCAGAAAGAAATAGTTTCAAAAACTAAGGCCAAACTATGCTGATAACGTAACACAATCACAAATATGACATAAATTGTTGCTCCACCTCTTAGAGATGTAGGAACAGAGAGTACCACCATAAGACACAAGGAAATAAAGATAAGCTTCTAGCTGATTTTAAATCTAACTCAGCTCTTTAGTTATTTCCTCTAGCCTGGGGGTTCTTGAGCCTTTTTGGGTCATGGTGAAACCTATATAGCAAACCAGACTATAAAGATAGCAAAATAAGAATACCCAAGAGATGGGACCAACAAAGACAAAGGAGCAGGGAGTAGTCATACAGCATCATTACCAAGTTTCAAACTGTATTATAAAGCAGTAAATCATCAAAAACATTTAGTACTGGCTAACAAATACAAAAGTAGCAAAGACTTGATAAGAAAAGCCCAAAAGAAAAGGAACACAGCAGTTTAATGTTTTTAATCCAAGACCACAAACTAATGTAAGAAGGACAAGAACTACTAGGAAAACTTAGGAAACATTTTGGTGGAGTTTAGATTTAGACCAACATGTTCTATCATATACCATAAACTCCAAATGAATAATTCAATCTAAGCAGAAAAGGTCACATCATAAAAAAGGGAAAAACAGAACAAAATTATGATTAGAGATAAGTTCTTAACCAAAGGAATGTAAGGGATCACAAAAGGTAAAAAAGTAAATTTTGATTACATAAAATTTTAAAAACTTTTACATGAACAAAATTATTTCATCTAGAATAAGAAAAACTATTGGGCACAAAAAACCCTACCTTTTCATAAAATATCTCTGATAAAAGTCAGCTATCCAAGATACTCAGGGAAATACAACATATACACACATATATAAAAAAATACATACACATACGTACCTCTAGGATAAAATATCTCCTCTGTCTAGCTTTGAAAGCCCTTTAGAACCTGGTCCCAATCTATCTTTGCAGCTTCACTGGACATTTTCTCCCTTTCTATATTCTTAGATTCAGCCAAAATGGCTCCTGTTCTGTTCCTTATACAATACTCCATGCCTATTTCCCATTCCCATGCCTTTTCACTACCTAAAATATACTCCTTCCTTATGTTCATTTTATTGAATCCCTCCCTCTCTTCCTTTAAGATGAAACTAAAGCAGCACCTTCTCCATGAAGCCCATTCTGATCTCCCACTTGTTAGTGCCCTCGATTTCCCTAATCAAGTACTGTGCAAGTTTCTATTCACTTTATATTTATGCTGTATATATTTATATTTGTACTTTGTTTCCCTCATTAGAATGCATGCTCCTTATGAGTAGGGATTGTTTTTATTCCTTATACATAAAGCCGCAGAACTGAAAATGGAACCTAATACCAAAGTAGGCACTTTAAACTTGTTGCCTTATCAATAGGTAAGTATATAGTATGTATGTGTGTATATGTAGCCTCAAATACCTCGGAGTTAGGAAACTAAAGATACATATGACCAAAAGCCCTTCCTCAACAAAGGAATAAGAACAACTCCCAAAAGAAGTGCAAAGTATCAACAACCACATAAAATGTGGTTGTTGTTTTTTTTGCCTTTTGGAGGGCAATTGGGGTTAAGTAACTTGCCCAAGGTTACATGGCTAATATTTTTGTGTGGGTGTTAAGTGTCTGAGGCTAGAACCAAACTCGGGTCCTCCCGACTCTCGGGCCGGTGCTTTACTCACTGCGCCATCTAGCCACCCCCATATAAAATGTTTTCAATCACTGATGAGAGAAATGCAAACCAAAACAACTCTTTAGGTTTATTTCACACCTCTCAAAATGACAAAAGTGATAAAAGACCAAAATTGTTAACACTTGGCACACCACAAAATGCTTTTTATGGTTATAGAAAGACAGGCTCACTGTTAACAACATTTTGAATTTACCCAACTACCTGGAAAATAATTCTAAGTCATGTAACAAAGTTCACTAAACTGTTCAAACCCTTTGCCCAACACTAAAATGGAGCCAATCTCTGATTAAATGTAATGCCCCAAGACAAACCCAGGGATTATTATGAACATAATTATAAAACATTTTTCACACAAATAAAGGCAAATCTAAACTTGAGAAATATTACTCACTCATGGACAGTTCAAACCCCCCAATATAATAAAAATGACAATTCTACCTAAGTTAACTTAGCTATTCAGTGCTATGCCAATCAAACTACCAAAGAATTATTTTATAGAACTAGAAAAAAATAATTGGGCAGCTAGGTGGCACAGCGAATTGAGCACCAGCCCTGGAGTCAGCAGGACCTGAGTTCAAATCCGGCCTCAGACATTTAACACAAAAAAAAACTAGCCATGTGACCTTGGGCAAGTCACTTAACTCCAAATGCCCTACCTTCCCCTCTCCAAAAAGCAAAATAAAAATAATTATTATTTTTATTATTATTACAAAATACACTTGGAAGAACAGAAGGTCAAGAATATCAAGAGAATTAATTGAAAAAAAAAATGTGAAGGAAGGTGACCTAGTAGTACAAGATTTCAAACTGTATTACAAAGCAGTACTCATCAAAAGAATCTGGTACTGACTGAGAAATAGAGTGGTAGATTAGGTACACAATACACAGTAGTAAATGACCATAGTAATCTAGTATTTGATAAACTCAAAGATCCAAGCTCTTGGCGTAAGAACTCACCATTTGGCAAAAATTACTAGGAAAAACTGGAAAGCAGTTTAGAAGAAACTAGGCATAGACCAACATCTCACACCATACATCAAGACAGGGTCAAGAAGGATAAACAATTTAGAAATAAAAAGTGATATCATAAGTAAATTTAGGGGAGGCTGGAAAAATGTACCTGTCAGATACATGGATAAGAGAAAAGTTTATGACCAAACAAGAGATAGAGAGGTTCATGGGAAGTAAAATGGATAATTTTGATTCTGTTATGTCATTTCAGTTGTGTCCCTTCATGATCCCATCGGGGGTTTTCTTGGCAGAGACACCTGGAGTAATTTGCCATTTCCTTCTTCTGTTTTGTCAGTTAATGAGTTAAATGACTTACCCAGGGTCACACAGACAGGAAGTGTCTGAGACCGATGAATTCAGGTCTTCCTGACTCCATGCCCACTGCTCTATTCACTGTACCATCTACCTGCCCCTAATTTTGATTACATGGAATTTAAAAGCTTTTGCAAAAATAAAACCAATGCAGCCAAAATTAGAAGAAAAACTGGGGGAAAATTTTCACAGCAAATTGCTTTGATAAAAGGTCTCATTTCTCAAATATACAGGGAATTGGGCCAAATTAAGAAAAATAAGATCCATTTCCTAATTGATATATGGGTCAAAAGATATGAACAAGCAGCTTTCAAATGAAGAAATCAAAGCTATCTATAGTAATATGGAAAAATGCTCTAAATCACTACTGATTAGAGAAATGCAAATCAAAATAACTCTGAGATACTACTTCATACCTATCAGATCAGCTAACATGACAGAAAAGGAAATGACAAATGCTGGAGGGGAGCGGAAAAACTGGGACACTAATGGTTTGTTAGTAGAGCTGTGAACTGGTTCAGCCATTCTGAACAATTTGGAACTATGCCTAAAGGCTTACAAAACTGTACATACCCTTTGATCCAGCAATGTCACTACTAAGTCGGTATCCCAAGGAGATCAAAAAAAGGGGAAAAAGGCCTATTTGTACAAAAATATTTGTAGCAGCTTGTGTGTGTGTGTGTGTGCGCGCACGCGCTAGTAAAGAACTAGAAATTGAGGAGATGTTCATCACTAGGTGGACATCTAAAGAAATTCTGGTATATGATTATGATGGAATACTATTGTGCTATAAGAAACAACAAGAAGGATAGTTTCAGAGAAACTTGGGAAGACTTTTTATATGAACTCATGCAAAATGAAGTGAGCAGAACCAGGAGAACACTGTATACAGTAACAGCAATATTTTAAGGAGGATCAACTGTGCTATTCTGATCAAGACAATGATCCAGGACCATTCCCCAAAGGACCTATAATGAAAAGTACTATCTACCTCAGGAGAAGTAAAGAACTCTGAACACAAAACTGAAGCATACTTTTTTTTTACTTTATTTTTCTTGGGGTTTGTGTTTTCTTTTGCAACATGGCTAATATGGAAATAAGATTTCTTATGTATAACTGATATCAAATGTTTGCCTTCTCAAGGAGGGGAGAGAAGCAGCAACGAGGAAGATAATTTAAAACTTAAAATTTTAAAAAATGAACGCAAAAATGTTTTACATGTAATTGGGAAATACTTAAAAATATTTGCAAATATTTAAAAATATTTGGAAAAAACTGTAATGCCTAATCCCCAAGCAGGAGAATAGATGAAATGCTACTCCTCTCTACTAGGAGGGGTAGCATTTTCTACAGAACCAGAAAGTTACGCATAGTCAGATTATCACTATGTTTGCAGAATGAGTATGCTTAACTCTTTTTGTTATAATTTGAGGGTTCTGGGAGGGAGTGGCGGAAATGGGAAAGAAATGATACCATGAAATCACTATGGTATAAAAACACAAAAGGAAAAAAGACTGAGTATAGTCCCACCAAGAGACTGTCTGCTTCCAAGGACTAGTCCAGCTATGCATGAAGGCAAGAGGGTACCCTGAAGCATGTCAGTGAAGGACATGTTGCATAAGATTTTAGCAAGCTGGAAAAGTATGGGACAAGCTTTAGGCTAAAAGACTGTTATCTGCTTTCTGAGGATCAGCCTAGCTATGTACAGAAATGCTAATCACCAATAAGTTGACTACTTGGGAATGAACTCTTTGGTCACAGAAACCTATTAAACAGAAAAACACAAAATGGTACTTGATTCTATGTAGCCCCATTCCACCTTTTGTAAATTTACTTAGGGACTAGTATTTTAAATGTGAGATCCTTGTGCAGTTACCAGTGCATGGATATACTACTGGGAGAACTGAATTGAATCATATCAATCTTGACATTCTCAGTAAAAAATGAAACCACAAGACAAAAAGCTGAAACTAAATAAAACAATTTACAGATCCTCCTCCATGAAGCAAATAAAGTAGTTTAATTGGTTTTTATCATGCATCCAAAGGCAACAAAAAACATTTCATGACACATCTGGGCATCTCATATTGCAAGGCTCTCAACAAGCATTTATAAAAAGAATCCTATGAAAATCACTGCAATTTATGTAGCAACATCTATTGTAGAACACAAGGATGTAGAGATATTTTACAAAGAACTAGGTAAGACCATCCAAATTAAATTAACGTATACCTTATTGGTGTCTTCAATGCAAAGGAAAGCATAGGGGAGCACAATGAAAAAAATGTTGGAAAATATGTCTCAGGAGTAAGAAATGAGAGGTCAATGGATTATAAAATACATGGAAATCTGAAGCTTATATGTCATTTTCTTCTTTTTTATCACTCAATAAATATTGAATACTTATAATTATAAAGATATATATTACATTGTATTACACTGTTACATTATTATATTATGTCATATCATATTATATTATACAGACACTTGGATGGAATACAAATAGAACAGGATAAAGGCCCTGTTTACAATAGAACTGAAAATACTTTTTCAAGAAAAGTCAGGAAGCAGTGGTAGACATATAGTCACCAAACAGAATTACTACCGCGCCCAGTAGGGAATAATCAATGATCGAGGTGCTCTGGGAAAACAGGTATAATAAAGGTACTACTGCTTGAGCTCTGAAATTAATAAAACCATTCTGGAAAGTAATATGAAATTATACAAATAAGAGATTCTACTTCGAGGCTTAGACCCCCAAGGTCATTAATAAGAAAGACCCCATTTACACCAAAATTTGTTGTTGCTGTTGTTCAGTAGCAGCTGATTCTTCATGACCCCATTTTGGGTTTTTCTTGGCAAATATACTTGGAGTGGTTTGCCATTTCTTTCTCCAGCTCATTTTACAGATGAGGAACTGAGGTAAACAGAAATTAACTGACTTGCCCAAGATCAGACAGCTATTAAGTGTCTGAGGCCACATTTGAATTCATGACACTGAGCCTTCCTGATCCCAAGTGTTTAGCAATACAGTTCATTTTTACATTCCTCTAATCCAACTATTCCAAATTGCTTTCTAGAATGATTAAGCCATTCTAGCTCACAGTTTCACCAACAATGAAGACCTTGATGCCTTAATTTCCTTGTCTAGAACATGGAGAACACTTGGATTTTCCCATGCTGGAGGTCTTCATGTAGAAGTTAGACAACCACTTGATGGGTAAGTGGGAATTCACTTCATGTGGGTTTTGTACTAGATAAATTTCTTCTGAAATTTCCCTTCCAACTCTCAAAATTATGTGATAAAATATATCCCAGTTCATTTTAGGTGAACTTTTAAAGGATACCTCTTGTTCACTCCTTTTGTCTTCTTTGCTGGTTCACTGATATTCTCCTAACCCAAGGACGGGGAACCTGTAGCCTCAAGGCCACATGTCTCATATCCTCGAGTGCAGCCTTTTGACTAAATCCAAACTTCACAGAATTCCCTTAATAAAATGATTTATTCTGTAAAACTTGGGACTCAGTCGAAAGGATGCATTAGGTTAGAACCTAACCTGTACCTAATAAAGATTCCCCATAAGGGTATTGTTGATTTTCTCCTTTGCCAATCTCATACATTCCTATGGTTTCAATTATGACCTCCATGCAAATGACCACCAAATCTACCTTCAGCCTCAATTATTCCCCTTGAACTATATATATATAGTCTGGCATCTCCAACTATCTGCTGGATATCTCCCCCTGGATGGAGAGCCTGCACTTTAAATTCATCATGTACAAAATAATTCTACCCTTATCAACTCCTCTATTTCTGTCTGGAAGTACCAATATATTCCCAGTTACCCAAGATCAAAAAAAAAAAAAGAAAAACAGGAGTCATCCATGATTCTTCCTTCTCCCACATTACTCAAATCTAATTAGTAATTAAGTCCTGTCAAGCATACCTCCTCTTAATATTCATCAGAACTGTCTGCTCCTCTTCACATAGGCTGCCACCACCCTAGTGCAGTCTTTACAACTCTGGGGCTTCATATTTAGTTAGAAAGGACATACATATGAAACAGCAAACAAAAATGAAAAGGTTATATGTGCTAAGTAATAAACAACTGACACAGCACCAAGAAGAGCTCCACATGCTTGACAGGGAAGCAGACACTGAAGGAGCACACAATATAGCACTGTAAGGCTTGCAAAGCGCTGGGCCAACACCATCTCATTTGATTCACACATTATGTATTGGGGGGAGAGAGACTAAACCCCAAAGAAGTTAAATGACTCTTGTCCAGTGTCGCACGGTGAGCAGGTATGTGAAGCAGGATCCAAACCCAGATCTTTCTATGCAATCCCCGTGTAACACTGCCTCTTGAAGGCCACAGCTTAAAGGAACAAAAATACGCAATAAAATGCACAAATAGACAGCATTTGACTACAGTTGAGAACTTATGCTGAGGAAGGGTGGGCTATAAGGGTCGTGAGGCTGGGAGGTAAGATCAGTGTAGAAGGGAGAGAGGCACTTACATGTCAAGCTAAGTCACTTATCTATCAGAAATAGACAGAATCCTACAATGTCTGAGTTAGAGAGGTCCTTAGGGATCACCTAGTCTACTCCAATCCCCTCATTTAAAGATTCAGTCTCCTGAGACTCAGAAAGGCTGATCTGGCCAAGGTCATGGGTCCAAAGGCTGTTTAATGTCATAGAATTCACTAAGAATTAATACTAAAAAATTTATTTTAAAAATGTTTCCAAAGCAGCTCAAAATTTTTTATTTTGAGTAACTCGTCATCTCTGGACAATGGGAAGTAAATAATTCTTATCCAAAATATGAAATAAACACTGTAAGACCAAAATATACACAAGAGTTGGCCAAGTAGACTCAGTGGATCAGTCACAAGTTCTAGGCCCTGAACCCTTTTTACTTCCTCAAAAAGGAGATTCTCTGAACAAAAGGCCTCAAACCACAAATCCCAGCCCTAATACCTTATGCTATTAAATCATTAACAGCTTCCTAGGGGAAGAAAACTAACTCCAGTTAAATGGAAGACATACATTTCTCTAGATTTAGAATAGACTAGTCAGTCCACATTCAATTACAACTATGATGGTGTCCTGTTAATAACTTAGCTCACTGTCAATGATGCAATTTTACAGTTATAAAACAATTTCCATTAATTATGAAAAGAGCCCAAACCCCTGGAGCAACTCAAGGGTCAGATTTTTGCCAGTATGCAAAGACAAATTCAAAGAGAGTAGACAGGGGCACAGTCCCCAGCATTTGTAATACTATTTACAACCTTTGTAAAGACTTAAGAAAAATACTTCAAGAGAATATTACAAGCAGCCAGGAAGAAACAATTTGAATATTGTGGAAACACAATCAGGATAACACAGGATCTGGCAGCTTCTACACTGAGGGATCAAAGGGCTTGGAATATGATATTCTGGAGGTCCAAGGAGCTGGGATTAAAACCAAGAGTCACCTACCCAGCAAAACTAAGTATCATGTTTCAGGGGAAAATATGGTCATTCAGTGAAATAGAGGACTTTCAAGCATTCTTGCTGAAAAAACCTGAGTTGAATAGAAAATCTGACATCCAGATACAAGAAGCAAGAGAAGCATGAGAAGGTAAACAAGGAAAAGAAATCATAAGGAACTAATCAAAGTTGAACTATTAACATTCCTACATAGAAAAACAATAATTGTAACTTATGAAACTTTTCTCAGTAGTTGAAGGGAATAGAAATATATATATATTTATTATTTAATATATTTAGGACCAATTTAACAGGAAGGGATGATACTTAAAAGGTGAAATTAAGAGGTGAGAGAGGAATATAATGAGAGGAGATGGGGAGAGACAGAATGGTGTAAAATATCTCATATAAAAGAGGCAAGGGAAAATGGTTACAATGGAGGGGAAGAATAGGAAGGCAAAAGGGAATGGGTCAACCTTATTCCCATTGAATATGGCTTGAGGAGGGAATGAAATACACACTAAATAGGGTATCTCACCCTCCAGGAGAGTAGGGGGGGAAGGGGATGAGAGGGGGGATGATGGAAGGGAGGGCAAGCAGGGGAGGGAAGTTGGAAGCACCCACTTTTGAAAAGGGACAGCATCAAAGTAGAGAATAGAACAAGTGGGACATGGGATAGGAGGGAGGGAAATATAGGCAGTCTTTTATAATATATCTACTATGTTATTGTTTTGCAGTAGCCACACATGTACAACCTATACTGAACTGCTTATCTTCCGAGTAAGGGTGGGTGATAAGGGAGGAAGGGAATGAATCTGGAATTCAAAGTTTTAAAATCAAATATTCAAATATATATCTATACTATTATTAATACTATTTTACATGCAATTGGGAAGTAAGATATACAGGCACTGGGGCATAGAGATCCACTGGAAAAATTGAAAGGGGTATGGGAGAAAATATGGGAGAGAGCAGATTGGAGGAGGGGATATCCTGTGGGACTGCTATTTTGGGGCAGTGGGTAGGGGAAAAACGGGGAGAAAATTTGTAACTCAAAATCTGGTGGAAATTAATGATGCAAATCAGAAGTTAATAAAGCATTTGAAAAAAAAAAAGAAAAATACTTCAAACCCACTATCCCCCCAAAAATAGTTGTGGAAAAATAGAATCCTATTTCTCCAAAAGGATCTGCTCCTATCAAGTTGTGATTTGCTATGTAATTAATGTATGTTTATGCAATGAATAAGGTAACCTTATTCCCCTGTAAGTAATGTTTTTAGACATTAAAATGCTCTCAAACAGACTTATCATATCCACTTTTTTCTAAGCATATAGAGCAATAATACAAGTAAGAGAGGAACAAAATCAGAGAAGGAAGAAACTACTTCAAATTTAAGAGATGAGGGATGGAAGAATGAAGCAGCATCTGACCAATACAGCATGCTTCTACAGACTGGCAACACATGTACTGAAAAATCTAAAAGAAGGGAAGTTCACTTTTACAGGCCCCAACAGGCAGCTTTGCAGAACGGACAGAATGCTGGCTAGGTATAATTAAGGACTGGGTTCAAATCTCACCTCCCACTCTTTCTAGTGACACTACCTCTCTGTCTCAGTTTCCTAACCTGTAAAATAGAGTTAATAATAGCTGTAAGTTAATATCTCTCAGGGTTGCTGTGAGGATCAAATGAAATGAGGTAGGTAAAATACACTGAAAACTTTAAAGTACTATATTTAAAGTCAAGAAGCAGTTATTAAGTGCCTACTATGTGCAAAGTACCATGTTGTGTTCATAATATTGTTGGTTGTTATCATTAATGGAAAGGACATAGGAGTGGGAGTAAGATTTGGGTTCTAGCTTCACCTTTATCACTAACTTAGTGTGATCTTAGATATGTTATTTTACTTCTGTCTTAGGCCTTGATTTCCTTTTCATCAAAATTATATAAAAATGACTGCCTTACTACAGGGAAGCAGGCACCCTAGTACATTGCTGCTAAAACTGTAAGGGTTTTTCTCCAAGTATTTTGGAGAAAAAATGGCAATACAGAAGAGTCATAAAACTCATCATTCTTTTTACCTCAGTAATTTCACTAGCAGAATTTTATTCTAAACATATTTAAAAGGGGGAAAAAAAGCTATTAACACAAAAATATTTATAGCTGTTTTATTTGTAATGGCAAAAAATTATAAATAGCCTATATATTCAATGACTAGAAAAAATCTGAATAAAGTATTTATTACATTGTATTAATGTTAACAGGACATTATGGTACCATAAAAATAAACAAATATGAAGCAAACAAGGAAATAAATACCTAAGCAAAGTAATATAAGATGAAATCCACCAAAACATCATAAAAACATTAACATATATGTATAGCTATGAAAATATAGCAAAAAAATAGCAGAATTTCATGCTAAATTGATAAAGACATAAATGTTTTTCATTTAATTCATCTGACTCTATTTTGTTATAAATACTAAGGATTTACATAAGATTTTACTTCACAGTTTACATGTTAATGTCACTGTTAATGGTTGTGTTTAATTTTTAAAGTAACTAACCTGCTTTTACTTCACAGGTTTTTGGAAACTAAAATAAGGGTGTATGGAAAAGCACTTTGAAAAGTTCAAGTGCCATACTAATACAAGGAGAGCAGACAGAGAACTCCAGGTGAGGAAATCACCTCTACACCAACACAAGTTAGCACCCTCTTTGCAAATTTAATTTTAAGTGAATTGCCTGGAAGAAGTGAGAAGCAAAGGGCCTTGCCCAAATTTGTACAACAGGGCCAGTAACATCTGAGGTGGCACTTGAACCCAGATCTTCTTGGCTTCAAGACTGGATATATATCCATTATGGTACATCACCTCTCAGAAGGGAATAAATATACTACTGGATGGCAGAATTGGGCAAATGGAATATTCTGGTAATGATACACTCATACATACCCCCCTGTTTGCAGATTATTTTTTAATAATTTTAGGGACAAAAATACATTTAACAGCAAAATCAAGAATAATTGTTTTTTGAGAATTCTAAAAGCATTTTGGGGCAGCTAGGTGGTGCAGTAGAATAGAGTGCAGGGCCTGGAATCAGAACAACTCAGCTGCCTGAGTTCAAATCTGGCCTCACACACTTACTAGCTGTGTGACCCTGGACAAGGCATGTCACCCTTTTTGCCTCTGTTTCCTCATCTGTAAAAATAAGCAGAAGAAATGGCAAACCACTCCGTTATGTTGGCTAAGAAAACCTAAATGGAGCCACGACTGAAACAACTGAAAGGCGTTTTAGGATCTCCCAATCCCTACAGTCATGCAATTTAAGCAGAGGTGATTATCTAGTGTAAATAAGGAAAATGGGACCCAGAGAAAATAAATTACTTGCCCCAAATCACACAGGTAATGAGTAACAGAGCCAAGATTCTAATCCAGGTCCAAATTCTGTGTTCTTTTCACTATACCAAGCTGCTTTCTGTAGGTCTGTCTATAGACAGACACCATTATTATATTGGCAAAGCCCGGAAATGGTGGCTAAAAGACATTTCTGACAATATATTGGAAAATCCAACTTTTACTGTGCCTATAAATATATAAATGGTATTAAGAGGTAGGTGAGAGAATCTCTTTCCAATTTAATTAATATCCTTCCTTACATTTATAGTTTTTACAGTTTACCTGGCTAACAAGTCTTTGAGCCAAAACAGCTCTATACCAATTATCCAATTGTCTTGATGTAGATATTAAAAGCTTTGCATTTCAATTTTTAACATAGCCAGTTCCTGTCATGCTCATAATGACTGGAGAATTATGTGAACAAGGAACAGGAAGGAAACTAAATGGAAATACAAAGGAAAATCAGAGGATTTTTTTTAATTCTCCAGTTATCCAATTTACTTAAATATTACTACTTTTAAAAACTGCTAAAGTGCCTCCAGTTTTAGCAGCTTTCTCCCTTAGGAGACACTCCAAGGAAATAGTAATGGGACAAGTAACTAATGACTACCCTTCATATTCTTTTTTTTTTTTTGGAGGGGGAAGGTAGGGCAATTGGGGTTGTGACTTGCCCAAGGTCACACAGCTGGTTTTGTGTGTGTGAGTGTTAATATATGAGGCCGGATTTGAACTCAGGTCCTCCTGACTCCAGGGCCGGTGTTCTATTCACTAGAATAGAATGTATTCTAGCCATCCCTACCTTTCATATCCTTAACAAGCTAAACTAGCCTTTGATACTATCACTCACTTCCCCTTGATATTTTCTAGGTTTCCACATCACTACCCTAAACTGGTTCTCTTCCTACCTGTCTGACCACTCTATCTCAGTTTCCTTTGCTGGATCTTTGTCTAGGTCAAGCCTGCTAATGCTAGCGGCCCCAAAGGGTTCTTTTCTGAGTTCTCTGTTCCTCTTGGTCCATACAATTTTACTGGGTTATTACTGGTTTACTGGGTCATTAGCTCTCATACGTTAAATTTTCATCTCTATGCTGATGATTCTCAAACTTAGTTATATGGCTCTTAACTTCTCTTCTAACTTCCAGAATGGCATCTCCAACTACCTATTGGACATCTCTAAATGGATGCCCTATAGACATCTTAAACCCAACAAGTCCAAAACTGAGTTATTTCCCCCAACATTCCCTCTCTCCAACTTCCTAACTCCCTTAATTACTGTGAGGAAACGACAGGCTACCCAAGCTCACACCTACTTGTCATTCTCAACTCCTCACTCTTTCTCACTTCCTGTGTCCAATTTTGTTGCTAAGGCCCATCGATTTCACTTCTGCAACATCTCTCAAATATGCCCCCTTCCCTCTTCCAACAATGCCACCACTCTGGTGCGAGCCCTCATCACCTTACACCTTGACCACTACAACAGCCTGCTAGTCTGTCTGCCTGCCTCAAGTCTTTCCCCTGAACTTCAGTCCAACCTCCCTTCAGCTGTCAAATTGATCTTCCTAAAACACAGTTCAGACCACATCCCCCTACTCCAGTGGCTCCCTATCACCTCCAGGATTAAATATAAATATAAAATCCTATTTGTCATTACAAGTCAGTCATAACCTGGCTCTTCCAACTTTCCCAGTCTTCTTATACCTTTCTCTTCCCTCCCTGCCACCCTACCACTTGTCCCCTATACTCAGTAATATAATGGCACTGCCTTCTCAATTTTCCTCACATAAGACCCCACATTTCCCTATTCTGTGCACTTTCATTTCATTCTAGGCCTGGAATCTTTCCCCTTCTCATCTCTGCTTCCTGGTTTCTCTCAAGTCCTAGATATAACCCCATCTTCTACAAGAAACCTTTTCTGATTTTCCTCAATATGAGTGCCTTCCCTCCGTTAATTATCTCTAATTTAGCTTACATTTTTTTGTGCATTGTTATTTTCATGTTATCTTCTTCCTTAGAAGATGAGTAAGAGCACCGGCCCCAGAGTTGGGATGACCCAGGATCGAATCCGGGCTCAGACACTCAGCACCACCCCCAGAAACACCTGGCCGTGTAACCCTGAGCACGTTACTTAACCCCGACTGCTTAAAAAAAACATGATGAGCTCCTTGAAACAGGGACTGTCTTGCTTTCCATTTGTATTCCTAGCACTTGGAACAATGCTGTTCACATGGTAAGCTCTTAATAAATGCCTCATTCATTCGTTCAAAGAAAGAAGACAGCTGGAATACCATCTCCCTTTATTTTGGTACTCTCCCCTCTTATTCCTAGCCCCACCAAAAAAATAAAGTCCAAGAATTTCAGAAAAGCATCTCCTGTGAACAAATGGCTTGTTGTCTTCTATAGTGAACTACTTACTACTCTAAGGTGCCAAGATTTTGCCACAGATGTAATCTAGGGCACAGATTCACTTTCCTAGGTTTCCTACTACTAGGTCTGACCAGAACTCAAAAGGGATTATGTGAATACTTCACATGTCATGAACCTGGAACTCAAAGTTCTAAGTGTCATTTAAGGCAAAGGGGAAAACAGGGTAAGCTGATAATCTTAGAAATAAACCTCACCTGCAGAGCACCTATAAAGGAAACCCCTTCCAAATGACAAAGACTTGTAAATACTTAGTAAGCATTTCAACTTGTGTCATTAACAAGGGCACATTTAATTAGAAGGCTAAATTAAGGGACCAAGGAAAAAAAGATAGCTTTCTTTGCAATAAAATTTGGGGATTAAGGTGAAGGAGAAAGTAATTCTTACAATATAATAGCTATAGTTGGATCTGTTCCACGGATCCTATTTTCTAAACCTTCAAGTTTACAAACCAAGATGAAGGCTAATTAATAAATTATTTTCACAAATAAACAGGTATTCCTTTTCCTGGCTTCTGTGCATACTCCATTTTAGCACTGTTGAACTTAGATTTATGGTAAAATAGGATTCAGGGTAACAAGAGTTTTGTTTTTCTTGACCTACACATTCACCTCTATTTCCTGAACATCAGATACCAATATGACAGCTTCCACTTGATGAAGTTGGCAGAGTACTCTTATTTCTCCAAAGGAGGATCAATGGAATCCTAATTGTTCACATCAATATTCTCCAAAGCAAATAACAAGAAAGCCCTACTATGTTCCTGAGTGCTCCAGTTAAGTGCAACATGAATATTTAAAATAGGCCATCTATCCACAGAAACAGAATGAAGTACCTCTGAAGTATCTGAACTGTGTGTGTCTTTGGGTAGGTATATGCAAGGAGGCAGCAGAAGGGCATATAGTGCAAGGCACCCTGAAATAAACAGAGAAATGGTTATCACAAAGGGAGCAGTCTGAAGAGACACTGTTCACTTCAAGAAGTAGGAACTACCTTTCCAGGAGTGACATGAGGGAGAGAAGCTCTTTTCCATTCTACTTGGGAACAAAATGATGATTATGGACAGCATCAGACTGGGTCTGTCTGTGCTGCAAGACTCAGAAGCCAGCTTCCCACTGAGCAAGCACATCCTAATGCATTGCACACCCTGCCCTGGATTACTGAGCATTCAGACGGCTACAGGGCTACTTCTGCCCAGGAGGAATAAGGGAAAAGCTCTCTGACCCAAACTGAGGCAAGTCAGGAGGAAAACAACCTGCTACCCACAGAGCTTTGGGACCAATCTGTCTGCAACTTTGATAGAGGAACCTGTCTTAACAGTGAAGATGAAAACATACATCCCTCTGCTCCGAGAGCAGGTCAGTCAAGAAAGCTAATGGCACAGCATCCTGTCTTTATTACATACTGGGAGGGGCCTTCCGGACCCTTTCAGTCATTATATAGATATTTATATGTGAGCATGCATATATGTGTGCAATATACACACATGTACACATGCATGTATATGCACACGCATGCATGTGTACATGTGTTGTGTGTGTATCTATATTTCCCCTCCCTCCTCTGTAAAAGGAGGATAAGAATAGCACCTATTTCCCAGGATTGTTATTAGAATCAAACGAAATAACTGTCAAGCCTTCAGCACGTAGCTGGAGCTATAGAAATGTTAGCTATTATTACTATTATTATTGTTATATAATCTCCGTTCCCCACCTTTGGCCTACTGCTGCTTTCCTGAACATCTCCACCTCGCAGTTCCCTGCCTCCCAACCCCCTCCCCATCCCCAGCGCTCTTTCTCCCCAATCGCCCACTCTCCCATCGTGATCTAAAGGGGTTCTCTCTGGGCCTCAGTTTCCTTATCTGTATATGAGAGCAGGTTTGCGTGGCTTCTCTCTTAATGACTCAACGGCCTTCCCTTTCCATCTCCTCCTCCTCGTCCCCCTCCTTTCCGCGTCCTCTTCACCACCTCCCCCCCCCCCAAGGGGGCTCCCCCCACCCAGACTCATCCCTCCTTTCATCCCTCGCCCCCCAGGATGCTCCAAACCCGGATGCCCCTGCCCCGGCCACCTACGGGGTGCAGAGCGGGGCAACGCACTCGCCTCTCACCCTCGGCATCCCCCCGGCCCCTCCGTGACCCCGGGGGTACTCCGAGCCCCCTTCCCTACGCCCTTGGGGTGTTAGGGCCGCAGCTCTCCCGCGGACCCCTCCGCTCGCCCGGAGCCCCCCAGCGCTCCCCCGCCACTACGGGCTGGCTTCCTGCCCGTGACTCACCCGCGGGGCCCTGGCAGCGGACGGCCGCGGCTCCCCCCCGGGGGCTGGGCCCCCCGGGCCTCCAGGGTCCGGCCCGCCCAGCCGACAGGCAGGCAGCGCTGGCGGCTGAGCCCCGACAGCCGCGGCCCTTCAGCCGCTCCGCACCCGCTCCCGGCTCGGCTCGTACTGGGTACGAATCAACAACAAGATGGCGGCCAGCCGAGGGGGCGGGGGCCTGGCGTCATAGCAACCATACCGGCAAGGAATACGCCCCTCACCGGGACTGGTTGCCCAATCACAAGCCGCTTCGCCTACCGGTTGGGGTCAGCGCCCCCTGCTGACAGGTCTCGCGGCCCGTCAGTCCAAATCCTCCTGCATCCCCAACGCCTACTCAGGTCCGCAACGCCAAGGGCACGTGACTATGACGGGCCTCTGCGCCTGGGCCGCGCGTTCCTAATTCGTGGGCTGCGCGAGCTCCGGGGCCGGGCGCGCGACGGCTGCTAGGTCATGGGCCTGACTGAGGTGCCGCAGGCCGGTCTGGGCCCAGCCCTGCCCTCAGTGAGGCGCCCGAAGGCCCAAGGCCTTGCCGCGGGCCCCGTGGGCGCCCCAGCAGACCGATAGCCCCGTGGGTTTTCCTGTTGATTTCCCATCCTGGCGCCTGTTGTAACGTCCCACCCTCCCCATTCCCTGGTGGATGGCCAGGGGAGGTGTAGACGTCTGCCCCTTCGCCAGAGGGCCCGTTAAAACCCCGCTGGAGATGAGGCTGCTAGTACCTGGTCCAAATAGGTTCTGAACTGTGTAGGTGAGCACATAAGGCCAGTGGCCCGAGCAGGTGTAGACCCGGACATAGACGCCCTCCCAAGGGGCTGACAGCGCACCCCGAGGACGGTGACGGGCTTCTGCGCAGCGGAAGCCACCTGTGGGTACCCACCTGTCTACCTGCATTTAGCTGGGGGCGGCGTTTCCGAGAAACTGGGGGAATAGTATCTCCCAGCAAGCGTGCCCCCGACCGTAGTCAGAATACCTTGGTTTGAATTTTGGCTCTCACCTTTGTGGCCTTGGTCAAAGCAGTCACGCCCCATCCCATACCCCTGTCTCAGGGCCTCAATTTCATTGGCAGCAAAATATAGGTGGATGGGCAGCCCAGACACTGCATTAGACCCTAAGCTGGGCTCAAAACAGTTAGAGGAAGAGATCCAGCTCGATTGCATTTGGAAAATTGCATAGTGCTTACCTGCCTTAAAAAAAATCTTTTTGGCTACCCTTATTCCGTTGATGCTAGATTGGAACCCACAGTCTCCCTGGCTTCCAGGGTAGCGTGCTTTCTACTATTACCACCCTGCCCCCCAACCACAATCTCCAAAGAATCAAAATTTGGCCTGCCTCAAAGGGCAGGAGAAGCCAATCTGGTTGGTGTAAAGAGGCTGGAGATTCTATCAAGGATAACCTTCGAATGAAGAGTTACGGAAGATACCCAAGATGTATGCTCACATGAATCAAGTCGTGCAGGAAGAGCTGGTGGTTACAGGTGGATAGCCCAGCTCTAGCACTAGAACTCTCCTGGTGTTAGAAAACATTCCAAATGTTAGAAGGCGTCCACTACATTAAATGGAGAATTTATAGGACATCGCAAATGAGGGTTGCAGAGGACAAGAAAGTATGGATGGCTTATGAGCTGCACCTTTGCCAGGGCCTACCTAAATGACATTTCAGATCCATGGAGCATTCGTGTTGTTTTCCTCCTGTGTAAAGCAACCTATTTAACATTCTTATCAGCTGCCATAGAGACCTGTTCTGACACATTTTTTTTGGCTCATCTTCATAGAGATCAGTCAGGAGTGGCAAATACAGGTCCTAAAAGAATAAATGTTCCCCTCATAGAAGCCAGTTGCATTTTTAACTTGGCAACTTCTTCCACGGCCTGAGGGACTATAAAATGGGGCTATCTCAGGTCAGATGAATAAGGAAATTCCTTGGCTCTGGGCCCTCTAGTTCCCTGAAGTTCAGACCCATGAGCCATGTGCTGCAGCAAAGCCCAAATGGCCTCAATGATCAGCCAACAAAGACTGAATGTCATTGGAAAGAGAATGGGCCTTCCATGGGGAATTTGAACATCATATTAGGCTTAATTATTACTGTGATAACTATAGTAGTGTTGACTAATGAGGCTTGTTAGGGCTTTGAAAAAAGAATTTGGCCCAGGGATTGGACTCCTACATTAAACCACGACCTTGGGCATTTCCCATGCTATTGCCAAGGGATTCCAGGAATCCTGAGAAGTTGAAGCAGCTGTGACTACCCAGCATACCAAAGCCTTTATGACATGCATAGCTTCACCCAATCAATGCATCTAAAGAACTTCAAACCTTTTCTGATATCACTGGAATCCTTTCTGGATCCCCGGATTACCTAGTAAATGATGACCTAAACCCAAGTAATACTTTTAAGCTACCTGCAAACGACTAGGCTTATAATCAGGCAGGGACAACCTCCCTGCAGGTCCATACAGGATGACAGGGAGTTCTGGGGAATTGCATTGAGGAAAACTAGAGTTTTAAGCATTCACACCCAAATGCCCAAGGGGAGAAATGCTGGATGGAACTAATCAGCTAGGATGAAAAGGACTCCACCTCAATTTTTTTTTGGTGATGCAACCAGGATAGGAAGCTCCTCATGACATCAGAACATTGGCAAAGCTTCCAGGGCTACTAGGCACCTTTTGCTTCCTTTCCCCTGGGAAAGGTCCAGTTTACTCCATATGACATAATGTAAATGCTCAGTTACCCTACTGGGGAGGGTTCCCTAGTTTTGGTTAGAATTCAGATTCTTGCACATAAAGTGTTTCCCCGATAATAAGACACTGTCTTATTATTTTTTTTGGACAGAAAAACACCAGAGGGCTTATTTTCAGGGGAGGGCTTATTTTAATGAACATTGACAGCAATTTTAATAAACAGGTAAATGTGAACAAAAAAATGTACCTTTATTCAATAAGCAAATCACTGGGGAAGAACAGGATGACGCGCTCACTGCTGCAGCTCTGATTGGATGCAGCTTGGAGCGTAGCGTGCGTTTCATGGGGGGGGGGAGAGGATGGTGCATACAGAGGGTACCGTAATGTAGCGTGTAGCGCAGGGGATCACCTTCACTACAGTAGCAATCTCAATAGGGCTTATTTTCGGGGGAGGGCTTATTTTAGAGGAATCTTACACGGTAAGGGGAGGGCTTATTTTCGGGATAGGTCTTATTATCGGGGAAACACAGTAGTATAAATAACATGCAATCTAGGGGTGGCTAGGTGGCGCAGTGAATAGAGCGTTGGCTCCAGAGTCAGGAGGACCCGAGTTCGGTTCCAGCCTCAGACACTTAACATCCACACAAAAATACTAGCCGTGTAACCTTGGGCAAGTTACTTAACCCCAATTGCCCTCCAAAAAGCAAAAAAAATAATAATAATAATAACATGTAATCTAGCATTTAAGGTCCTCTACAGTCTGGAGGCAACCTAGCTTTCAGTCAATAAGCATTTATTAGACTGAACTCCTCCATTAGATTTTCTAGTTTCTTGAGAACAAAGATTCTTTGGCCTCTTTTTCTTTTTGTATCCTCAGCATTTAACACAGAGCCTGGAAGAGAGGCACTTAAATGCCTGCTTAAATAGGAACTTAATAAATGCTTATTGATTGACCTTTCAATCATTTAATCAATAAACACTTATCAAGCTTCTGATGTGCCGAGCACAGTGCTAAACACAGGAATACAAAGAGTCAAAAGATATTCAAGGAGCTTACAGTCTAGTAGGGAAAACAAAATGCAAATAAATATATACAAAGCAAGCTATATACAGTGTAAATAGGCAATAATTAACAGAGAGAAGGGCACCAAAATTAAGAGAGGTTGGGAAAGGCTTCCTACTTTCCAGTCTTATTTCACATTCCTAATTTTCACATACCCTGTACTCAAGCTAAACTGAGCTACTTACTATTCTTTGACCTTGTCCTGCCCTCTCTCACATCTGGATATTCTTCCTTTCATGGAATGTACCATTTGTTCTTGCCTCTACCTGTTGACATCTTTCTCCCTCAAGGTTCAGCTCAGATGTCAACTCCTCCACCAAGTCTTCCCTGATTGTTTCAGCTGAAAATGATTCTCTAACCTCAAATTTTCCATTTTCCAAGAGAGCTGTATCTGGATCTCTCCTTTGTCTCTTTCTCAATCAACCTTGCTTTATACATATCTGTAAAATGTCCTGTCCCCTCCTCCATTAGACTGTAAGGCCCTTGAAGGCAGTGACTTTTGTGTTTCATCTTCATATGTCCAGTGCCTCTCATATAATAGGCACATTATTAATGTTTGTTAAATTGAATTTGACACACAAATTTGTTGATGATTTGGATACAATAAAAGAAACAGGGAAAACTTTTCTCCTTTCCAAGAATGGGAAGCAGACTGACTGCAAAGGAAAGATTTAGGCATACTCAGCTCATTAATAATGATAACAGCTTATACTCATCATCAAATCATTGTGGAGCTCAAAGCACTTCGTGATTTTTTAAAAGAAAAAAACCCTTATTAATCCTTACAGAACATGCCTGGAAGTTAAGGTGAGGGGACAAGCTATTATAGCATTCCGCATATTATAACATAGCTGCTATTATAGCATGAGTTTATTATATTATAAGTAAAAAATCCAGTTTGAGACACTTTTGAGCCATGTGAGACCCTGGGCAAGTCACTTAACCTCTTTCTGGGTCAATTTCCCCCTCTATAAAGTGGGAATAATAACTCCCAGGGTTGTTGTGAGGTAAAATGAGATAATATTGATAAAATACTTTGCAAACCTTAAAGCACTATATAAATACTAAATATTTTCATTATTATTGAGAAGAAGAAATGAGAGGGTAATGACTGAAGCCTTCCTGGAGAAAAGGCCCAGGTTTCCTGCTTCCTCTACCCCTAATGTCTTCATTAGATGGTAAGAGCTTCTGAGGCTGCTTCTCCTAAGGTGGGACAGCATCCTCCAAGGGAACGATAATGTGCCCTTAAGTTCAGGGTGTTGAGCAATTTTATTGATGGCATGGGACAGCAAGGGACAAAATCATGAACTATTGTACCCAATAACCCTTACATGCTTTTGACAATTTTAAAAAGTGTAGAGGAAAATGGAAGAATAGTAAGAAAGGGACTGAGGCCTCTTTGGGCTCTCAACAAAACACTTAGGAAATCACTGGTTGCCAGGGCACTGGGATGTCTTCTGTTCATTACAGGGTGATCTGACCCTGCTGCTCTTCTATTTCTTTAAAAGTTATCTTATTGACATTCAATCTCACATTAGAGTAAAATAACACCTTTATTTTTGTAAGATCATTCTGATAGTGAAACTCAAACTGGAAGTTAGGGTCTGTGGTGGTAGGAGAAGAGGAAGGGAGGGGCTCGGGGGAAGTAAGGAGTCAGCAGGGTATGAGACAAGCAAGGAAATGAGTCAGCCTGGATCCCTTTTATGTATCTCACCCATTTCCAAAAAAGTACAGCTACTAATTTCTTAAAACAGCTCTTCTCCATGCTGTTCAGATTGGTCTCAGAGCCAGCGCCGTGCTCCTGTGCTGCTACTGAAGAGATAATCTCTGCCTGTAACTAGATGTGAAAAGCAGTGAGCTCCATATGACTTCACCGTGGCAGGTTCAAGCAGGATCTTAGGGTGTGTGAGGAAAGTAGCATATAGCCAGCCATTCTCATCTAGCTACAAGTTGAACTCCTAAAAGGTGGTCCCAAGACATAAGGCAACTCTCATCAAGAAAGGCTAGAGAATTTGGAACTATGTCCCCAAAAGCTATTAAATTGTACATACTCTTTGACCCAGTAATACCACTACCAGCTCCATATACTAAAGAGATCAAAGAAAGAGGGAAAAGATCCATATGTACAAAAATATTTATAGCAGCTCTTTTTGTTGTGTCAAAGAACTGGAAACTGAGGGGAGGCCCATCAATTGGGAAATGGTTGAACAAGTTACAGTATATAATGTGATGGTATATTATTGTGCTATAAGAAATGAGAAAGGGATGATTTCAGAAAAAAACTGGGGAGACTTATATGAACTGATGCAAAGTGAACAGAACCAGGAGAACATTCTACATAATAACAAAAATATTGTAAAGATAATCAACTGTAAAAGATTCTGATCTGAGTAAATTCTGATCAATGCAATGACCAAGCATAATTGCAAAGGACTCATGATGAAACATGCCATCTACCTCCAGATAGAGAACTGATGGACTCAGAGTGAAAATTAAAGCATATTTCCTCTGTCTCTGTCTCTGTCTGTCTCTCTCCAGTCATGGCTAATGCAGAAATTTGTTTTCCATGACTATACTTTGTGCATTTGTAATGGGTTTTCTTTTTCTTAATTTCAGAGTTTTCAACATTCATTTCCAGAATATTTTGAGTTCCAAATTTTTTCCTCATCTCTCCCCTCCCCCC
>NW_027185896.1:9980303-10004394 GCF_028583685.1 Petaurus breviceps papuanus | reverse complement strand
AAGCCTTCCTTTTTCCTAAAGGGCCAAGGTGGCAGTGATGGCACTTGTTCCAAACCGGATTTTATGACAATATGTCCCTTTGTTTTCAGAAAGGGCTAAGGTGAAAGCAGGAAGTACAGAACTTACCAGGGTCCTGGGCTCTGCCATCAAATTGCTGCTGTTCAGTGGAAAAGAAAAAGGAAATGAGGGAGAAGCACTTTAGCAGTCATCCCACTTGCACAGATGCTAGTTCTAATGCTCAAAATTGCTATGGCTTGTTTATTCTGGCCAAAGGTGCTAGATGTGGGTAGCTCCCTGATTTGGAGTTCTTATCCCTCAATCAAGCAACACACATTTATGAAGCACCTACTGTCTACCAGGTGAAGACTGTTTGGTGGCTTAAGTGGATAAAGCTCTGGGCCTGGTGTCAGGAAGACCTGGGTTCAAATTCAGTCTCAGACATTTACTAGCTATGTGACCTTAGGCCAGTCACTTTGCTTACCTTAGTCCACTGGAAAAGGAAGTGGCAAACAACTCCAGTATCTTTGCCGAGAAAACCCCATGATCAGTGTTGGCATCCTATGGTCCACAGGGTCATGAAGAGTCGTTCATGAAAGACTGAACAACAACAATCTACCAAGTAACATTCTAGGTATTGCAGATACAAAGACAAAAAATGAACAGTCCCTGCTCTCAAGGGGCTTATATTCTATGGGAAAGTCAATATGTATGTATATTTCTTCAGTTGCTTTTCAGTCATGTCCAACTTAGTCATTGTGACCTCATTTGGGGTTTTCTTGGCAAAGATACAGAGAGTTCATTCTATAGATGAGAAAATTGAGGTAAATAGGGTTAAGTGACTTGCCTAGGGTCACACAGCCAGTAAATGTCTGAGGCCAGATTTGAACTCAGAAAGATGAGTCTTCCTGACTCCAGGACTTGCATTCTATGCACTGTGCCACTTATATATGTACTTATGTAAGTACACACAAAATTATATACCAAAGAAATACAAAGTAACTGGGCAGAAGAGGTAGGCTACATAAGAAGAGGGTGGCATAGGCTGAATTTTGAAGTAAACAAGAGATGCAGAATTTGTAGAGGAAAAGGGACAAAATCAGATAGAACCAGTGACAGCTTGGAGACAACTCTGGTGCCAGTGGAAATGCCCTTTGAGATAGTATTTATAAAGTACTTAGCCCAGGGCCTGGGAGGTGCTTCATAAATGTTTATCTTATACCTGCTTCCCTCCCTCTTAAACCCCATTGATTGGAACAGGTTTGGCAGTACCAGACTTAGGATGCTGCTGACTTCATCATTCTTCTTTTTGTTTAACTCAACAGCAGAATTTTCATTTCTCCTGATACTAGGTGAAAGAAAAAAGTGAAAGAAGAGCTGGAAGAGGTCTTCGGGGACTCTGGCATTAGTGATCTTGAAACATCTATTCTTAACAGGGCAGGAGGCTCAGAAGAGCAGCTTGCTTCTGCCATAGAGTGGCTCTCAGACCCCGGCGACTGGCTTTGAAAGGCAAGGCAGTTGATTGAGGATGATTGTGAAACCCAGAGAGAAAAGGGAAAAGAAGGCTGCTTCTTTACCTGTCCGATAATAGACTCTGGGAGGACTGTCCGTGTGTTTTCTGGCTTAAAGCCTTCCTAGAATAAAAGAGAGGAATATTGAGGGTAAGTAAGAGGAGTTAAGATGCTACCCTGCCTAGAGAATTTCTGGTCTTCCTACTATTTATGCTCCGTTTCATGATGACATGTTAGGGCTTCACACTTGATAGGGGGATAAATAATTTGGGTAAAAATGACCCACTGAATTGAAATTCATCAATTACAGGTTGAATTTTGTTGCTATTCCTCGTTATGATAAGGGTCTCTAAATGGAATAGGGGGCCTTAATACTTAAAGAACTAAGTATTCTTCGGTCCCCATTAGGTGATGCTAGATGAGGTAGGCAGAGAAAGAACAATATACCAAGTTGCTGCATCCATCCATCCATCCATCCATCCATCCTGTAGATAGTTCCTGAGCATCTACTGTGTGCACAGCCCCTGAGCTCAATGCAAAGAGAAAGGAAGATATGGAAATTCTACAGCTGAGGTCAGGAAAGGAAGAAAGGGAGATACTCAAGAATAAAATTCTGAAGACAAAAAGGGAAAATTCCAATGAGGCGGAAAAATAGGACATGTCTGAAGAGACAAATGTGGATGCACAAGAAACCAACCAACTTAAAGAAAAAAGATATATACAGAAGATGGAAATACGGCTACGTAACAGAAAATGAATATAAAAGCATGGCATGATTCTGTAAAAATAGTGTCAAGTGCTAAATAAAACTCACAATGACCTAAGACTGCCAAGAAAAGTTAAAGACAACAAAAAGGTGTGGGGTTTTTAAGCTACATTGGAAGAAAAGATCCAAGAAAGGACAGGGCCTTTGCTTGGGAAGGTAGTAGCTAACAAAAGAGAGAAACCAATGCTCCTTAATTCTTACTTTGCTTCTGTTTCCACTGCCAAGGAGAATGACTCTTGCACTGGAAACGATAGAACAAAAATGGCTAATAGGAGATGATACTCGAGGTAAGTAAAGTCATAGCAGGAGAGCATCCTGTTGCCTTTAAATAATTCAAGACACCTTTCCCAGATGAACTATATCTCCAGGTACCAAAAGAACTTAGAAAATGGGAAAGGCAGCACAAGATTGTAGAAGGGCAAATGTCCTGATTTTAAGAAAAAGGAAAAAAAAACCAGAATCTGCAAACTGTAGGCTAGTCAACTTGATTTCAATTCCTGAGAAATTCCAAAATGGATCATGATAGAGGTGTTGGTAAACTTTTAGAAAGGGATGTGGTGACTACCATAGCCAGCATGGCTTCTCAAGAACAGATGATCCCAGGCTTCCTGCTCCATACCCAACCCAGAAGAGCCAGAAGCCAGCACACTCTCTTCCTATATCTCACCTCAGACAGTCCAGAGAAGCTATTGACAATGTGATCAAGGCTTAGTGGACTCTTTTCCTCTTCTGGCGCCCTCTAAAATCACCTACCTCCACTCCATTCGTCCCAGAGGAGCAGTCAGGAGATAAAGGACCAGTGTCCCTAGCCTTTAACTTGAAAGACCACCTGATGGACACAGTTGTAGAGGAACCCAACTCATCTGTACCCACTCCAGGAAATACTGACAGAGCAACAATTTGGAAAAACAATGGGAACTGCCAGAAGCCACTAGAGGCTCTAAGAGGGATCACTCAGGGAAGTCTAATAAATGGACTTGATATCTATGAACATTTGGCCTCCACAGGACAAATATGAGTAAACAGAAGAAAATACCAAACATAATGAGGAAATACTATGGATTAGGAAACCCAAAAAATAAACCCAGATGAAGAAAGTTTGAAACCTCTGATTTAAGAACGCTAAAAATGCAACTAAAAATTAATTGGAATGATAACTTTGGTCAAGTAGTAAGATATAAAATTTAAAAACCTTTCTTTATGTTACTAACAAAACCCAAGAAGTAAAGATAGAAAAAGAATTTTCTTTCAACATAATTACAGAATGTAATATCTGGAGGACCACCTATAAAGATACACATAGGAATTATATGAATACAACTATAAAATGTTCTTTATAGAAATACAGACCTAAATGACTAGAGATATTAATTACTCATGGTTGGGCTGTGACAATATAATAGGAATGATAATACTATTTAAATTAATTTATAGGTTTGGTGTCATACTAATCAAACTACCAAAGGGTTACTTTATAGAACTAAAAAAAGAAGTAATAACAAAATTCATCTGGAAGAAGGTTAAGTAAGAGTCTCAGGGTAGATTATTTTTAAAGTGGGAAGGAAATGGGCTTAGCTGTACCAGATTGCAAATTAGACTATAAGGCAATAATTATAAAAACTTATTTAGTACTTAATAAAAAATACAAAAGTTGATCAATGAAATAGATTAGGTATACAAGATCCAGATGCAGTTGATCATAGCAGCATAATGTTAGATAAACTCAAGAATTTAAAACACTAGGGTAAGGCTTATTTGACAAAACTACTTAGGTAAGGGGAAGCTAGGTAGCACAGTGAGTAAAGTGCCGGCCTCGGAGTCAGGAGAACCCAAGTTTGGTTCCAGACTCAGACACTTAACACACACACACACACAAAACTAGCCGTGTAACCTTGGGCAAGTTACTTAACCCCAATTGCCCTCCAAAAAGCTAAAAAAAAGACCAAAACCCTACTTAAGTAAACAAAAGAGTAGTTTGGAAGAAATTAAAGAGCAGGCCAACATCTCACACCATACAATAAACTCCAAATAGATACATGACCTAGATATAAAAGGTTATCACAACTATAAATAGGAAAAAACTTCTTGACCAAACAAGGGATAGGGTAAATCACAGGTGATAAAAATAGATGCTATTGATTGAATAAAATTAAAAAGTTTCTGCACAAACAAAATCAATATAGTTAGAAGGAAAACAATTACCTAATAATCTTTGCAGCTTATTTCCCTCATACTAGTTTGATATCCAAGATATATAGAAATTGATATAATCAACTGATAAGACCAAGGGCTATTCCTTGGAAGGAAGAAGCAGTTTTCAAAAGAAGGGCAAACAATCAACAGTCATATTTTTAAATGCTCTAAATCAATAGAAAGAGAAATTAAAATCAAAACAACTCTGAGATTTTATCTCATGTCCATCAGATTAGAAAAGATGGCCCCCCCAAAAAGGAAAATGGAACTTGCTGGAGGGGCTATGGAAGGACAAGCATAGAAATGCTCTACTGGTAGAGCTGTGAATTGATGTGACCATTCTGTAAAGTAATTTGAAACACTACCCAAAAAGTCATTAAACTGTGACTGCATTTGAACTCAATGACACCACTATTGGATCTACCCTACATAGATCAAAGAAAGAAGGGAAGGACCTATATGCAACATTTTTTGTCATAGCAACGAACTGACAACAAAGGGGGTGTCCATAAACTGGAAATGGCTAAACAAATTATTGTATATGACTGTAATTGAATATTATTACACCATAAGATATGAAGAAAGGGAAAGATTCAGAGAAACCTTTGAGACTGTTAGGAACTGATGTGAAGTAAAGCGAGCAAAATCATAATAATTTGCAGTGTAACAGGATGGACTGGCCAATAAACGCAGCCCTAATGAGGATGCAGGGATTGCAGATGCAATCTCCACGTGGACTTGAGTATGTGTAGTTATTACTTCCAGTTTTATCACAGCACAAAGAGGAGCCTTTTTGACTGACTTCTGAGCCCTAACTGGGTGTGTGTTTAAAAGGTAAAAAAGCTGGGGCGGCTCAGTGGCGCAGTGAATAGAGCACTGGCCCTGGAGTCAGGAGGACCTGAGTTCAAATCCGACCTCATACACTTAACACTTACTAGCCGTGTTACCTTGGGCAAGTCACTTAATCCCAATTGCCCTACCTTCTCCCCTCCAAAAAGCAAAAAAAGAAAAAAACCTAAAAGGTCAAAAAGCAAGCATGTTTCTTCCTCATGTTTCTCTGGATGAGTTCAAGTAAGGCTGTAAAAACTATTGGAGATGGTTACAGTTTCGTGAGCTTCAGAAAGTCAGGAATGAGCCACCAGAAGGCCAGGATCTGAGTCCATTCTGGGGTTTGCTAAAAGTCTTACATAAAGGTCAAAGTCTCAAGTGACTTGCCTGACCCAGTCCAGCAATAGCAGTAATGCATTTCATTCATCTATTAGCCATATGGCATTTGGAAGTGAACTTGATGGGACAAATGCTCTGTAGAAACTGTGGCCAGTTATAAAGGAGAGTGTATTCCCTGGTGCTGGGGAAAATGTATTTGCCTTCTTGCTATATATTCATAGTAAATATATGTTTTCCAACAAAAGCAAGACATCCCTGTCTCTTCCACATGGGGACTGTACATTGTGATGGCTCACCAGTTCCCCATCACCATATGACAAGGACAACAGGAAAACAATGTTGAAAGACTTAAGAACTATGAGCACTGCAATGACCTATCACTACTCAAGAGTGATGATGCATCACGCTCCCCACTTTTTGACAAAGAAGGTGATGAGTTTGAGACACAGAATGAGATAGACATCAACAGACATTGTTCATATAGTGCATTTGTTTTTCTTGACTATATTCATTTTTTTTACAATGGAGAGTTTTTTGGGGGAGGGAAATGTATGCAAAGAAGTGGAGGGGGTAGTGATAGGGATACAAAAAGAAAGAAAGAAAGAAAAAAGTGTTTATGAAATATTTTTAAAATGCAAAGTGAGCAGAAGGAAATTTAGAAAGGGATTCAGACAAGCAAGGAAGGCTATATTGGAACTAATGTGTTCTTTCATATGTACTAAAAAAAAAAAGCAACCCAAGAACTATCTAATAAAGATTCACAGTATCATGATTTCTTTGTAAAAAAAATTGTTCATGTTTATTGATTTTTATCAGGTTCATAAAATGATCATTTTTTAAAAGATTAAGAAAAGATTTTTGACAAGGTTACTATGCTGATAGAAGAAAATGCAGTAAATATAATTTAGCTTTGAGCAACATTTTTGAGCAAGTATCTCAAGTTCTTCTTGTGAAGAAAATGGAGAAATGTGGATTACATGATAATACAATTAGATTGATTCAAAACTTCTTGGATGGTTGGACTAGAAGAAGAGCCATTAATGGTTTGACGTCAACTTGTCAGAAAGTCTTCAGTAAAATAGCACAGGGACCTGTACTTAGTCCTGGTTATGTTGGACATTTTAATGATTTAGATAATGGACTAGAATCAGCACTTCTTAAACCATGGGTCCCAACCCCATATGGGGCTGTGAAAAATTTGTCAACGATAAAAGGTTTCTGAACATGCAACAACCAAAAACTAATTCAAAGTCAAACACATAATAAATCCAAGGTGTTTCTGGCAGCCCTTGCCCAGGTTGCATGGGCAGTTTCTCTGCAGCCTCAGTTCTGAACACAAAGCATGCACACTTCTCACTGCACATGCCCTCAGACCATGCAACATCAACAAAGACTGCTGAAATTCCAAAGAGTGGAAAAAGTTTTAGAAGCCCAGGTCTAGATGGCAGGCTCGCCAGATTTGCATAGGACACAAAGATGGGAGAGATAGGAATGCACTGAATGACAGAATCAGAATTGAAGATCTTAACAGGTTAGAAAACTGAACTTAATCTATAAAAAATAAAATTCAGTGGGATTAAATATATCGTCTTACACTTGGGTCAAAAGAAATCAACTTCATGAATACTTCAGGATAAGGGAAGCATGGATGGATAGCAGCATGTCTGAAAAAGACCTGAGGTTTTCACAAAACAGCAATATGATCTGGCAGCCAAAAATCCTAATGCAATCTTGGACTGCGCTAAAAGAGACTTAAGGGACGGCTAGGTGGCGAAGTGAATAGAGCACCTGCCCTGGATTCAGGTGGACCTGAGTTCAAATGTGGCCTCAGACACTTAACACTTACTAGCCATGTGACCTTGGGCAAGTCACTTAACCCCAATTGCCCTGCCTTCCCCCTCCAAAAAAAAGAGAGAGAGAGAGAGAGAGACTTAGCTTCCAGAAATAAGAAAGAAATAAGAAAACCATACTCCCTTTTTACTTTGTCCTTATCAGATATCATTTGGAGTTTTGTGTTTAGTTCTAGGTTCCTTGGTTTAAGAAAGCCATAGACAGGGGTGGCTATGTGGCACAGTGAATAGAGCACCTGCCCTGGATTCAGGTGGACCTGAGTTCAAATGTGGCCTCAGACACTTAACACTTACTAGCCATGTGACCTTGGGAAAGTCACTTAACCCCAATTGCCCCCCCCAAAAGGCAAGAAAGCCATAGACAACCAGGAGAAGATAACTAGATGGTGAAAGAGTCTTGAGTCCGCATCATATGAAGAGTAGGTAATGGAACTGGGGTTGTTTAGGCTGGAGAAGACTCAAAGGGGACATGATATATGTGTTCAAGTACTTAAAGGGCTTTCATGTGAAAGAGGGACTACATCATTTGACCCAAGAAGGCAGAATCAGGAGCAATGAGTAGAAGTTACAAGAAGAAACAGGTTTAGGCTGATGGGGGGTGGGGGGGAATTCTTAACAATTAGGGATAAGGATGGGAAACAGGGATAGAAATAGGGTGAGGGATAATTTTATTGACATAGTGAGGAAACCCCCTCTACTAATGCAGGTCAGATCCTTCTCTGCAAACTATAATCTCAGAAAATTGCCTAGAGCCCTGTGAGTCCCTGATGGAAATTTGAAAAGCAATGCCAAAGACTGTTATCCTGAGGCCTAGAAAATTACTCTGACCATCATGCAAGTGGGGCATTATGCAAGTTGTCAAACAGAGTCCAATGCAGTGACCTTCAGTCTTTGCTTTGTGCTGCTCCTCATGATGTTCTCTGGAGAGCGTGGCACCAAGTCACTGCAGATTTCTAATGTTGTCATGGCATCCTTAGTGAGGCAAATATTTGTCAATGTATGCTTGTGAGTCTTTTTTGCTTCAAGTATTTCTTTTGTGGTGCATGAAATAAATAACTTTATGATACCTACTACTTTATCCACTGAGTATCTTTTCTAGATGGGATCTTGTCAATCCCTTTTGGAGAAACTCAAGTTTTGTTTAAGAGACATTTCCCTGGAGCTTTTTCCAGGGTCATAAATAACCAGATGAGGAGTTCTTAACCTTTTTGTGTGTGACATAGACCCCTTTCACAGTCTAGTGAAGTTTCTGGACTGCCCCACGAATAATGTTTTTAAATAATTGAAGGAAATGCTAAGAAGTTAGTGAAAATAAAGATGAATTTATTTTTCTATCCAAGTTCACATACCCTCTGAAGCCTATCCATGAGGTCCATGGATCCCAGGCTCAGAATCCCTAAACTATATATATGTATGTATGTATGTATATAGTCAAGTAGGGCTGATCCATTATATATGGATCAGCCCTGCTTGACTTTGTCCAGCAGTGGATCAATCCACCCAAGACATCTGCTCTGTGGGGAGCCAACCCAGCGTAGCAGCAGAATGACTCAGAATCTTATAACCTGAGAATTGAAAGGGACTTCAGTGACCTTCTAGTCCAACTCATATACAAAAAAGAATCCTTGTTATAAAATATTAGACTAGTAGTCACTCACCCTATGCTTGAAGACATCCAAGGAAGAGGAAATCCACCAATTCATAAGGTAGCCCATTTTCCTCTTATACAGTTCTAATTGTTGATCAAACATAAATAGTCCCTTTGAAACTTTCCCCCATTGTTCCTGGTTCAGCCCTCTGGGACCAAACAGAATATGCCCAATCCTTCCTCCACAAGACAGCCCTTTAAACATCGGTAGGCAGCAATCATCTCTCCCTTGGAGTCTTCTCTTCTCCAGGCCAAATATTTCTAGTTCTTTCAGCCAATTTATATACGTTATAGATTTATGATCCTTTACCACACTGGTGTCTTCCACTGGACACTCTTGTTTTATCATTGCCCTTAAACTGAACACACAACACTCCAGATGTCCTCTCACAAGGACAGAAGATAATGGGACTATCTCTTTCTTATTTCTGGAAGCCATGCCCCTTTCAATGCATTCCAAGATTGTATTAGCTTCTTTGGCTGCCACACCACAAACTGATTCACTTGAGCTCATAGTCCACACCAAAACCCCCAGATCTTTTTCCAAATCAACTGGTGTCTAACTCTGCCTCCTCCAATTTATACTTGTGAAGGTGACTCAACATCCATCATTAACACTAGTGCCTTGCCCCAAAGTGAGCTCACCACAGAAAGAAAAGATATCTAGATCCTGCTGTTCTGTAGTTGGGTGGTACCCATGCATTTGCTTCACAAACATAGTCCTGTAACTTTCTGCCCACTCTTCCTCTTCCATGGACCCTGTGTGAGTTTATGTGAGGGTGCACCTTCTCAAGGGGAATGATTTATAACAATTGTTCTTGCCAAGTCATGTAGGTAAATGTCTTTTCTTTTGTAAAAACAAATTAAATTATATTTTTAATGAACATAAATCTACTTTTTCTCCCTCCCACCTCCAGCCTCCACCACTAAAAAATGAAATGAAAAGAAAAGAAAAAAGAAAAAGAAAACCCTTGTGTAAATGGGGTTTTTTGTTGTCTTTTTTTTAAAGAACTAATCACATTTACTAGATGATTGTTAGTAGGAATCCCAGTGGTTGGGGCTCATGGCTATAGTGTTAGGGTTTTTCTTGGAACCTGAAGAAGCAGTCACCTGCTCCTCTGAGTATATAACCTGTCAGTATGAATGCAAGTTGGGGGAATGAGCCTAGAGGAACATATATCCATACATGCACACACTATTATGGTTATCTTTGGTAGCCAGTACACCCAATCAGCTGAAAGTAAAGGTATTTACTAAGATGGCATAGCGATAGATGATGATAACTACAAAACTTTGTTCCCATAAACCTGAAGCATACCTCCCACAAACGTGTAGTGTCAATAGGAAGGGTGGGCATATACAGAGTGTGAGCTGGCACATACATAGGGATCACATATGTCCAAAGCAACTCATATCTGTGTCACTGCTGGGTTTCATGGTGTCTTCATGTTAGGCATAGAGTCTCTGCTAGGCAAGTGGCTCAGCCAAATTCCCTGGGCCTACTCATCTCCACAACTCAAATCTCATATCCTGGGGCTGGTTTTCTCTTGAATTCATAATCATCTCTTTTATCTGTTACCAGTGGAGATGCCTTTACTGATTGTTCCCTTGAATTCCTGGGCCTGTTCCTTGTTGGGTGTAATGTGTCCTGCAGGGAGAGCAGACCTACTGTAAAACAGTGGGTGGGAGAAAAGAGAGAGAAATCTCCTCCCAACCCCTTGCTGTCATCTGGAAGAGGAATAAGGGGAAAGGCCAAAATGGATTCCATCTCAAGAGCCGGGCTCTTCCTCCGTAGCTGGCTCTCCTCTAAACTAGCAGAGGTCACAGCTTACAAAGCTCTCCAGCCTTGCCTATGTCCAGAGCTCACAAGCTAGCTTTTTAAAGGCCACTAGGGGCGTGGCTGAGATTCAGCTAGCCAGATGGCAAACTCACTTCCATTAGGGAAGATGTCACACATCCTGAAGGAGTGACAGGGCATAGACATATCTTTACACTTCATTTGCTATATTAAAACTGGCTTTGTTTCTTGCCCCTTCTGTGATTTCAACAATCAGAATGGAGGCAGGACAAATAAATTAATTGGGTCATCATGACCAACTCTCTCCCTACTACATGTAAATATTTATTCTGTTTATATGTATACAGAGGCTTCTGTTTTTGTCTCTGAGACTCTCCAGGGGGTACTGCTTCACCCTGATTCAGCTGACCAGCCACCTGTGACCCCTGTTTTTGCCTCTGGGACTTCCCAGGGAGCACTGCTTCATCCCAATCCAGCCCCAGCCTGCATCTGTCCTCTGCATTTGTCCTGGGGAGCCCCAGATTCAAGCTGCTCTTCTGTATGCTTTGCCTTTGACCTCCCCCTGCCAGCTCCAATCCAGACTGCCTGCTTGTGGCTTCTTCACTCTGGAGTTCTGTTGGACCATATCGTTATTTGTAAGGTATTTGTAAGGTATTCCTACTGCCACAAAGTTGGCCATCAAGAGGGGGTCCTGGACCATCTAATCACCTCCCTGCCTTAAAGGACTTTTTTCAAATGCTGATAATCTACATGAATTCATTACTCAATGGTAAGCATATTCCTACCCTGTCATACTCCCTATCCCAGTGATTCTGAGCCTCTGCCAATCATTGTACAAAATTTGTTCCCCATCCCCTACTTCCTACCCCTCAGCCTGACCCTCCCCGAATAACCCACTCCAGACCTACCCACCTCTTCCAATGTGCTCTCTGAAATGTCTGTTCCATAGTTAAGAAGTTTGCTTTCATCATTTCTTTTCTCACTTCTTCTATCTTCTTACATTCTTGATGGCATAGTATCCCTGGTCATCCTTTCCAGCACCAGTTATACTTTCATTCATACCCACAACTCACTGGCCATGGTGGGGAAGTTAGAATACTCCTTGATTCCTATTACCTTCTGTAGGCGCTACCTCTTCTACCATTACTCAGTAACCTCTCCTCTGGTGAGGCTGATTCAATCTGTATCTACCATCCAAGCAAGATTCTGGTTGCTGTTATCTACTGACCTCCAGAACTCTCTCCTTTTCTCAGTGAGTTCATTGTCTGGATCACAGTCTTTCTCTCCTCTTTAATTCCTCCCCTCATACTAGAGGACTTTAGATAGATAGATAGATAGATAGATAGATAGATAGATAGATAGATAGATAGATAGATAGATAGATAGATAGATTAGATAGATAGATAATATATTTTGTTGACAATCCCTTAAACACCCTAACTTCCCAGTTCCTCAATTTACTTGTTTTCCATGACCTACTCTTCTACTCTGCCTGAGCTACGTACAAGGATGGTCATACCCGTGACCTTGCTATCGTCCATAGGTATTCCACTAGCATGTTCATGAAACCTGAACTTCTTGAATCACATCATAATCTTTTATCATTCTATTTGCCTTACAACCCCTAAACCTGTTCTTTGTCTTCCTATGATTTCCACTCCCTTTACTTATCAGTTCTTTTCAAGGCTATCACCCCTGTACTAGCTATACTTTCTTCCCTTCCCCACCTTGACCCCTTGATGAACCAATTCAACTCTACCCTTTCTTCTACTCTCAAGTTCCTTATCCCCCTTTTGCTATCATCAATCATGCCCTGCCAAGCCTTTGGATTACTCCCACCATCGACTGACTTGACTGATGAATGAAACTGGAGAAAAGCACAAAACTGTGCTAATTGGGACTGCTACAAATTTATGTTGTGTAGTCTCAACTGGGCCCTTGCAGCAGTAATACAATTCTTTTACATGTCCCTAATTGATTCACTAGCCCACTCACCACAGTGACTTTTCCAAGCCTTTTCATTACTCCTCAAACCACCTATGTCTTCCCCATCCTCAAAACAAAAGTCTCTTCATTTATCCAGCCTGCTGTCAAGCTATAGCTCTGCTCCCTTTGGCAGTTTAACTCCTTAAGAAAGTCATCTGCAATCAGTGCCTCCGTTTCCTTTCCTCTGACTCTCATCTTAATTCTCTGTAGCATTGCTTTTGATCTCATCATTCACCTGAAACTGCTCTCTAATTGCCAATGAACTCTTGACTGGCAAATCTGATCATCTTTTCTCAATTCTTATCCCTCCTGCAACCTTTGACACTGTCGACTACCCTCTTCCCCTCCTTTCTTCCCTCTAGGTTTTTATAATTCTCCTCTTGCCTCACTCGCTAACTGCTCTTCCTCAGTCTCCTTTGATAGATTTTCTTATAGGTCATGCCCCATAACTATGGGTATCTCACAGGGTTCTGTCTAGGGCCCCTCTGCTTTTCTCCATCTATACTATTTCACAAGAGGATCTCATTAACTTCCATGGATTTAATTATCACCTCTGTGAAGATGATTTTCAGATCTGTTATCCAGGCCTAACTTTTCTCCTGACCTCCAGTCTCATATCTCCAACTACCCATTGGGCATCTCACATAGACATCTTAAACTCAACATGAAAAAAACTGAACTCATGATCTTTCTCCCAAAACCTTCCCCTCCTTCCAATATTACCCAATTTGTGTCATGGGAAGCACCATCCTCCCAATCACCCAGGCTCATGACTCAGGTGTCATCCTCAACTCCTCACTCTATCTCACCATCCATATCCATTCTTTTGTCAAGTCCTGTCAATTCTACCCTTGTGACATCTTTCACATCGGTTCCCTTCTCTCTTCTGACGCTGCCTGGTACAGGCCGGCCTTTATCACCTCATATCTGGACTGTTGCAATAGACTTGTATGGTCTCCTTCCTGCAATTCTCTCCTCATACCAGCCTATGCTTTACTCAACTGTCAGGATGATCCTCATCTCTCCCTCCTAGTTTTCTTGGCCTCTTTCACATCTCAGCTAAAATCCCATCTTCTGCAAAAAGTCCCCCTTAATTCCCCTTAATGCTAGCATGCTGTAATCACTTAATACGTGCTTCTTGCCTTGACTGACTGACTGACATATATGAACAGGATATTTCCCTAATAAGATGTAAGTTCCTTGAAGAGATTGTTTCATTTTTTTGGAGGGGGGAAGGCAGGGCAATTGGGGTTAAGTGATTTGCCCAAGGTCACACAGTAAGTGTGTCAAGTGTCTGAGGCCACATTTGAACTCAGGTCCTCCTTACTCCAGGGTAAGTGTATGGTTTTTTTTTTTAATCCCCAGCTTTTAGCTTGGTGCCTGGCCCATAGTAGGCTCTAAATAAATGTTTGTTGATTACTTGATATATGCCATAGCAGCTAAGTGAGTTATTTACTGTCTCTCTATTTTCTATACCCAGAGACACAATTTCCTGTATTAGACTCTCTCCCAGAGGCAGGACTCAAGCTAAACTCTGCGTACATTATGTTAATGTCTTGCTTCACACTATCCACAAATCCTTATCTGCTTCTCTGAGGTTTGTGATCTCCAAAGCCAAAAAAAGATGGCACAGGGTTAAACACATTCTTTAGCTTGTTACATTTTCATCTGATTGTAGAATCCATCAGAAGCTGGCAGTGTGAGTGATAAAGGTCAAGGAATTAGATAAAAGTGGATAAAGAGGAGAGAAAAAAGAGAAAGAAGAAGATGTAGAACAGAAAGGGCAGAAAAATAAACTATTAGGGGAGAGATAAGAGAGACATAGTGGTTCACAAGATAGATGAGGTTCATTGGAGCTAAAACTAGGAAGAACCTTAGAAGCTGTCTCATCCAACCCAACAATTTTCTGATGAGGAAACAAGAGGCCAAGGGAAAATGAACTGATTTAACCAGGTAGTAAATAGAAGAGCCAGGATTTGAACCAAGTTTCTCAGAATCTAACTCCAAGAGTCTTTGGTTTATACCACACTGCCTCTAGAAGTGTACCAGACAGAAATTTTGGCTTCAGTTAGTCCCTAAGCTGCTTGTTTGTTCTTTGTGGCAGAGAGGGGAATTTCAGCTGCTCTTTTCATAGCTTCTGACCTTGCTTCTATAGGCTGACAGCTGTACAGCCCAGCTGACAGGGCCTGCTCCTTGTCTCCTGGACTCATAGCTGAAAGGAGTGCTACCTTGAGGCCAGCTAAGCACGAAAGCTGCCATTTTGAGAGCTGCATTTGACATTCACCATTGTTTGCAAATGATGCAGTTTAATGTCATAGAGCTAGTACTGAATCTTATCCCTAAGTTAGCTCTTCAAAATGCTCAAGGATCCCTCTGGAAGTTCATCTTAGCCTCACTATCTAAGAAGTAGGACAGAGCCTGGGTCACCACACTCTCTTTATACTTCACTTTTCCTGTCTGACCCTGGGATTCACCTCTCAACTGCTCTTCTAGTCCTAAAGTCCAGCTCCTGTCATCCTCTATTTGACCAGGTTTTCGAGTATTTATGGGGCATCAGCCTACTTCCCAAGGGACCTAAACATCTTAATCAGAGAGAAAGGAATTTGATATAGTCAGTTAATTTAGAAAGGGAAGAGGAGAGACCATGAAAGCAGAGAGAAACAAAGGAGCAAACTCTTGAAATTCTTAACATTTTTTAATGCCCTGAGTCATCTTGAAGGGACATCCAGATGGGTGAGTTTCTCTTCCCATCCTCCTTTTCTCTCTAAGATCCCCGTGGATACCTTCTATTATGACTCTGGGGGTACAGAGCTTTTACAACGGTGCAAAGGCACAGTCCAAAAGGTTCACGTATGTACTGAATGATGAACTCTTCAGCACGATGCAACCTGGTTCTCAGGTTGCATCGTGCTGATTTGTACTTGTTGACATTTTTTTTTGCTAGATTTCTTGAGTCATCGATGGCACTGCCCTGACTTGAGAATGAAACATGATCCAAAAGATCTCAGTGAACACGAACAAACATAGTCACAGTCAGAGTACCTAAATAGTGAGGGAGATCAGACTGCAAAAGCTCACTCTTTCAGGCCAAAAGTCTCCCAGGAATGCTGTAATGCTATGAATCATGGGCTTCTGAGAAGCATAATCTCAGAATAATTAAAATGTCAGGAGCCCTAAAGGGCAATGGAAGGATGCATGACTGTTGTTAAGTAGACTGCAGCGTGTTACCAAGATGACTTGTAGGTGAGAATTGGTGTAAAAGGCAGTCAATTTCAACTCAAGAATCATTCATTAAGCAATAAGCAAGGAGATGGGACAGTCATATATTGAGAGTAAGAGAAATAAATGGTTTTCCATTATGGAAAACAATCTGGAATTATGCTGAAAAAGTGACTGACCCTAAAATTCCACTATTAGATATATATATACCCCAAGGGGTCAAAAAAATACTGAAAGGTCCCACACATATCAAAATATTAATTGCATCACTTTTTCTTGTTTTGCAGGAATAAAAATATGGAAACAACAACGTACCATTGATTGGAAAATGGATATAAGCATATTGTAGTACATGCATGCAATGGAATATTTACTGTACGAGAAAGAATGATGAATATTTTAAAATTCAGAGAAGCACTGAAGACTTATGAACTGATGTCAAATGAACTAAAAAGAACCAGGAAAACAGAATTCACAGTGACTGCATGATATAAAGGGAAAGAACCAGTAAAACAGTAGCAAGTATTATTATAATGACTAAGCTGGGACTGAAATAAAAGATGAGAAGATGCACGTCTCTCTTTTTTTGTAGAGGTTGGGAACTAAGGGTATATAACACTGCATGTACTCTCAGACTTGGTTGATGCATTGGTTTGTTTTAACTGTTTTTCTTCTTTTTTTCATTCTCTGTTATAAAGGATGACTCTTTTAGTAGGGGAAGTAGGAGGGAAATATACAGAAATGAAGGTCATATAAAAACAAAAGATATCAATACAAAATTAAAAGTTATCCAGGTATCCAGAAGATATTAAAAGAATCAAAGGAAGACTTTCCTTTTGGATGGATTCTTCTTAAAGGCATGGACAAAAATTTCACAGAATGCGAACAGGAGGACAGATTATGGTATATTCTATCGAAAGAATCATGAACACTGGTAAGAGCATGGATTTATCAAAGAATGTTCTTAATCAATGTTCTTAAGTCTTTATCATGTCTTGTCCTCTTTGATGATAAATCCCTATAGTTCAGAGACCATGCTTTGGTTTCTTTTGAATACACCCATAATGGTAACTGGCATAAGGCTCCCAATAGGGGCTTGACTGGTTATTCAGCTTCTGATATCAAAGATTTTCTCAGATGGCTCCTTTCCAGTGTCCTGGGACTTGAGGCCATTACATCCTAAGCAATAATTTTTACTTTGATATATCCATTATCTCATCAAGATGAGTATTCCCTTCATTGAGGCAGCTCACCCCTACTCACCTCATTTGGTGGGATTCTTGTCCATGGCTTTCCATAAATCCTCCAAAAGTTACCTACCCAAAAGTCACTCTACGTGCCAGAAGACTTCCACAGGTGCTTTGAATATTCCAGGGAGAATGTCTACTTGCCATTCTTCCCTCTCACTCTATGACCCACCCAATTCTTTTTACAATTACTCATGTCTATGATGACATCTTTTATATTCTTTGTTTTAACCTTTTTATAATTATGCTATATGTAGAGATCTAGTAGAATGGGAGAAATTCAGGCACTTACCTTCCAAGCCATCTGCAAAGAAGCCAGGCAAAGATAGTGAATAGGAGAACTCCAGTCACTGTTAACACAACCACAAACCAAGCTTCCGGAGCCCAGTAGTCCTCAATTCTAGTCACTAGCAAGGGTGTGGGTGAGGAAATCTGAAAACAGAGATGGATGTGGCCAGGAGAAATCAGGCAAGGCTCTGGGAAATTGGCAAGGCAAGAGAGGGAAGACCAGGAGAGAATGGAGCTGCCCCAATTTGGGAGAGGAGAGCCTCACCATTGGGGGTTTTGTGCTGGTGGTGGGCATAGTGGTAATCCAGGGAATCACATGAATAATGACGATGGCTGTGGTACTGAAGAGGGGGAGGGTTGGCCCTTTGTCAGTCACACGGACCAGGAGCTCATAAGTGTAGGAGTCCAGCCCATCGGGCTGGAAGGAAAAGACGTTGTGGAATAGAATATTGTCCCTCATGTAGAACCTTCCATTGCTGTTTCCTATCAAAGAAAGTCATAAAATGGGTCAACTCGACCATCTCTCTTCTCTCTCTCTCTCTCTCTCTCTCTCTCTCTCTCTCTCTCTCTCTCTCTCTCTCTCTCTGCTTCCTTCCCCCTTCTTTCCCACCCTCAACAGATGAATTTCTATCATGCCTCTCTTCTGGGACCTAGTGGCTTACCCACCATATGCCAAAGCTCAGCATTGGCAATTTCTTGCTGCATGGGGAGGACTGGGTTAAGAGAGATGGTTGCAGTTCTACTTTTTCCCACCCCTGCACTCTTTGCATCCTCTGTTACCTCCCCGGCCCCAACATGTCTCTTCCTGGAGCAGAGGGGCAGGTTAAAATCTCTGAGAGATGGGCCTACCCTCCCTCAGCACAACAACACCCAATTGGGCCAGGGACAATGACTTTGTGCAGGCACCCTTGTAGAGGTAGTATTGGCTATCCACCATCTCTGAGACTTTGAACATGGAATCTGCATATGTAAAAATCAGAGGCTCACACAAAGATACAATTGGGGTAAAAGCCCACAGGAACCATTTAAGTTGAGATCCCGATGCTTTTCTACACCTTACTTAAAACACCAATCCTGATCTGCCCTTAGCAGTAGCCTCCCCATCAGCAGCAGGGAGGCTACTGTCCTAGGGTCTTCTCACTGCAAGGGACCTTGTGACTCAAAGTACAAAGTACGTTTCCTTGGGGTCTCCTTCTGCTACTGAACTTGTCTTTAAAAGTTGATTTAAGTGAGGCAGCTAGGTGGCACAGCCCTGGAGTCAGGAGGATGTGAGTTCAAATCTGGCCTCAGACACTTAACACTTACTAGCCATGTGACCTTGGGCAAGTCACTTAACCCCAAGTGCCCTGCTCTCTCCCCTCCAAAAAAAAAAAAGTTGATTTAAGGATGCTTTTCCTGCTTGCTTGCCCCAGCACATTCCCTGGTACACAGGCACCAGAACAGCTGTTCTATTACACTCAGCAGTCTCTAAAACCATCCCTCCTAACCCAGGTCCAGAGGCTAACAGTCCCAATTCACCATCCCTGACCTCCAACGATGGCGAAAGAGAATGCTCCTGGGGCTTGCTCTGGCATGTCCTGATCTGAGCACGTCAACCTTGTCACCTCTGCATTGGTGCTTGGGGCAGGAGAGATGGTGAGCTCTTGGAATGGAGGTTCACATTCTGGGACGTGTTCATTCACATTCTACAACAACATAGAAAGGGGTTCAGGGTCCTCCTTTCTGACTCAGAGGGAAAAGCTTCAGAGCACAGAAGCCCATGTTCTAGCTTCTTTCTGGAAATGGCAGCCCCCTTTCTCCAAGTTAACCAAAAAGGAGCAAGGTGGGGGGGAAGTCTGTCAGGGGTATTGTGAGAGGGTCTCCCAAGCCCAGAGATCAGGGGAAAACTCAGCCCTCTGTTTTCATGAGGAAGGAAGAAATTATTTGTACTATAAAGCACCTTAAAGGCTATAAAATATTTTCCCCAGGATTCTGTTGGAAAATTGGGGCTGTCAGAAGAAGGAAAGAACACCAGCTAGAGGGGAAGGAATTGAATAAGACTATAGATTTGGAGGTGGAAGTGACTTAGGGGCCATCTAGTCCAACTCCTTTATTTTACAGATGAGGAGACTGAGGAGGTTGAGTAACTTTCCAAAGGTAGGCCAGGTAGAAGGGTTAGGGCCAGGATTCTTTTTTTTTTAAGCAATTGGGGCTAAGTAACTTGCTCAAGGTTACATGGCCAGTTATTTCTGGGTGTGGTGCTAAGTATCTGAGCCCAGATTCGATCCCCAGGTCATCCCGACACTGGAGCCGGTGCTCTTACTCGCTGAGCCACCTGGCTACCCCTAGGGCCAGGATTCTAATATAGGGCATGGCCAGGGAACCAGGACTGGGGCAGAGTTTACCTGAACCTCAATAGTGATGGTGCAGGAACCCGACCGGTGGTGTGTAGAATTCTGGTCCTGGTCTCGATCAGTCAGAAAGATCACCAGCATATATGTCTTCTGTTTTTCATAGTCCAATGATCCCAGAAGATGGAGTTGACCTTATAGAGAAGAGTTTGACTTCCTCAGTTTCCCAAACCTTGATTCCAAGCCCAATTCCAACTTGTTTCCCAGGCCCTCTGTCTCAGAGGCATTGGGATATGATGGAGAAAACACCATGTCTAGAAACCGAAGTCCTGGGTTCAAGCTTTGGTTCCAGCACTCCAGCACTAGCTGTATGATTAGAGATAAATCACTTAACCTTTCTAAGCCTCAATTCCTTCACTTGCAAAGCAGAGATAATGAATGAAAGCATTGATTAAAGACTTTCACAAAGCCCTGGGATAATTGTCCTGAAATTTCCTACCTCTAAGCATTCTTATGAGGAAATGTGCTTTTTAACCCTTAAAGTGCTGGAGAATTGGAAATATTCCCCCTCTTCTTTTTCCGTTACCGTGTTTCCCGATAATAAGACACTGTCTTATTATTTTTTTTGGAAAGAAAAACACCAGAGGGCTTATTTTCAGGGGAGGGCTTATGTTGTCCTGCCTCAGCTCTCCTCCGCGGCACTGCTCTCAATGGCGCCAGCAAGCAAATCACTGGGGAAGAACAGGATGACACGCTCACTGCTGCAGCTCTGATTGGATGCAGCTCAGAGTGCAGCGTGTGTTTCACGGGGTGGGGGGTGGGGCGGTGCATACAGAGGGTACCGTAATGTAGCATGTAGTGCAGGGGATCACCTTCACTACAGTAGCAATCTCAATAGGGCTTATTTTCGGGGGAGGGCTTATTATCAGGGAAACACGGTATCCACCAGAGGGACCAGATAATCAGAGGAACTAAGAAATCCCCCCAAAGGGACTCTTAACCTTGTTTATGTTGGGACACCTTTGGCAAAGTAAATCCCATGAGCCCCTTCTCAGAATATCTGCAAACACAGCTTGCAAAATTGAAAACAAAAGGTTAAGAAGCTACAATTTAAGGGAAAAGGGCAAGTTTTTTTAAGCTTATGGTGGAAGGTAGGTACCACTGTGAGGGTCAATGTAGAAGTTGGCTGATGAGTCTGAAATGTGGTATTCAATGCTGTTGGGTGGATAGTCACGGTCTGAGCCGAGGACAGTACCAACCAGGGTGTCACGCAGAGCATCCTCTCTGACCAGGAACTTGTGAGCAGGACAGATCGGAGAATACTCATTCACTGGTGTCACTGTCACCAGCACTGGCACTTCGCCTGGGGGAGGAAGGGGGAGGAAGAGACAGGGAGCTTCATTCAGACGATTTTCCCCAATTTCCCACTGTGTGCAGCAGCACCTAGATGCCATGCTGAAGACTGGAATGACAGCCTCACCCTCAGGAAATATCTACATTGAGGAGACCAGGCACCAGCCTCCATTCAAACTTTGTTCCTTGGGGAACAGCTGGCATGAGGGAGAGATGGGGTCCCTGCCCTCCAAGAAATAAGAGCTAAGGGAGGGGAAAGCTCTTGCCCTTTGGGAATCACAGGTTTGAGAGTGAGACATTGTGCCCATAATCAGGGAGTTTCTGGACTAAGGGGCTAGATGAGGTCCTCCTAAAGGAAGCAACGTGTACCAAGCAGGATGCTACCTAATTAGAAGTTACAACAGGACAAAAAGAGGCCACTGGAGCATAAGAAACAAGAAATCTAGCACTCTGAGGTAAGATATGGAGAAAGAACTGAGTCCTGATAGACTCTAACCCTAGGGAAGTGGGAAGCTGGATGAAGCCCAGGCCCAAGAAGACTCACTAGTTTGGGGGGGCTGGCCACTATCAGTCACCAGGATGGTGGCCCTGTACTGAGCATTGGGTGCAATCGAGTCATAGTCTAGTGTGCTGTTTACCTGCCCAAGAGAGAAGAGAGAGGAGAGGAGAAAGAATCTCAGTCAGTGAACAGGATTGATTAGGGTTTGATTGATTGAATAGGGCTGATGCCACCCCCAATTCAGGAAAAGCTTATGTGTTCCAGGGAGATTCTCCTGGGTGAAAAAGGTGGAAAGAGAGTTTCTTCTCTGAGAGAGTAGCACTCAGGGGAACCACCCACCCTCTAAGCCCTTCACTGCAGATCCTTTGCCCTTTGGCATTCCCATAAAAAGTCACCCCGGTACTGAGGAGGGGCATCAAATTAATAACATCTCCCATTTACATCATACATTAAGGTTTACAAAGTATTTTACATACGACAACTCATTTGATTCTCATGGCTACCCAATGATATTATTATCCGCATTTTACAGATGAGGAAACTGAGTCTGAGAGAGTTTAAATGATTTGAATTGGGAAGTGTTAGGGAGGACATGAACTCAGGTCTTCCTGTCTTCAAGTGCGTCTCACTACCCGCCGTTCTTCCTGACTGCTAAGGTGCCTCCTAGGACCCAGGCCAATCAAGGTTTCTCTCTATTGAAATATTGTCATCACCTGTAACACAAACAGAACCAAACCTTGAACACATATTTGCAATAAACGTTTGTCTAACTGAATTGTGTGACCTTGGGGAAATGACTTAATCTATCTGGGCTTCATTTTCCTCATTTATTCATTGAACAAAGTTATTGAGCACTCCCTGTGCGTAAAACACTGGGCTAGAAGGCTGGGGAGACATGGAATTTAGAGAAGACCCTGTCCCAGCCTCTTTGGAGCATACACTAGAATATAAAATGCAAACACAGATAACTCTAATACTTCATAATGCCTAATAAGGATATTAGAGAGGTTCACCAGAACAAATAATCTCTCTCTTTCCTGACTATATAAACTTCCGAGGATCAAATGGACATGAAATGGGAAAGAGTAAAGACTATATAAAAAACCATCCACTCTCCACCCTCCCCACAGCAAGTCACAGGGTCAAGTCTTCGTGGAAATCCTAGCCCTTGGCCACTGGATCAGTCCAGGGTTGCCCATTCTAGAAGTGGAGTCCCAGGGCCAGTATTCCCTCCCGGTGGTGTCCAGAGAGCCCCTGGCTGGGGTGGCACCTGAAGGACTGGACCCTGCAGGCGGAAGCTGTGGTTTGACTTGGTCTCGTGGTGCCAGAGCTTATAATGAAAGGTGCTGCTAATGGAGTCTGGGTCAGAGCAGACCAGAGTCATCAGGATGCTGCCCACGGGGATGGTCTCTGGGACTTCAGTACTGTTGGAAAGATGTGGGGAATTGTGTTAAGAACCGAAGTGAGGGATGTTGAGAGGGAAGACAGTGCTGGTACACTGGAGAAAGGTTTGATTAGGAGTGGGAAGACCAGTTGTGTGATCACAGACAAATTGCTTAACCTTTCTAGTTCTTGGTTTTCTGATCATGAGGGACAGGGGAAGGGATGAGTTGAATGGAATGATCTCCAAGGCCCCTCCCAACTCTAGCATTCTATGTTTAATAAGGATATTTCAAAGGCCAAGGAAAAGGACCATCAGGGGAACCACACACAAAAAAATTCCCAATTCCATTCTACTCTGAAAGGCTCTAAGCTCCAGCCCTGGGTGGGAATCCCTTTAAAGGGCTGTGAAACAAATACCTGGAAGGATGAGAGAGATCTCTGCCCTAGGCCTTGGGCCTACCAGACCCTCTGCCTATTTCAGATGATACCAGACTCTCTCAGAGTCTATTTGGGGGATGTTTCCTTCAGTTTTTTCCCCCTTCATTTCACAATTTAAAAAATTTCCCTGATCCTTGAACCCACGCAGCCATTTTCCCAAGGACCTTTCTGGTCCCTCAGTAAACTTAACTCCCTGGTTCAGAGATTTTTCTCTTCCTCATTTCTAATAACTTATCCCCATGCCCTCTCCTCTTCCTGCTTCATTCTCCCAATTCTCTTTCCTATCAATCAGTTGATCAACAAAGCTACTATGTGTGAGGTACTTTGCTAGCACATAATTTCCCTTTCCCTTCTCTTCCCTGGCTAATGAGAGATAGATAGATAGATAGATAGATAGATAGATAGATAGATAGATAGA
>NW_027185896.1:9959087-9980293 GCF_028583685.1 Petaurus breviceps papuanus | reverse complement strand
AGATAGATAGATAGATAGATAGATAGATAGATAGATAGATAGATAGATAGATAGATAGATAGATAGATAGATAGATAGATAGATGATAAACAGCCACAACCATAATAATGTGTTTTCTAGCTTTTAATTTTTATTTTTTTGGGTTTTTTTGGAGGGCAGTTGGGGTTAAGTGACTTGCCCAAGGTCACAAGCTAGTTTTGTGTTAAGTGTTTGAGGCTGGATTTGAAATCAGGTCCTCCTGACTCCAGGGCTAGTGTTCTATTCACTGTGCTACCTAGCTGTCCCATTTCCTAGCATTTATAAAGAGAAGAAAGAGTATAAAAATTCAGAAATCCTTATAAGGAAAAGTCATTGGAAATGTAAATACAAGAAGTCTGTCAGTTCTAGACTGGGAGACCCAAAACTAAAATTCTGCCAGGTCTAGCCTGTCCTGGCTATCCATACTCCCCTTGGGCTAGGAAAGGATGGCTCTGGACTCCATGTACTGAATTCCTTGCTTTATTCTATAATCATAGGCCTATTTTCAGCCAATCAGGAAGCCTCGGTTATCTAGGGGACTGGGCTTGTTGGGCTCTGGATGGGAGGGTTTCATGCAAGAAGAGGCATCCAGAAGGGCAGAGTCTGGTTGCTAACAACTCACACTAGCAAAGCAGGGGTGCAGCGAGGGGCCCAAGTGTTGGTGGGCTGCACATTGACGATGACACTGAGCTGGGCACTAATAGAGGGCTGAAATGGATCATATGCCTTCACTTGAAACTCGGTGACTGCAGCTCCAGGGTTCCGCCCCAGATCCAGAGGAGCTGTGGTCCATATCAGTCCATCCACTGTGCAGGAAGGTAGGGAGGAGTGAACCTATGGCCCAGCCCACAGCACACACCCCCACCTCACCTGCCCTGGTCCCCTTTCCCCAGAACCTCCTCCAAACCTTCCCCATACCCACAAAGGCTCACCAGAACTGATGGCGTATAAGGGGTAGGGAACAAGTTCAATGATCTGATATCGAACACGGCTGCCATTGGCTCGGACCTGGCCAACCACTCCACCAGCCTCTAGGTCTTCAGAGATGTTGAAGGTCTGGAACTGAGTCCTATAGGCCCAACAAATCTAAGTACCTTCCCATTTAGAGACCTCCCTAGCATTGTCCCCACTGCCATCTGAACAGAGTAACCAGATGAGAAAGAGAGAGATGGCTATAACTGGGCAGCCCCTTGAGACCCAGACCAGAGCCAGACACAGATCACAACATCTCAGAGTCAGAAGGGACTTCAGAGGTCATCTAGTCCAATCCCTACCTGAACAGGTGTCCCCTCTACAACATTCAATTCAATAAACATTGAGAAACAGTAGCATAGGGGATAAAGTACGTAATAAATGCTTTTTAATTCATTCATTCAATTTAATTCATTCATTTGATTCATTAATTCATTCATTCATATGGACCTAAATATCAGTGCTACAAGGGTAACTGGGATGCTTGGAAAGGGGAAGTCCAGGGAGAATGCTATGAGAAATTGGAGAAGGAAGAGATTAATCTCTTTTACCTGGAGCATCAAGGAAGGCTTCCTGAGATAGTACATTATGTAAGTTTTTAAGGAAAAGAAGGATTTAATATAAGGAAATTGGGGGCGGGGGGGGGGGTGAGAGGTGGAGAGAAATCCATCTGAGGCATTCTGGGACAGCACAAACAAAGGCATTTATATATGTTACAATATTCATTATATGCCTTATCTCATTTTATATTTACAATAACCCTGTGGATGAAATTATGCAAGTATTATGACTCCCATTGTACAAAGGAGGAGACAGAGGTTTGTGGAAATAAGGAGACTTACCTTCCTGGGTTTCAGTTTCCTCATCTGTAAAATGGGGAATTCGAAGAGATGGCCCTCAAAGTTCCTTTCATCTCTAAATCTGGGAATCTGTGTGATTCTGTAACTGATCCCCAAGGTCACACAGACCCAGCCCTGCCCCGCCCCTTACCTCTCTGCACTCCCTCAGAGAGGAGAGAGTTAGAGTGGGGGACCCAGAGTGGTCTAGTTGGACTGGGAGAGAGAGTAGGATGAGATAGGTCTGGACCAGTAAGTTGGAGTTAGATTGCAATGGTTGTGAATGCCAGGATTAGGAGTTTATGCAGTATGAAAGTTGGACCAGAAAGGGGTTATACTAGAAGCCAGGAGACAACTTCCCTGACCAACAGCCATCAAGCTTCCCCTAAAGACCTCTGGACATAAGGAACTCACTAACACCAGGACCCGACCATTCAACTTTTGAACATTTCTAATCATTAAGAAGTTTGGAGTTACATGGAATTCAGTAAATATTGTTGGAATGAAATGGAATGTCAGTCTCTTTTTCTAAATAAGACCATTAAAAATACAATATATGTCTTTTTAAACTGCCTACTATATTCAAGGCCTTCTTCCTACCTCCTCTTTGGAGCTCTGGTAGAAGAAATAAGATTATAGTCGAAAGCTAGAATGGACCCCCCGAAGACCATCTAGTTCAATCTCTCCCCTTCCCCATTCCATTTACGGATGGGCCTAGGGAGGTTAAGAGGCTCACAGGAACATGGACAATTAACTTCAGGAGGAAGATTTGAACCAAGGGGCTCTGACTCCAAAACCAAGACTTTTCCAGTGTACTACAATGTCCCCCTCCCATATGCATGCTTCCAAATCCCCAGACTAGAAAACTGGTTCTGGGGACTCCTAAGAGAGAGTATGAGTAGGGATAGTCTCAAGGCAGGACACTAAAGAGAACTAAAGTTCTTGGAGCTGCAGCTTGGGTCACATTCCTCTGTCTTTCCCCAGGATGTAGGACTCAGCCCTAGTCCCAGAGAGAGGAGGACTTCCTACCCGAAAGAGATTTTGTTAGAAGGATTGGGCAGAACCTCCACTGTCAGGGTCCCCTGGCAACTCTTGCCTTGTCCATCAGCGACCAAGATCTTCAGCTGGAAGTGCTAGAAGTGAGACCCAGGAGAAAACCAAAATGGAGGGTGAAGGCCCATGAGCCTTCTGAAACTCTACCATAATAGCACCATTCATTCATTCATTCATACATTCACTCATGCAATAAATACAATACAGGCTTGGGGGACATAAAAAGATAAGACTCAGTTTCTGTACTTCTGGAACTTGGACCTTTAATAAGATTTTTGGGTTAACAAACCCCTCTCTTAAAATACAACTACTCTAGAAAGGGTTGACACATTAAGCTATTGGTTATTTACTCTGAGAAAGTCTGGGGGTGAAAAGAGTTAGGAAATGTAGGTTTAAAGGCTGGCTCACCCATTTATTCCCTGTGGGAACCTTCTCTGAATCTTAGTTTTCTCCTCTGTAAAATGGGGATAATAACACTGGCCCTACCCACCTCAAATTATATAATGCTCATAAAGTCCTTTGTAAGCTGCAAAGTGCCACATAAATGTTGACTTATTATCATCATTATTATTATTTTACACTTCAGTGTGCATTGGTTTAGTCATAGAATTACAGGTTTAGAATTAGGAGGGAACTAAAGAAGTCCTTGAGTTCAACTCTCTCATTATTAGAGATGGGGAAACAGAAGCACAGAGGTGCTAAGTGGCTTGCCCAGGGCCCCACAACTAGTAAGTGTTCAAGGTGGGATTTAAACTTAGCGCTTACTGATTCCAAGTCTTTCACTTTCTCTAACCACTAGCCCATGCTTCCCTGCTTCTTAATCAGCTGTTTTTCCATCCAGACCTTGAGGAAATTTGAATTTTAATGAGGAGAAGAGTAAGAAAAGAATCCTTTGGACACTTGGGTTGTTCTTGATTTTTCCTTTCCCTTACTTCCCCCATCAGAGTACTTCCACAATATCACATCCCTCCCTTCTCCTCTGTTCCAATTGCCCAATGGAGGTCTTCACTGGGTTATTACTTGCATCCTTACAACTCTTGGCTCGCTCCACCCTACTCTGCCCCCTATACCAACAAACCATCCTTTAGGCCACTCCCAATAATCATCTTCCTATTCAATAGAACTGATCACTCTAGACTTCTAAGCTCAACAATCTTCACTGGTTCCCTACTGCCTCCAAAATCCCTGTGCTTGGAATTCAAGGCCTTTCACAGTTTGATCCCATCTTACCTTTCTGGCTTGGTTTCTTTGTTTTGCATGCTCTACACTCCAATGTAAGTGAAAGAGTCTCTGCCCCCATTCTGAATATACCCTAAATGGCTCAGGATGTTCTCTGTGCGTCTATCTCTTCACTTGTTCAATTTCTATCCATCTATTAAAGTCTAGTCAAAATCCCAGCTCTTGGGGGTGGAGTCAAGATAATGGAGTAGAAACAGGACTTCCACACAGCTCCTGCTTCCACCTCCTCCAATTCATGTAAAAAATGACTCTAAACAAACTTTGGAGCTACAGAACCCACAAAATGACAGAGAGAAGCTAACTTCCCACTGAAGACAGCCCGGCAGGCCAGCAGGAAGGGGCCAGAGCAGTGCTCTGGGAGCCAAGCCCAACCTTGCACGAGCTGGAGGTTTTAGTCTCAGGGTGGCCACAACCAGCTGCTGGCTGGAGGGACTTCAGATCACCAGCAACTATGACGGTTTCCAGAATTATCAATCCATAGATGCTAAGGACAAAGTGAGAGGTCAGTGCAGTGTGGACTTTGGGAACTGGGAGTTCTGGAGTGTGGTCTGGCCTTTACCCCTGGATAGGGAAACCACTGAGGTGCTGTGGCCGTGCAGCTGCTGCCATGTGGCTGCTTCAAAGCTCCTACCCTGTAGGGGAACCAAGCAACCAGTCTGAGGGGTAATCATTCTTGCTTTAACCTGCTTGGATCTGGATTGTGGTCTAGGGTGGAGGTCCTGGGGTGCATGACCAGTTTGCCAGAGCATGTGGAGGCTTCAGAGAGGGCACCCAACTAATAGCTCCAGCAGCTGTAAAAACCCCAGCAATTGGGATAAAGCTCCCTCTCTGGTAGCAGAGTTCTACTGTGGCAAAAAGCTCAAAAGTCAAGTAATTGAGTGGCAACATGAGCAAGCAAAGGAAGCAAAGCAAGCAGAGCAATACGACATTAGACTCCTATTTTGGGGACAAAAAGGATCAAAGCATGGAATGGGAGGAAGACAGTGAAGTCAGAACTCCTGCACCAAAAACTTTCAAGAAAAATATGAGCTGTTTACAGGCCGTAGAGGAGCTTAAGAAGGATTTTGAAAACCAAATAAGAGAAGTGGAGGAATAATTGGGAAGAGAAATGAGAATGATGCAAGAAAATCATGAAATGAGAGTCAACAACCTGACTGAAGAAAATAACACCTTTAAAAATAGACTAACTCAAATGGCAAAAGAAGCTCAAAAAGGCAATGAGGAAAAGAATGCCTTAAAAAGCTGAATTTGCCAGATGGAAAAAGAATCTCAAAAGCTCACTGAAGAGAATCATTCCTTCAGAATTAGAATGGAGCAAATGGAAGCTAGTGACTTTATGAGAAATCAAGATACTATTAAACGGATCCAAACAAATGAAAAAATAGAAGGCAATATGAAATATCTCATTGGAAAAACCACTGACCTGGAAAACAGATCCAAGAGATAATTTAAAAATTATTGGACTACCTGAAAGCCACGATCAAAAAAAGAACCTAGAAATCATCCTTCAAGAAATTCTCAAGGAAAATTGCCCTGATGTTTTAGAAGCAGAGGGCAAAATAGTGGTTGAAAGAATCCACCAATCACCTCCCGAAAAAGATCCCAAAAAGAAAACTCCTAGGAATATTATAGCCAGGTCCTGGAATTCCCAGATCAAGGAGAAAATATTACAAGCAGCCAGGAAGAAACAATTTAAATATTGTGGAAACACAATCAGGATAACACAGGATCTTGCAGCTTGGAATATGATATTCTGTAGGTCAAAGGAGCTGGGATTAAAACCAAGAATCACCTACCCAGAAAAACTGAGTATCATGTTTCAGGGGAAAATATGGTCATTCAATGGAATAGAGGACTTTCAAGAATTCTTGATGAAAAAACCAGAGTTGAATAGAAAATTTGACATTCGGATACAAGAAGCAAGAGAAGCATGAGAAGGTAAACAGGGAAAAGAAATAATAAGGAACTTATCAAAGTTGAACTATTTATATTCCTACATGGAAAAATGATCATTGTAACTTATGAAACTTTTCTCAGTATGAGAATAGTTGAAGGGAATATAAATGTATATATATATATATGTATATGTATACATATATTTCTATATAGGAGGGTATATGAGCATATGAATACATATGTGAATGTGTGTATATATGTGTACAGGTATACATAGACAGAGGGCACAGGACCAATTTAATAGGAAGGGATGATACTTAAAAGGTGAAATTAAGAGGTGAGAGAGGAATATAATGAGAGGAGATGGAGAGAGACAGAATGGGGTAAATTATCTCATATAGAAGAGGCAAGGGAAAATGGTTACAATGGAGGGGAAGAATAGGAAGGCAAAAGGGAATAAGTCAACCTTATTCTCATTGAATTTGGCTCGGGGAGGGAATGACATACACACTAAATAGGGTATCTCCCCCTACAGGAGAGTAGGGGGGAAGGGGATGAGAGGGGGGATAATGAAAGGGGGGAATGTTGGGGGGGGAGGGAAGTTGGAAGCTCCCACTTTTGAAAAGGGACAGGATCAAAGTAGAGAATAGAACAAATGGGAGGTGGGATAGGATGGAGGGAAATGTGGTCAGTCTTTCACAATGTATCCACTATGGAAATGTTTTGCATAGCTACACATGTACAACCTATATTGAATTGCTTATCTTGCCAGTAAGGGTGGGTGACGAGGGAGGAAGGGAAAGAATCTGGAATTCAAAGTTTTAAAATTGAATGTTTAATATATATACATATATTATTATTATTTTACATGTAACTGGGAAAGAAGATATATAGGCACTGGGGCATAGAGATCCACTGTGCCCTACTGGAAAGTTGGAGGGAGGATGGGGGAAGATATGGGAGAGAGCAGATTGGGGGAGGGGATATTCAGTGGAATTGCTGTTTTGGGGTGGTAGGTAGGGGAAAATGGGGAGAAAATTTGTACCTCAAAATCTTGTGGAAATGAATAATGTAAACTAAAAAATAAAAGAGATGGAAAAAATACAAAAAGGGAGCTATGTATAGAACCATAAATGTTCATTTCATACTACTTGCCTTAAAAAGTAATATATGCAATTATTAATTAGCAATTAATAAATTAAATTAATAAATGCAACACATTTGGGACATTAAAAAAAATCCCAGCTCTCCTTTCTCTACTCTTCGTGGTTGGGAGTGACTCTCTCCCTGGGACCTCATGTAGCATGTGGTTTGGGCCTCTCTAATGCTCTCTCCGTATACAATTCTTCTTCTCTGTTTTTTTTCCATCATTGCTCTATTCGATGGTAATCTCATGAATGCAAGGGGTGCATCTAAATTGCCTTTCCTCCCTAGGGCCCCGCATAGCGCTCTCTTAGCGCTCCACCTATCACCCTGTAAGATGACGCTGTAAATGCCGCGTGCTGTGCTGCTGTGCATACGCATGGTCTTCCCCACTGGGATGCAAACTCCCGGGGAGCAGGGACTGCTTTTGTGTTTTTGCCTTTCTTTGGGTCCTCAGCTCTCAGCAGAGTGCCAGATATGTAGAAAGTGCTTAATAAGTGCTTGTGGGCTACATACAGTAGGTGTTCAATGAATGATTTGGGCATCAGGCAGTACAGAAAGAGGCCTGAGGCTGGGTGCTGCCTTTCCTAGATACAATTTAGCCACCATCCCCTCTCTTTCAGTCTAGAAATTTTCTCAGCCTTCACCCTGCACTCCCATCATTCCTCCCTCCTTCTGGGGCCCCCATAAACCTACATCAGCATCTCATCCATTTCCCCCAGCAGGCAAGCAACACTCACCTTGTAGGCACTACCAACGAGGCCCTGGCTGGGGGTTAGCACCTGCCCCCACTCATCGATAGAGAAGGATCTGGTGTCCTGGGAGCTCATGATCTCCATCTGCAGGGAAAAAGAGGCAGGAGTGGGCAACTTGTCCCTCTTCTTCTCTAAGCTCTCCACAAACCAACTTCACTGTGAGAAGGGGAAGAGGGCTGCGTCCGGAATCATTGGTTTTGGATCCGAATATGCTCTCTGATACTTATTAGTCAGGCAATCTCACTTAACCTCAATTTCCTCATCTGCAAATTGGGGAAATCCTATAGCTATCTATCAATGTGTTTCTCCCACTGCTCCCCTTTATATAATCTCTCACTATCCCAGAGCATGCCCCATGTCTTATTATTATTCCCAATATACAATAATATTATGGCGATTATGTAATCTCAGATAGTATAATAATTATATAATTTCATATATGACTTTATATAATAGTCTAAGTAATAACATTATATATAATTTATATATGTTATATAATAATATAATATTGTTTGTTGTTGTTTGTTCATTTCAGTCATGTCTAACTCTTCGTGACCCTATTTGGGGTTTTCTTGGCAAAGATACTGGAGTGATTTGTCATATCCTTTTCTAGCTCATTCTACAGATGAGGAAACTGAGGCAAACAGGGTGAAGTGACTTGCCCAGGGTCACATAGCTAGTAAGTGTCTGAGGGCAGAATTTGAATTCAGGTCTTCCTGACTCCGGGCCTGACACTCTATCCACTGCGCCCTCTAGCTGCCATAATATTATGATTACATCCTTCTCCTCCTCACCATCAAAGCTAGCATTTACATAAGGCTCTAAGGTTTGCAAAGTACTTTACTTCTATCTTCTCATTAGATCTTCACAACAACCCAGTAAAGTAGGTGTCACTCTTACCCCCAGTTTTATAGATAAAGAAATCAAAGCTCAGAGAGGGTGGGTGATTTGTGCAGGTCACACAGCTAGGAAGCCTCCAGACACGAAGACTGGTCCTCCTGCTTCCAAGCCCAGCACTCTCTCCACCAGGCTAGTCCACCTCGATGGCCCACCCAACTGCCTTTCCTCGAAATGCCTCATCATGCTTAGAATCTGTGATTCTATAATTCTCTGCCTGGCTGCCTGGGGTTTAGAGAGGGCTCGCCCTTGCCTCTTCTCTCCCCCTCGGTTCTCAGGCTCCGGGTGGGAGCCCCTGGCGCCCTGGGCTCACCTTGACACCAGTCAGACCTCTGCGGAGCAGCACCACGTAGATCAGGGATTGGGGTTCCACGGTCTCCAGAACCTGCACCTTGTCCCCAGCTGTCCCAGGTAAGAAGATCACAGGATTTAAAGGGTAGGAAGGACCTTAGAAATGAACTAGTCTAATTTCCTCATTTTGCAGATGAGGAGATTGAGACTCAGAGAGGTTACAAAAAGAGCACATTCGAACTCAGATCCTTTGCCTCCCGATTCAGTGCTCCTTCTACTCTAACCCACTGCCTCTCTGATCACTAATAGAGGAGACTGCCCCTCTCACTTCCTCTCTGGCTCCTAGGTGCCAGAAAAAGGGTTTTATAAAAGGCATATGAGAAGACATCACTTACACCCTTCCCCACGTGCTTCCCCAGGTCATGGCCATGGTGCCAGAAGAACGATGGAGAGTGTCCACTGAGACCCACGTCACTGTGCCAAGGGTGCCAGACCAGCTGAGGCAAAGCTCCCAAGAGCCTCTGTGTCTACCCTTGTGGCCACCTTACCTGGGCTGGCAAAGCGGCCCCAACAAATGGGGGGACCCTGAGCCTTAAACACCTCCACGGACAGGGGCAGATTCCAAATGCTTTCCCCACATGTGACCTTCAGATCCAGCTGGTAGTGGTTCACTTGGCGGGCATCCAGCCTGGCTGCACTGCTTAAGGTCACCTGGGGTAAATATGACAGTGTCCAGTGATTATTTCATAGCTGGCACAGTGCATAGACTGATAGATTGGGAGTCAGGAAGGTAAATTCTCACCCTGGATACTTAGTAGCTTGTGACTCTGGGCTGCCTCACTATCCTCGTCTATCAAATGGGGATAATAATAGCACCTATCTCCCAGGGGCATCTAGGTGGCGCCATAGTGCATAGAGCACCAGATCTGGAGTCCCGAAGACTCATCTTCCTGAGTTCAAACCCGTCCTCAGACACTTACTAGATGGGTGACCCTGGGTGAGTCACTTAACCCTGTTTGCCTCAATTTCCTCATCTGTAAAATGAACTGGAGAAGAAAATACTCTCCAGTATATCTGCTAAGAAAATCCCAAATGGGGTCCCAAAGAGTTGGACACAACCGAAATATGACAGAACATCTGTTGTTATGAGGATAAAATGAGATAATATTTGCAATGCATTTTATAAAACCTTAAAGCAATATAATAATGCTATTACTAGAGTGTTTGGGAGCCCCTGAGAACCAGAGAGCACTGCAGTTGGACTCAATCTCCACTATTTACTAGTTATGTGATTTTAGGCAAGTCACAAGAGATGCAAAAATTAACAACTAAATTAGCACCTAATTAACAAGAAGAGTTAGTTTAAATAGGAAACTTCAGGATGTGCCTTGTTATGAAAAACCCTGGTATTCACTAGAGTAAAGAATTCCTTTCCCCCCTTAACTTTGACCAAGAAGCAGAAGCAGAGTGACTTGTGTTATTTTAACATCATAAATTGATGATTTCAGAGCACATTTTATGCTAAATTGTGTGTGTGTGTGTACTGCTCTTCTCACACTGCCCTGTTTTAAAATTTAACCTTTGAAACATTAAAGCCAAACATTAAGAAGCTTTACAAACCAGGCTATGAAGTGTTTTCTTTACACCCCTCTTCTGTAGCCTTTCCCATCCCACTCTCTGGGACCTCCATTGTCCTTCTCTCTGTCTCTTTCTCACACTGCTCTTCTGGCCCTCACTCATCATTCTGTAGGCTGTCTTATCCTGACTTCTCCAATCCTTTCCATATAAGGATCCTTGGATGAGACATGCACTGGGGAGAGATTCTGAATCAAATGTGTTGCAAACAGAAGGCAGCCTTTTTTTTTATTAGAAAGAAATATCCTACCCAGATCATGTCCTTCCTCCATTCTCATGTTTCAATCCATTCCTAGGAATTCACATCCCAGCAGGGGCAGGTAGGGGCAGCTACTCAGGATGTTGGAGGTAGACTGAGGAAACTAAAAGTGGCTGCATCCTTTGGATTCCAGCCTTAAGGGTGTCCTGAAGGCTCTTCCTAAGAGTCAGTGGCTAGGGGAATAGGTAGGAGCTGGCATGTGTGATCTCTTTAGGTCTTTTCATCTATATATAAAATAAGAAGGTTGGACTACCATAAGTTCCCAAAGTTGATGATATCACCCCTTAAGGGGTGCTGGAATGATCCGGGGGGGGGGGTGGTAGTAGCCTCAGGTGTAATGGGGGACATTGAATAAAAATAAGAGGGTTGTGGAAGCATAAGAAAAGAAGAGACGAGAAGAAAAATTTGAAAAACAATTTGTACATGTTTCATCTGTTTTATAACAAAGTTAAAATTGTAGTGATTACATTATTTTCCAAATAAACAAGTAAAATGCAAGTTATAACTGATCAGTGATCAAGTCCACCTACCGGTCTTAACAAGCAAGTGTTGGCAGGTAAGTATGTCTCATGTTGTCAGGAAGTCCAACATGCATAGGCAGGAATATGTGTATGTAATGACTTGTTTACAATATGTTGCTATAGGGTTACATGATACAATATTGTGTCACCAAAATTTCGATGCAGGAAAAAATCCACAAACTTACAATAAATTATTAAAATTTAAGATGCATCATTTAAAAATTTTTTTGGAAATGACTCAGATTTTTAAAAGGGTTAAAGGGTTAAAGAAAGTAGATTTCCAGGAGGGAGCTGAGTAATTTTTTTTTTAAGGAAGCGGTAGGGGGCAGCTAGGTGGTGCAGTAAATACAGCACTAGCCCTGGAGTCAGGAGAACCTGAGTTCAAATCCAGCCTTAGACACTTAACACTTACTAGCTGTGTCACCTTGGGCAAGTCACTTAACCCCAATTGCCCTGTCCTCCACCCTCCAAAAAGCCAAAAAAAAAAAAAGGAAGCTGTAGGCCAAATAAGTTTGGGAACCTCTGGACTAGACCAATCTTCTTGTCTTTGTTCAGTTGTTTTTCAGTCATATCTGACTCTTTGTGACCCCATTTGGGGTTTTCTTGGCAAAGATACTTAAGTGGTTTGCCATTTCCTTCTCCAGCTCTTTTACAGATGAGGAAACTGAGGAAAACAGGGTTAAGTGTCTTGCTCAGAGTCATATAGCTAGTAAGTGTCTGAGGCCAGATTTGAACTCAGGAAGGTGAGTTAAGCTTCCCCTGACCAATCTAGATGTACCAGTTAAGTACCAGTTAAGCTTCCCCTGACCAATCTAGATGACCTTTAAGGTTCCATTCAGCTCCTGATCCTAGGAACTCTTAGAATGCCCAAAGCTTTCAGACCTCTCCATTAATTATCTGTTCTGTGAATTCTCTCTCCATATCTCTACCTCTCTTTAAGGGAGGGACTATTCTGATTTGTAGCATCACAGAAATTTAGAGCTGAAAGGGACCTTACCACCTTGCTGAGAGTAGGCCATCCTAAATATCTGTTGAATTGAAGCCAGTCCAATCCTCTCCTTTTACAGATGAGGAAATTGAGGCACAGAGGGGCAATGAATTGACGTCCTGAAGGTCCTACCCAGTGTCTAAGACATTTATTTCCTACCCACCCACCCACCCAAACAAAGCCTTAAGTAAGAGTTGCTAGAATGCTTATCTGAAGCCAGCTTGGTGCTCTTAGACTTCCTTTACCACCCCAAACCCAGCCCCTCATACCTGTGCCAAATACTGCGTGTCATGTCTAAATAAACTGGGCTGGTTAAAGAAGGAACTGGGGGGCTTCACGCTGTTGAGCTCCACGGTGGCTGGGCAGGAGCAATTGAAAGAGAATATATGGATGACCGAGCCAGGTTCCTTTGCCTCAGAGATATTCACCGTCCAGGGGAGCTTCAGCAAGCCTGCACACAAACCACAGCTCAGTGATTTGGATTCCTTGTGCCCTTTGCACCCATAGGAGCATCAGAGGAACCCAGGCAGCTAATTGGAGCCAGAAAACCTGGGTGCAAATCTTGGCTTGGCCTACCACTGCCTGAGAAACCCTGAGAAAACCCACTTATTTACTCTGGGCTTCAGTTTCCCCATCTGTAAAATGGGAGGGTTAGATGAGAAGCTCTCTAACACCCATTCTAATCCTACATCCTATGATTCCCTCACCTGCAGCTCAAATCATAACGAAAGAGGTTTATTCCTGGCCCGAAGGGAAAGGAATTGATTGACAATGAACAGGTCACGTGACTTCTCAAGGTTTTGGTTTTCTTGGCAATATGGGGAGAATTGTGCCTGCACTGTTGACCCACAGGTCATAGAATATAGAGATGAAAAGGATTTCAGTTACTGGCTTCCATAAATTCTTCATTTTACAGGTGGGGAAATTAAGTCTCAGAGAAAAAAAGCAATTAGAATAACAGTGAGCATTTATATCACAATTTAAGGTTTGTAAATAATAACAACTAACATTTCTGTAATACCTACTATGTATGTGACTGGCACTGTGCTAAGAGCTTTGCAAATACTGTTTTATTTAATCCTTATAGATAACCCTGGGAAGCAGGTGCTATTATCACCCCCATTTTATAGATGAGGAAACTAAGGCAGACAGAGAGTAAGTGACTTGTCCAGGGTCACACAGCCAGTGAAGCGTTCAAGGCTGGATTTGAACTCAGATCTTTGTGACCCTAAGCCCAGTTACTCTATCTGCCTCACTGCCCCCAAAGTACTATACATTTATTATCTCACTTGATCTTCACACCAGCACCTTAACAGAAAAGTTAAGTGATCTGTCCATGGTTATACCTATAGAAAGTCATAAAACATACATTCGAACCCAGCTCTCCTAACTCTATACAGAACTCTTTTCAGTATACCATATAACTCCCAGAGTGGGGAGTGAAAGGTGGAAATCTCTGTTGAGTGATAGGGGACCTTTGGGGTAGTTTAGAAATAAGGACTCACAGGCAGCTACATTGGGGAAGTCAGGAGGCTCAAGAGATCCCAGAGTTTGGTGCTGAGGCTCACCCTGGACTTCCTTCCCTTTTCCTTGCCCTCAGCCTCACTCCCACCCTAAGGGTATCTCCAGGAGGGATAGCTTACCTCTCAGACTCTGGTCTGTTAAGGAAGGAACCAGGCCACCGACCAAGCTCTTGCACTCCCCAAAGTTGAGTAATCCCAAAGCACCTTCAGAGACAAGAATCTGTTCTTACTGGGGGTAGGGTGAGAAGGAAAAAGGCCATACCTCACAAGAGACATGTCCCATGGCCTTATCCTTGCCCTTCCCATCCCTGACTACTCCATACCCCACATTTCCAAGGCAAAAATAAGCCCCCCAAGGTAGAGCTGCTTCATGTTGAGGACCGATGACTGAGAGAATGGTTAGTGCTCCCTCATCTGAAGCCTCTGTCTGATAGCTGGTGTTTGTCATACCCACAAGGTTGCCAGGATGCATTGCCTAGGAGCTGGGGACACCACCCTCCACTGCCCTGCCCAGCCCTTGCTCTGGGTTCAGAAAAATCCCTGGGTCCTGATCCCAGGTACAAACTACCTGTCACTTCATTGAGTTACCTATTCCCTACTTTCTGAAGGTCATTCTCATCCTACCTCTCCCACTAAGGAACTGGGTCACCTAAGTAGATCACCTGCTTTACTGGGCCTCAGTTTCCCTTCCTATGACATGGAGCCACTCATACCTGCCCTTCTGAGCCCCAGGCGGTAGGATGAGAATATCACTTGGATATCCTGCTGGCCCCTCAAACTCTGCCTGTTCTCCCTTCTGACTTCACTACTGAACCATTATTCCCATTCCTTTACTTCCCTGTAACCATGGGGCTATCTTTGACTCTTCTCACTGTTTCACCTCCTTTATAAAATCAGTGACCAAGTCTTGCTCATTCCCCCTTTGCCATAACTCCCCCTTTGTCCCTATAGAGAGCATGACCAAGAGGAACTTGGTCAAAATTAACAAGGTTAAAGGTTAATTTATATCCTGTTATTGAAGATACCTCGCTATAGGACAGGGGTTCTTAATCCCCCTCCCTCCTCTACCCCTACCCCAAGATGGCTTGAAATCTGAGATAGGCTCTATATATACACTCATGCTAAGCATATTTTCACATTAGTCATATTGCAAATAAGAACTAGAACCAATGGGAGGAACCATGAGAAAGAAGAAACAAAAAAAGAGAGAGTAAATAGTATGCTTTGATCTGTATTCAGACTTCATAGTTCTTTTTCTGGATGTGGATAGCATTTTCCATCATGAGTCTTTTGGAGTTGTCTTAGATTGCTAAGAGCTCTAAATATCTTTTAATACACAGGTCCTTTTCCTTTTCCTTTGATCTCCTTGGGGTACAGACCTGGTAACAGCATAGCTGGGTCAAAGGGTATACATAGTTCAATAGTCTTCTGGGTAGAGTTCCAAAGTATTTCCCAGAATGGTTGGACTGGTTTGCAATTACACTAAGAATGTACCTATTTTCCCAAATCCCTTGCAGCATGCACCATTTTCCATTTTTGTTATCTTAGTCAATCTGATGACTATGAGGTGGTACCTCAAAATTGTTTTAATTTACTTTTCTCTAATTATTGGTGATTTAGAGCATTTTTCCTGTGTGGTTACTGATAGCTTTGATATCTTCCTCTGAAAACTGCCTATTCATATCCTTTGACCATTTATCATTTGGGGAATGGTTCTTATCCTTATAAATTTGACTCAGTTCCCTATATATTTTAGAAATGAGAACTCTATCAGAGAAACTTGCTGCAAAGATTATTTTCCTGTTTCCTGTTTTCCTTCTAATTTTAGTCGCATTGGTTTTGTTTGTGCAAAAAGAAAATTTTTTCTTTTGCTTCTTTTTTTTTTTGGAGGTCAATTGTGGTTAAGCAACTTGCCCAAGGTAACACAGCTAGTTTTTGTGTTAAGTGTTTCAGGCTGGATTTGAGCTCAGGTCCTCCTGACTCCAAGGCCGGTGCTCTATTCACTGTGCCACCTAGCCACCCCAAAAAGAAAACTTTTAGAAATTTTTATATAATTAAAGTTATCTGTTTTACCTCCCATGAACCCATCTCTTGCTTGTTTATTAATTCTCCCCCTATTCATAGATCTGACAATTTCTTCCATGCATCACTAATTTGCTTATGTCTAAATCATGTACCCATTTCGAGCTTATCTTACTATATATACGATATGAGATATTTGTCTAGGTCTAATTTTTGCCATGCTACTTTTAAGTTTTCCCAACAGTCTCTGTCAAATAGTGAGTTCTTAACTCAATAGTTGGTGTCTTTTGGATTTATCAAACACTTAGGTTACTGGGCTCATTTGCTTTTGTTTATTATATATCTAACCTATTCTATTGATCAACCACTCTATTTCATATCCAGTACCAAATTGTTTTGATGATGATTACAGCTTTTTAGAATACTTTAAGATCTGGTACTGCTAGGCCTCCTTCTCTCTCTCTCTCTCTCTCTCTCTCTCTCTCTCTCTCTCTCTCTCTCTCTCTCCCCCATCTCCCACTGATTACACTGATTACTTATTCCTGACCTTTTCTTCCTCTAGATGAACTTTGTTATTATTTTTCTAGCTCAATAAAACAATTCTTTGATAGTTTGATGGGTATGGCACTGAATAAGTGAATTAATTTAGGTTGTCATTTTTACTATATTGACTTGGCCCAATGAGCAATTAATAGTTCTCCAATTATTTAGATGTCTTTGTGTGGAGTGTTTTGAATTGTAATTGTGTTCACATAGTTCTTGTATGTCTTGACTCCAAAGTTGGAGCTGGAGTCAGAGGCATTTAGGGTTAGAGTCGGAGTCAGTTAGGGTAGTAATTTTAAATGTAATTTCTTTTTTTATCTCTTCCTGCTGGGGTTTTGCATATTTAGAAATGTGGATAATTTGTGTGGGTTTATTTCATATCCTGTAACTGCTAAAGTTGTTAAATTGCAACTAGTTTTTTAGTTGACTCTCTAGAGTTCTTCAAGTAAATCATCATATCTGCAAAAAGTGATAGTTTTGTTTCCTCATTGCCCAACACTTATTTTTGAAATTTCTTTTTCTTTTCTTATTGCTATAGCTAATATTTCTTGGGAAAGGATCTATTGTTGGTCAGTCAATGAGAGCCAGAGTGAAATGGGTTTAAGGCATGGTCTTTAAGAAAGAAATATAGACAGTAAGCCCGAAGATAACTAGATAAGTTTCAGCCACTAAAATTTACTTTCCTTTGGAGAGAAAATTTACTTTCCTCAGGTAAGGGCATGATACCCCATGTGTGCATAGGAGAGGAGAAGAGAGGAGAGGAGAGGAGAGGAGAGGGCAGGGAAGAGAAGGGGAGGGGAGGGGAGGATCAGCTGAGTTGCCCAACTGCAACTGGTCAGCTGGGCCCCATTGGGGCAGCTCAGACTACTCAAAGGTTGTGGTTTGTCCTTCATTCTCGAAGAGGACCATGACATCAGGAAGATGATGACATGACTTGCAATTAAATTGGATTTGAGTGAGGGAGAACTGTGCAAAGTCACCAGCCTCACTCTCTCCTCCAGAGTCATCTGGGTCCAGTGGCCAGATATAGATCAGGAGGACTGGAGATGACCCAGGATTAAGTGGGAGACCTTGTTTCTCTTTCAAACAGCAACTCTGAGGGTCTTTCCCTCCCAGCTTAATTTTTTTCATTAAAGGGGGCGCCCCTTGACTCACTTTGTAAATAGACATTCGCTGAATAGACATTGCCTCACTCAGAGTGAGAACTCAGAAAAGACAGCTTAAAAAGGCCAAAGTTTCCCACTGCATTCAATCTTGCAATCTAGATGTCATCCAGGTGGCACAGTGGTAAAGCCAGGAGTTAGGAAGAGGAACTCAAATCTGGTTTCAGACACTAACTCTGTGATCCTGGGCAATTCATTTAACCCGTTTGTCTAAATTTCTTCATCTGTAAAGTTGAAATAATAACAGCACCTATCTCCCAGGGTTGTTGTAAGGATAAAATGAGATAACTGCAAAGTGCTTAGCACAGGGCCTAACATCTTGTAAGTCACAGAACAAATCCCCAACCCTAAATGCCTCTGACTCTAACCCCTTAATAAAAGGATTTATTCTGTGAAGTTTGAATTCAAAGGGCCATACGTGAGGACCTAGAGGGCCACATGTGGCCTCCAGGTTGCAGGTTCCACACCCATACTCTAGGGAAACAGATTCTTGTGTCTCTCGAAGCTCTGCCCACTCTCCCTTTAAAAGACCAGTTTGAAGGGTGTGTGGTTCAATTATATTATTGTGACTTAGACATCCCAAATGTGGCTTCAGGGAATGAACAGGTACCCAAGGCTTAAAAAAATGTTGTTTTTCTCAAACTATTTATTTGGACAGTTTCCAGCTCCTCTTTGAGGATTCATCCTGTCTTCTCAAAACTGGGTATCTGTTGTCAGCCCATGCTGCATTTCCTCTGGACAGGTGGAATGTTCTACTTTTTGTTCTTCCCAATCCTCTTATTATTTCTACCAAGTGAAATCACTGAATATCAGAGCTGCACAGAACTCAGAAATCCTCAAGATCATCTCATTGTAGCCGAGAGAGGTTAAGTCACCTGTCCTGGGTGACAGAGCTAGTTAGTGACATAGCCTGTACATAGCCCAGATCTCCTGACTTCCAATTCAATGTTCTTTTTCACTGGGCCAAACTTCCTGTATTCTGCTTTCCTTTAAAGCAGAAGGCACTGCACACAGAAGGCACTCAGGAAGTGCATGATGGGGAGGGGGACAAGCACTTCTTCTTTGCTTTTTGGAGGGAGGAGGGCAGGGCAGTTGGGGTTAAGTGACTTGCTCAAGGTCACATGGCTAGTAAGTGTTAAGTATCTGGGGTCAGATTTGAACTCAGGTCCTCCTGACTCCAGGGCCAGTGCTGTATGCACTGTGCCACCACTTATTAAGTGCCTGCTATTTGCAGGCACATCATCTCCACAGTCTATGCCCAGAGTTTCCATTCACTTTCATTCACTCCTGGTCAAGGACACAACTTGAGTGCCTGAGCAGACTCATAGGCTGTGTCAACATAGGAGTTGTTCTTCACTTTTTTGTGTTTGACCCTTTGGATGATTTGCAAACACTATCTCACCAGACCCTAACCCTAATTCTAATCCTACCTAGCACTAACATAGGACTCGCAAAGTACTTTACATAGCTTATCTCATTTGATCCTCCCAGTTGGGAAGTAGTGATATTATTATCCCTATTTTACAAAGGAGGAAACTGAGGCTGAGAGATATTAAAGTGACCTGCCCAGGGTCGCATAGCTAGTAAATGCCCAATGCCCACATTTTGGTCTTTCTTACTCCAACACTCTATCCACAAGCCCCTCCCCCTGCCAGCTGCCTGTTAAATGACTATGTTGGATTAGACTGGATCAGATTCAGAACTGTTTTGTACATTGGATCCCTTTGGCAGCCTGGTCAAATCTAATACTACTATTCTTTGTTGAGTCCACTCAAATGGAAGGAATGATCATTAAAGTTAATAGAAATAAAGGGGTGGCTAGGTAGCATAGTGAATAGAGCACTGGCCTTGGAGTCTGGAGGACCTGAGCTCAAATCCAGCCTCAGACATTTAACACTTACTAGCCATGTGACCTTGGGCAAGTCACTTAACCCCAATTGCCCTGCCCTCCCCCCTCCAAAAAAGCAAAAAATAAAAATAAAAGTTAGTGGAAATAAAGGTGTACATTTTTCCCTCCAGGAGTCCCTTGAAATCCTCCCAAATGACCCCTGAGAACTCCTGAACTAGATGATTTCTGAAGTTTAACGAAAGAATGTAATTGGGTTTTGGGGGTTGGAGATGTGGATGTTGGGTTAAGGGAGAGGAGGATGCATTCGCTCAGAGATTTTCCCACCAGGAGGCGCAGCTGCTCCACTCAGTCCAGGGCTTTACCTAGAAAAAGGATGCCAAGGAAGAGACTGGAGCCGGTGTGGGGGTTGGGCAACTCCTCACCCCTGGTTCTGACTTCTGGGCACAGGAGACCTGGCGGTAGGGGGGGGGCATTAGCTCTGGAAGCTCTCCTTTGGCCAGGGTTTACTATGATCACCCTTGAGAGAGCGTGTGTGTGGGCAGTGCTCAGATCACACTCCCATCCCTCCCCAGCCCTGCAGGTCCTCCAGCTTCATAGCTGGCCAACAGCCCTCCTTCCTCTGCACCCCGTTCCCTGGAAAAAGGGGTTTGTTTCTCCTTTCATAGCCTTTATATGGCACTTTGATGTTTCCAAAGCACTTTACAAATATGATTTTATCTTCACAGTCCTGGGAGACAGATGCTTTTAAGATCTTCATTTAGAAACTGAGTCAGGCAGTGGGTTACACAGCTAGTTAAGTGACTAAGGCTGGATGTGGACTCCTGTTTCTCGGACTCCATCCCTAATGTGCCAATTAACTGCCTTGAGGTAGAGGGCAGAGATATCATATCCTGATGGTATTTTTAAGCCAGAAGAGACCCCAGTCCATCTAGTCTAATCTCCTTATTTTATAAAGGAAAAAAAAATTTAACTCCCCCCCCACCCCGCCAATTGTTCTCTCCCTTCTGTCTTCCCCTCCCTCAATTAGAAAAAGAACTATATCCTTTTTTAACAAATATATATGATGTCAAGCAAAACAAATTTCCCAAGTTGGTCTTGTCCAAAATATGTCTCACTCATAGAGATGAAAATTGAAGCCCAGGGAGGTGAAGGCATATGGGCAGCAAGATGTTTTAGAATAGGAGTTCTTACCATGGAGTCCATGGATGGATTTCTGGGGATCCTTGAATTTGGAAAATATTACATCTTGATTTTTCACTAATGTTTAACTGAAATTTGGGATCTTTTCGGATTATTTCAAAACATGATTCTGAGAAAGACTTCACCAGACTTCCCAGAGGGTCCACAATACAAAAAGGGTTAAGGGGTTCCACTACAGAAGCTACTTCCCAAGCTCAGACTTCCCTTCAGTTTTAGATATCTATCTCTCTGTCTGTTATCTCTCCCCCTCCCTTTCTTTCTGTCTCTTTGTCTTTCTCTCCCATCTCTCTGCCTCCCCCTTTCCCTCTCTTTTGCTCTGTCTCTCTTCCCCATCTCTTCCCTCACTCTCTTTGCTCCTCTCTCTCTCTCTCTCTCTCTCTCTCTCTCTCTCTCTCTCTCTCTC
>NW_027185896.1:9935136-9959077 GCF_028583685.1 Petaurus breviceps papuanus | reverse complement strand
CTCTCTCTCTCTCTCTCTCTCTCTCTCTCTCTCTCTCTCTCTCTCTCCCACACACACACACACACACACACATTGTGGAAAGAACACTGGCCTTGAATAAGGGTTAGAAAACCTGACTGACTCTGACCCTTATTCTATGTGTTCCCTTCCATCTCTGGGTCTCAGTTTCTTCCTAAGCACAATGAGGGCAATGGAGTAACTCTAAGCCCTTAGTGCCCCTTCTGGCTCACATATTACATTTTCAATTCAGTGAACACTGATTAAATATAGTCTCTTGGATGATAAAGACAAAAACAGAAGCCCCCGTGCCTCAAAGAATGGTAAACTACAGATTATATACAGATAGATATAGCTACATACATATACATAATATACACACATATGTATGTATATAGGCATATATACGTATACACGCATACACATATACATGCACATACATACATATATACATGTCTCTCTATCTATCTACCAATAAGTACAGGGCAAGATAGAGAAGTGATCAGAGCAGACAAAGAACCAGGAAAAGTGTTCTAAGAATATTTGAGAAAGAATCGGTCCAGCTGGGGTGAATCAGAGGTCTTCATAGGGATCAATCAATCCACAAGTATTTATTAAGCATTTGCTCTGAGGGCTAGCTTTGTGCTGGGTGCCAGGCACAAACACAAAAGGCGGGACACAATACCTACTTGCTAGAAGGTTTCCTTCTGATGAGAGATGCTGGCACCTGAGCTGTGTGTGCCTGGAAGGAAGAGAGATTTTGACAGGACATGAGGAAGGGGAGTGTATTTCGTGAAGGACAACAAACCCAGACATTCTAAGTTCTATGTTCCAAGATCTCTTCCAAATCTGACATTATGCTCCACATTTTAAATTCTGACTTTGTTCAGTCACTGTTCCAAACACCCATCCACACCCCCATGAGCCTCTCCCACACATGCCCTGTCCCACAGAAAGCTCTGGTCCCATCACTTTTGGGGGGTGGGGAGGACAAGCTCAGAAAAGAGAGGGTACAATGGGGGGAGGGAGTCACCATACTGTTCCCCAGGGTTAGGTCTCCCGATTCTTGCCTCCAGCTGGAGGCGGGGGCTCCAGTTACAGCCCCCCTCCTCTCCACCCTCTCCACACTTTCCTGCCTCATTGGCTGACTGTGGGAGGGGCGCGGCCTGGGCTGCAGCCAGATGTTGGGAGCAGCAGGAGGGAGGGAGAGCAGAGCCGGCTGTCCTCCCAACTCCACTCCAGTGATCCCTGCCCAAGCCATAGACGTCCTGTAGCAGCAGCTGCCTGAGTGGAGAGGGCCTGGGGGGGAGGTGCTGGCCCCAGTTGGGACTCTTCTCCCTAGTCGGGAATGCGCAGCTCCCGGCTGGACAGCTTCCTGGGACAGTTCCGTCTGGAGTTGGTGAGTTTTCTGCCCTGAGAGTGCAGACTTGGGGAGGGGGCACAGTGAGGAACTGTGGAGGAACCCCTGGAGGGTTGGGGAGCAGCTGGAGCCTTTGCTTCTTTTCTGCTAGGCACTGAAGTGGGCTCTTAATGGAGGGAGAATCCTGGGGAGGCAGAGGCCTGCCACCAGGAAGAGAACCTAGAATGGTTTCTGGGTCACCCCAAGGCTCAGTTTCTCCTCCCACAGCCTTGACCCCAGAACAAGACAGGAAGTAGCTGTCCCCACCCCCACTCCCTAGCCAGCTCACCCCACCATAGTTGTATTAGAGGAAGGTAGTACCTTGGACTTGGCATCTCTATGGGTAGTGTTTGGGGACAGGGGGTTTTGCAGACACAGTTGTGGAGGACCTGTGATCCTATATTAGGTTTGTGTTTGTCCACACGTGTGGGGCTGGGGGAGGGGCACCCCATCTGGCTGGAGTTGCCCTGGCAGATGGCTGGGGTTGGGTTTCGGACGGTTGGGGAACTTTGGGGGCTGTCTCGGGCATCAGGTAACAACATCCTGGCTAGCTCTGCTTGGCAGAGGGCCTCCCTCCCCTTTCCTTCTACATCTAGAAAAGGAAAAAAAACCTTCTGAGCACAAAGGGAGAAACTGAGGCAGGCAGGCACCTAAGCCTACCCGGCACCCAGGGTAGTCAGAAGGAACTCACATAGCCAGCAGCTTCTATCTCAACAGCTGTGGTTTTTGTAGTTGACTGGGGGTGGGGGGTGGGGTGGGTTGGAGTGAGAAGGTCTGTCTGCAGCCTGTTATGGGCCTAGGGGTAAAAAGGGAGGGGGGACTCAGCTAGCTTGAGTGCCTGCGACAAGGAAAGGGGTGAAGGAGAGGCCTTATAATGCTGAGGGGGGCCACTTCCCCCTCACTCTTGAGACAGGATAGAACCAGGATTGGAAATGGGGGCTGGGATGGCAACCCCCTGGGTCAGGATACAGGCCCCCTTACCCTGCCCTGCCCTAGTTCCTTTCCTCCTCCCCAGCTCAGTTCAGCTCAGCTTAGCCCAGCCCGACCCATCCTGGCCCAACTTCTCCACACCCACACTCCGCCACCCCTGGGCCGCCTGCAGCGGGTGCTGACTTGCCTACCGGGGAACATGCTTCAGCCTGCCAGCCTGAAGAAAGCAGGGAGTGAGGAGGTTGGGGGGCCAGGCACGTGGCAGCTGCTGCAGGCTGGGCAGGGTTGCGCGTGCCAGGGGGCCAGGCAAGCTTTTGGTAGGTGTCCCACCTGTGTCTGGTATGCACTATACCAAGATATAAGGGCCCCCCTATAGTAGGAAATGGGTGGCAGTGGCCCACATTGGATATAGCACTTGTCCCCTCCTCCCCCAGAACATTTTCCACCAGCAGGAAAATGCTCTCGGCCCCTGCAAATCTGGACTCCTTCTGGGCTAACAGAAAAAGCTGAGATAGGGGAGAGGAGGGAAGCTGGGAGTGTACCCAGCATAAAGCATGGGCACTGATCCTAGACACCCAGGGTCATGTCCTGGGGCTGCCATGTCCCAGCTGTGTAAACTGAGGCAAGTCATTTTACCTCAATGCCCTCATCTGCAAAACCAGGATACTTATCCTTGGGTGTTATAATGTAAGAACAATAAAAATGTTGCTAAAATTTATTCTTGTCCAGGCTTTGCTATTAATTCATTACATGGGCTAGCCATTTTTACTGTTCAGCTCCTCAATTTCCCCATATTGTAATATGGGGATGGAATAATCCCAGCTCTCATGACAACCACAGGCTTCACTGAGTGCCTACATAAGGAGGCTGCGGGACCTCCAGGAATTCCCTTCCTCTCTTTGGCTGTTTCCACATCTCTGAAATAGGGATGGTAACACTGCATGACTTTGACCTTTGCTCTCTCCCCTCTCCTTCAGCTGTGTGGTAGGGAAGAGCCAGGCTCCCCACGGATGCAGGGTCCCTCACAGCCACCCCCAGCAGAGCCAGTCAGTGGCCCCCGGCCCTGCCACCCACCGCGAGCCTCGGATGCCTCAGAAGCAGACTCAGCCTGCTGCCTAGAAGAGGACGACGAGGAGGGGGCCGCACTGTCCCCCTGTGAACGCACGCTGGACTGGGACTCGGGCTACTCAGAGGTGTCGGGGAGCACCTGGCGGGACGAGGATCGGCCAGTGCTCAGGAGGGTGGGCCGCCTACGGGGCCGGGCCAGCCCCCAACCTGGACGTCGGCCCCGCCCCAAATCTACCTCGGACATCTGTCTGGAGCAGTGGCGGGGACTAGATGCTGAGGACTGGACAGCATGTCTGCTGTCCCGGAGTCGCAGCCGCCAGCCCCTAGTGCTAGGGGATAACTGCTTTGCAGACTTGGTGGAGAATTGGATGGAGCTGCCTGAGGCAGCAGGTGAAGGGTGCCCGGCGGCGCCCCCCCGCTGGTTGGGAAAGCCGCACCACTTCTTGCTCAACCTCTCGGACCATCTCAGGCGCAGGCTGGGTGGCAGCGGGGGCGGGGGCCGGGCCCGGGGCCCCTCTGGAGCCGGGGCCGCCCCGCAGAGGAGCAGCCCGGCAGCCATGGCCGCCAAGCGCCTGTCCTGCCCCCCTGCCCCTGGGTGCCCCCTCCCCTCGCCGGACCTTGCCTCAGACTTCACTCACTTTGCTGCCCTCATGAGGAGCCGCAGCCGTCAGCCCATCATTTGCAATGATGTCATTGGTTACATTTAACACCTCTTCTCTCCACCCCCATCCCCAGTCACGGACAATAAAGGGTTTTCTATTAGCCCCCGATTTCTACCTTCCTTGGCAGGGCGCAGAAAGGGTTTGGGGGAAGGAGCCCTGCCCCCAAGACTAGCCAGCAGGGTCTGCCTTCGGCGCGAGGCACACCTCACCCTTAGAACCACAGGATTCGGATTCTAGCAATTCTCTCTGTCCATATGCAGAAGCTAAAACTCAGCGGGCACCAGAGATTTGCCCAAGGTCACAGAGAATCTGGCAGAGCAAAGATACAGATCCTGACCCTTTGACTCCACAATATGCCACATTGGGCGTTTGTTCTGAAGAGAATGCCAGCTGCCTTTGAGGCATGGTCGCAGGATGCAGGGACTGGGCGTAGGCAGTGAGAAGGGGGTTGACTCCATAGTTCAGGTAGCCCACGATTTGCCTTGGGCAGATTATCTTCCTTTCCTAGGCTTTAGTTTCTTCCTCTGGGGACTGGATTGCTTGGTGTCTAAAGTCTTTGCCAGCTCTAAATCTCACGATTCGATGAAGGAGAAGAGCCAGTATTGTTACTAGGGAGGATGGGCAATGACGCAGTAGGGTGCCTGAGTTTCCAATAGGCAGTGGGGGAGATGGGAGAAAAAGGAAAAGAGGGGTTCAGTGTATCAGCCCTAGGCGGGAGAGGCAGAATCTTGGGCTGTAAGAGAGTCTGATTGGCTGGCAACATTTCAAGCAATTTTTTTTCTGATATCCAATTGGCCACTTTCACCTGGACCTAATTAATGCTTCATCAACTGTTTTATTAATGATTCTGGGGTCTTTGTGATCTAGGCTCAGCGGAGGCAGTAATGCAATGGGGGGAAGGTGGTGTCTTCCTCTTCGTCCTCACAGCTGATTTCAAACACCAGCTCCTTTTGGTCCACCTTCAGCTTCTTGCCAGTCACCTGATGTACCAATTCTGTCACCCTGTGAGGGAGGATAGGTAGGCAGCAAGAGTAAGGGGCTCAGCCAGACTTGGGAGAGGGAGCAAAGAAAGAGAGAGAGCCAGAGTTGGGGGCCCAGGCAGGGGGGCGGTGAGAAACAGGAGCAGCTCAAGACAGGAAACATCTGAAACTATTTTAGGAGAGAGCTGAAGGCAGAGAGGCAGGAAACGGGCCATTCTCTCAGAGGAACAGCCCAGAGCAGCAAGTAGGGTGGAGATCTGGCCCTGTCCCCAGAACCAAGTCCAGGACCTGCAGGATGGTGTGGGCAGATGGACTGGGGGATGATAGCTTCTCCCTGGGCACAGGCAGGACCCTAACTCTGCTCTTACCTAGCTCTCACCCCCCCTCCCCTTTCCTCCTCTCACCTTCTACAGAATCCATTTGGCAGTTCCATTTGGTTGCAGGAAACTGCCAGGGAAGTGTGAGGGGCCCCTTTGGTGGGGACAGGGAGAAAAGAAAAGGTCATAGCAATGGGTCAGCTAGTGATGGGACCCCTAGGAGGCTTGCTGCTGTAACACAGTTTATCATGCCTCTGCTATGTAGTAGCTGGATGGGGTTAGGCAAATCACTAAACCCCTCTGGTACTCTATTTTCTCCTCTGTGAAATGACAGGATTAGATTAGAGGCTCTCTCAAGTCCCCTCCCACTTCAAACCCTGCAACATTGCCTACCCTTGCTATCTGACACACACCCGGATCTTTCCTATGCCCCCTTCCCCAGCCTCAGTTCCCCTTTGGTGGAAGAGACATGGCCCAGCCACAGAAAGTCCTGTGCTTCTGGCCAAAAGTGAAGGGACCAGGGGCAGCCAGGTAGCATGGCGAGTAAGAGCACCGGCTCCAGTGTCAGGATGACCTGGGGATCGAATCAGGGCTCAGACACTTAGCACCTACCCAAAAACACCTGGCCGTGTAACCTTGAGCAAGTTACTTAACCCCAATTGCTTAAAAAAAAAATTTTTTTTAAAGTGAAGGGACCCAGCTTCTCCTTCTGGATCCCTGGGGCACTGACCCTAGCCCCTCTGCAGGCTCATACCTAGCCCCTACCCTAAAATCACACAGAACTGGGTGTCTCCTGGAAGGTTCCCCTCACAGACTGGAGGCACTGGCCCATTTCAGCTATGCCCCAGAGGAATTTTTCCCTGGTCCCCACAGCTGCTCATTCATCTCAACCCCTTTCCCTCCTTCTCCCCAAAGGGTAGCTCCTTAGTGGGGGGAACTTCTCTGGGCCTAGAGCAGTGTCTTCCTCTCTGAGCAACCTCCAAACTTGTATCTAGCTGAGCCCCAGAGAAGACTGAGGAGGAAGGGAATGAGCATTTATCTATAGGGCCTACTATGTGCCAGGCATACGTACTAAAATCTTTTTACAAATATTAATGCATTTGATTCTCACAGCAACGCTGGAAGGTCAGTATAATCATTATTATTTTTTTTTTTTTGCTTTTTGGAGGGCAATTGGGGTTAAGCGACTTGCCCAAGGTCACACGGCTAGTTTTTGTGTTAAGTGTCTGAGGCCAGATTTGAACTCAGGTCCTCCTGACTCCAGGGCTGGTGCTCTATTCAAGTATAATCATTATTTATAGGCTGGATTTGAACTCATGTCTTCCTGACTCCAGGCCCAGAGCTCTATCCACTGTGCCACCAGCTGCCTCTGAAAAGCATGAGGAACATTTCTAATCCCCCTTGGGAAAGGGATACTGGGATTTAAATGGCTACTGGGACAGGGAGCTGATCTTCTTTTATACAGGAGAATGGGAGGTATGCAGCAGAGAATGAGAACCCTGGGGGTACCTCAGAAAGAAGAGGCTGGATGAAGCCTGGACCCTTTCTCCTCCAGACTAGACCTTACCTGAGCTGGAGGTTTTGCTGGGCCTCTGGCCAGCGCCTTGAGTACAGGAGATAAGAATCCAGCAGTAACATGGTCACTGGAAAGCTGTAATTCTCCTGGGGAAGACATAGGCCCTGCTAAGTCCTAACCTGGCCCCATACATGTGGAGGAATTCATGGGGTGGGTTGGAAGCCACAGAGGTCACTGTTGGGGCAGATATGGGCAAGGTGTGGAGAAGAGACTCTTCCAGAGAGAATCTATTCCCTGGGTCCTCTCCTGGGAGGAGAGGGAAGGAAGAAGCTAGGATCTTTAGGATCTGGGCCCATGGGCATTTAAGGGATGGGCCAGTCTGCTGGGGGGAGGGAGGGGATGTATCTAAACTTTGGACAAGGCAGACTGGGTACTGGAGGTAGGGGAGATCTGAGCCCCTAGACAATGGGGTCCAATCTTCTAAAGAGGGACGTGTCCCAAGCCCCTGGGCAACTCATCTATTCCTCATTTGGGGAGGGATAGAAAGAAGTACATTGCTAAGGGCTTATGCAGAGGCAAGGGCTAGGTGACTGCATATAAGATCTGGTAGATAGGTGGGGCAAGGTTCACCTGGAGATAGGTGAGCAGGCCCTTCAGGGTCATCTCAGGCTGACCTGGGGCAGGAGCAGGCACTGTCAGTCGGTCCCAGCAGGTCCATTTCATACCACGATACTGTTGGGTGAGCAGAGATGTGGGTGTCAGCAGTAGACTCTACACCAAGGCTTCAAGTGAGTGGAAATGCCCTAGAACTCCTTCCTTCTGGGTTGAAGAAGTAACAGCTAGGGCTGAAGAACCAGGCCCCAGACTCCTACTCTGGAAAGGGATAGAGCTGGACAAGAGCAGCTTCCCTGACAAACTCCTTGCTTCTTTGATTCTCTGGTTGTTAAGAGCCTGGCTTAGGGCAATCTTTGGAAACAGAGAGCAGAAAACAGCGAACTGCAAAGGAAGGGAAGTAAGGAGGAAGAGCCCCCTTCTCCCACAGCCCCCTCCCATGCTGGACCTTACCTGAGCTGAAAGTTTTGCTGCTTTAAAACCAATATGTCTTTCCCATAGAATTAAAAGATTAAATCCGTCTTTCCCATAGACCCGCTACTCTTTCTGACTTTTCAGTTTCTCTTTGTGGCATCACAATTCACCCAGTCTCCCATACTGGAGTTATCTTTGACTTTCCTCTCCCTTACTTCTCACCTCCAATCAGTTACCAGGTCTTGTTGATTCCAATTTGGCAACATTTCCTCCTCTATGCTTTTGCCTTGGCTGTCTCTCATGCCTGGAATGCCCTCTCTCCTTACTGCTGCTTCTTAAAATACCTAATTTCCTTTAAAAACTCAGCTTAGGTACCCCGTTCTCCACAAAGCCTCTGCTGACCCTGCAGCTGCTAATGCCTTCCCCACAACTTATATTAATTTTGTGTATATCTTGCATATTCTTCTTAAGTACATATTGGCTCCCCTCAGAGAATGTTAACTCCTTGAGGACAAGAACTGGCCCTACAGTAGATACTTAATAAATGTTTGTTGTTTGATTGAATATCTTCTGAATTTATCTGGTATATGCCTTCCTTACCACTGCCTTAGATTTCTGCAACAATCAGGTCACAGGACTTCCTGCTACCAGTATCTCCCCCTATCCTTTCCACAGCCAGAATAATCTTTTAAATTTGTAGATCTCGTCACATCACTCCTCTGCTCATAAACCTTTACTGCCTCCCTATTACCTTTTGAGTAAAGTTCAGTTTTCCCTGTCCTCTACATGTGCCCAACTTACCTTCTAAGAGTCCAGCCAAAAGGGACAAGTCTTTGCCTCCACCCCCACTCCCCCAAACACCTCTGTGCCTCCACTCAGGCTCTTCCCAATGCCTGCTGTGCCCTCCCTCCTCTACTTGCCTGGTGAGTCTCTATTTGTCCTTTAAAGCCCAACCAAAATACCACCTCCTCCAGGAAGCTCTCCCTTATTATCCAGGCGGCACTGACTTCAGGCTCTTGGTTGTATATTCTAATTGTCCGTGCCTTATTTTTTGTTAAACTAAGAGGGGGAGAGTCAACTCGATGATATCCAAGATCCCCTCACACTTGAGATCCCTTGACCCTAAATGTATTCCTTCCCATCCTGAAGGGGAGAGAAAGGGAAGGCCAGGAAACCCAGGCCTGGGAACTGCTAGTGGAAGAAAGAGAAGTTCTGGAGAGGGGATGGGAGGGGGTGGGGGGAGAAAGAAGCAGAAGAAGGCCGAGGGTCCAGGAAAAGGGGACAGAGGGCCAACTCCGTCAGCATGCCTTGCTCCTCCCTTCACAGGCTGGCTCCTCAGTAGGGCCCGTTACAGGACATGGCTGTGGGGGCCATTTCCACAGGAAAAGGGGCTGCTCCGTCACGAAGGATGGGGGTGGGGTGGGGGTCAGGGGAGCTTCCTGAGGAAGTAAGGGGGAAGGGCAGCAGCTGCAAAGCTCAGATAAGGAGTATTACTCCTCAAGTCCACGGCCGTCCAGCCAGCTCGGTCTCTGAGCTCCCCAGCCTGCCTGATGGGAGAGGATCCCCCTGGGGCACCAAGAAGAGACCTGCTCCAGGGCTGTCCAGGACCAAGTATCAGGATACCAGGACAGCAGCTCCGGCTGTGCGGCCAACTGTCTAACTCAGGCTGGTTCCTTCCTCTCCCTGAGCCTGTTAGAGGAGCTGACCTGAGTTCAGAGATCATTCCCTAGGAGATTCCACGGCTCTCAGATTTCACATTTGTGTGAGCCCAGAGAAGAGATCCTAGGATTTAGAGTGAGACCACCTGAGTCCAGCACACCTTTTATGGGAGAGGAAATTGAAGACCAGAAAGGGAAAGGAACAATCCCACAGTTAGGAGTCCCAAGAGCTGGGATTTAAAGGGAGGTCTTCTGACTACTCTAGATTGCTTCAGAAGATATAAAGGACATGGGGAGAGTTTTAAGTCAGGGAACAGTGGGAAGGGAGTGGAAGAGAGGGATTGTGAGCGGTGACTGTCCTGGGGGCTTCTACCCTGGTTCATCAGAAACTCTAGTGTCCCCATAGAATGACCAGATCTAGCCCTGAGGCTGGGCCCAATCTGGAGACAAAGAAGGCCCTGTGTGTGGGGGCAGGAAGGGGGCCCTAGGTTGCTCCCTGCTAACCCTTGCCCTAGGCTTTATACAAAGGCCGTCTGTGATGGGCTTGTAGAACTGAGGGGACATGAAGGAATGAAGACCCCAGGACTAGACAACAGTCAGTCCCTGTGCCCCCATTCCTCTCACATACTTCATGGGGGGGTGGGGAGGAGGGAAGGGCAGACAAGCCCTTCTAGTGTTTTGGACCATTCCCTTCTCTTTCTCCCTCTTCCTGTCTTTCCCATTCCCTCCTGCCTCTCAGACCCTGTTTTTCATTAGCTTGGTCTAATGAGCTAATAATCACTTCCAGACCCTAGTGCAACTGGGTTCCCTCTGCCCATCCCCAAAGTACACATATATGCACACATATAAGTACACATTGAGACATGTAAACAAGGGCATGAATGCACTCACAGAGACATAAATGCGTACATGTACTCAAGTATATGAACGAAGGTACCACCCAGAGGGACTCCTTTGAGGCTTTGCAAGGCTAAAGGCTCCCATGGGCCTGGAACTCTGTTGCCTCATCTGCTCTGTGCCCAGGCATGGAAGCTGGTAGAACCAAACTCTACTTTTCCCCAGCCCACAGAGCCCAACAGCTGGAATCAGGGCCTTATCCAGGCCTATCTCATTTTCATCCCCTCTATGGGGTGGACTTGGCTCTGACTGAACCCAGAGAAAGTCTCAGGCTCCCCTGTTTGCCCCTCGGAAGGGCTCTCTAGGGGAGGAGGGCTGAGGAGGGGGCTGACTGCCGGATGTCTGGCTACACTAATGAGTTAAAGCTGTGAGCTCTCCCCCCACCACCCACAGACCCCATCGGGTCTGACGGCTGCTTCCTGTGTCTGACAGTTCCCAGCCTGCTGCCCCCATCCCCCCAGCCTCAGTCCTTGTTCCCCACTCTGGCCCCTCATCTCCTCCCACCCCAGCCTGGCTCCCTTCCCCAAGCCCCTGGTTCCCAAACAGTTCCCCTTCTCTCCTCATCCTTCCCAGCCTGATTTTGTCCTCCCCCTCTTCAGTCCTCACCCATTCCCCTACCTTCCATCTTCCTAACCTCTCTTTATATATCAGCCCAATGAATTAAACTGGCAATTCAAACCCTTCTGGAAGTCTGGGAGGGAAAGGGGGAGATAATGAAGAGGGGCTGGCCTCTACTCTTGACATTCACCCCCAGCACTCAAGTTTGGGGGAAGTTCAGAGTGCATTGACAGAATGCCTCTTCAGGCAGGGATGGGGAGCAGGGAGATTGGCCTGGGAGTGACTGTACAGCTGGATTCTCAGGGAGCTTCCTGTGGGGCCCTAATCTTCCCAAGATGCCTCTTGGACCAGGCCTGGAGTTGGAGACAGAGCTCGGCTAAAGAGTGAGCTGAGAATGAAGCATTTGGACACTAGGTTAGAGATAGGGATAGGGACCTTGGCACAAGCATTACAGCTAGGGATAGAGGGGGCAACAGAAGTCTTCCCATTAGGAGAGAGACCTCATGCCTGGACAGATGAACTTTATCTAGGGTGCACAACAAGGCCAAACCCAAACTGGTGTGTGTGTTTGTGTGTGAGAGTGTGTGTGTTTGTTTGTGTGTGTGTGTGTGAGTATGTGTATGTGTGTGTGTGTGTGTGTGTGTGCTCGGCCCAGAACTTCCAGGGCAAATGTTAGCTCCCTTAAGCCACTTTGGGAAACTAGCTCACAGGCTAGATGATTAAGAACTGGAAGGAACCTTAAAAACCTAGTCTGAATCACCTTTTGCTTTATAGAATAGGAAATGAGACCCAAAGAAAAGAAAGAACTTATCCAAGGTCCACAGCTGAGATTCAAATACAGGCCCTCTGACTCCTAAACCAATGTGCTCCCTCACTCAGTCAGTGCATGAGAGAATATTTTTATGTGCCCCAAAGTCACTTGGACCTTTCCACTGGTATTTCTGTAAGTGCTCATATCCTTGGAAAGAAATGCCAGTGGAAAAGCCCCCTAGCCCCATGATGTGTCCTATAGGAGCTGAAGAAGGGAGTGAGCCACTGGGGATCAGAGCCAGGGAATCCAGGGACTTTGTGTAGGTTGAGGGCCCCAAATAGAAAGCTAGGGGTCAGCTCAGCTGCTTCTAGTCAGATGTAGTGACTTCCTACCATCAAGAAAGAGCAAGTTAAGAAGGAAATCCTGGACCAAGGGCAAAGGTTCCCCGGGATCAGCTCAGAGAATATGATGATTCATGAGAAGCTGGGACTAGAGACTCCATCGCCCAGGTCAGAATCATGCATGGACAAGGAGGGAAGAAGAGGGACAGAAGGAAGAACGGAGATAAGGTAAGGGCAGGGAAAGCAGAAGGTGCTGAGAGAATGACAGGGGTGGGAGACATCAATAGGATTTGGACTGGGGCCAAAAGGGAGAAAGACTGAATGAAGGATAAAGAGTCAAGGACTGGCAGAGAATGATCTATAGGAAAAGGGGGAGGGAGGGAGAGGGGAAAGGACAGGGCTAAGGTCTGAGCCAAGATGAGAGAGGGGGACCAGATGAAGAAAAGGGACAGAGACAGGAACAGGGGCAGCAATTAGGACCAAATGTAGAAAGGGGGAGGTGAGGGACAGGGTAAGGGGGTGAGATTACATGGATGTTAGGAATGGGGAGAGCGTCCAGAAAAAGGCCTGAGGTAGGGAGAAATGAGGAAAAGAGGCCAAGTGAAAGGGAGAAAGACTGGAGGCCCTAGGGAGAAGATGAGGGGTCCCCGGCAGGGCGAGGGCAGAGAATAAGTCTTCACCTGTTGGACACATGGGGCCTTGGGGATCCAGCGGCAGAGATAAGGCAGAGTCAGGTGTACTTGGCTATGGCGGTAGGAGCTAAGAAGTCGGTGCCCCATCACAATCTTATACAGCTCCAAGCCAACCAGTCCAGCCACTACAGCTGTTGTTGTGGCTATGGCTGGGATTATCTCCCCTGCAATCTTCTTACTCTGGTGAGGGATGAACACAGAGAACACAGTCAGTAACTTTAGAGGTGAAGATATTTCGGGGATCAGGGCAAGGAGGGCTGGACCCTCCAGAAAAATGGAGAGCACATATGTGTCTGAGACCCCACTACCTCTTTCAGGTCTTTCCCGTAGGATGGAAAATAGATCCCTCTGGGTCCAGCTGGATCTGGAGAATTTAACTACTGGGGAGAGACTCAACAGAGCTGGTGTAGAGAATCATCATATCTTAACACCTTAAAGCCTGAGAGGACATTAGAAGTCATCTGGGCTCTAGACACCCCCATTTTACAATGGAAGAGAGTAAGTCACAGAGAGGGAAGAGATTTGGACCAAGATCACACAGCTAGTGAGTGTTGAAAGCAGGATTAGAACCCAATTCCTCTGACACCAAACCCAGTGTACTTTTCACTATAACCAGAGTGGATGTGAGGACCCTAGAGTGGGGGTGGGGGGTGTCCAACCTTGCTTCGGTCAGCTGGGGGGATTCCATAGTTCTCAGCCCGAAGATTGGATGCAGCCACAACAAAATCCATGTGGAAATTACTGTCATCGTCCTGTGGAGAGTCAGTCAAAACCCAGAAGAGTCTGGTGGGCTCTGGGGCTCTAAGCTAGGTCTAGTGACCCCAGGCCAGAGGTGCTTAGTGCATTCACTAGGGCCTGTCTCTCACCTTCTCAAACAGCTGTGGCTCCAAGGAGGTTCCTGGCCATTTCGCCAGAGCCGAACGTAGTTCTTGTACATGGTTCAGATCTGCAGTTGGGGGAAGAGAATAAAGAATGTCCTAAGGCCCAGGCCTGGAATCTTCTCCAGTCAGATACTTTTAAAAAAAAATTAAATTCTATATTATTTAAGATAGTTAAAAAAAAAGAAACAACAATGAACATCAATGCAAAAAGAAATATATATACATGGTTGATAGAATTCACTTGTAAAAAATAAAATTTTATGTTTTTTCCCCCAATTATCAAGCATTTGTTGATTTTTTTTATTCCTCTCCTCTTTCCATTCTCCTTTTTCCCACCCTGCAGGGAAAAAAAGAGAAAAACAAAACCCCTGTAACAAATAGGTATAGATGAACAAATTCCCATGCTGGCCATGTCCAAAAATGATATGTCTCTCTCTGCCATGATGTGGGCTTTAACAGGCAAACAAAAGCCCTTAAGAAACAGCAGGAGAAGGTTTTTTTTTGCTTTTTGGAGGGCAATTGGGGTTAAGTGACTTGCCCAAGGTCACACAGCTAGTTTTTGTGTTAAGTGTCTGAGGCCAGATTTGAACTCAGGTCCTCCTGACGCCAGGGCCGGTGCTCTATTCACTGTGCCACCTAGCTACCCCAATAGCAGGAGAATTTTAAAAACAAAGGGGGCGGGGGTCTGAACTTGGAGTCAGGAAACCTGGGTTCAGATCTCGACTATGATGTTTCCTAAGCATGTGATGATAGGTGTTCCCCTGTTCCCCCATCCATAATATAAAGGTGTTCAATTTTTCTACCACCTACCCCCTAGAGTTGGTGTAGGAATTTCTGTAAACCTTAAAGTGCTCTAGAAAGTGAGCTGTCATCATTATTTTTATTATCAAAGTGGAGTGGAGGAGCCCTGATCTGGGAGGCAAAAGAACTGCGTTCTACTCCTGGCTCTGTCACTGAGGTGCCAGATGCCCTTGAGCAAGTCCCTTCCCTTCTGTAGGTCTCAGTTTCCTTTACTGTAAAATAAGAGGGGTTTGCCTTGATGATCATTAAGGTCTTTTCCATTATGATGTGCTGTGATTCCAGATTGAATGATCAAGGCCCCTTTGTTATTTCTACACTTGTGAGTCCTTTGAAAGGAAAGGAGTTATCTCCTGTAAACTCTGGGGTTGAGCACATATTAGGTTGAATCATTCTGATTTGTTTTTGAAGAGGATGGGAACTTTATTGTTACCTATTTGGATCATGGATTTTTGTTATTTTGTTGTTGATTTTTCCTAACACTAGTTAGCTCAGGGACTCAGTTTCCTCTTTTGTAAAATTAAGTGGTTAGACTGAATGAAGTCTAAGATCTAGGTGGCACAGTGGATAGACAGAGCACCAGGCTGGAGTGGGGAAGACTCATCTCCCCAAGTTCAAATCCAGCTGTGTGATCCTGGGCAAGTCACCTAACCCTGTTTGCCTCAGTTTCCTTATGAGCTGGAGGTGGAAATGGCAAATCACTCTAGTATCTCCACCAAGGAAAAACCCAAATGGGGTCACAAAGAATCAGACACAACTGAAATAGCTGAACAAACAACAAAACAATAAGCTTTCTTTCGGCTCTAAATTCTATGATTCTACCACAAGCACTAACCTCCCCCTTTCCAACTCCTGCTGCACAGTACAGAGCACCTCTGACTGATTGAAAGTAGATTTGCAGTTGCAGAATAAACCAATGAATTTGGGCCAGAAGCAACAAATGGACTAATTAATCTCAATCTCTTTAGGCATGTTCTGGGACAAGAGTTAACATTCTTGAGGGAGTAGAGAGAAAGTTGGAATGGTTCAAACTAATCCCAGAAAGCAGTCCTGAAAGAAAATAACTTAGAAAGTTTAAGGGCCACTGAATCTGGGATTGAGCAGTTATAGTCCCACTTTAATGATTTCATTTTTGTGTGTAGTTTTTTATGATTTTGTCTTTTCTTCTATCTTTTTATCTTTTCTTTTTAAATGAATCACAGAAAGCTCTTTCTTGTGGTCTGAAGCATACAGGTCTCTTGAAACAAGAATCAGATTGACACTGTCATTGTTACTGGAAAGAGCCTTGATCCTCTATTATCCCAATATGACTCAACTCCCTATCTGCTCCTTTCCCTGGCCAACATTGCTGGATAGCTCTAGTATTCTCCTATTAGAACATAGACCCCTTGAGGGCAGGGACTGTCTTGATTTCATATTTGAATAGCCATTGCCTAGCAGGAAAGTAGGCACTCAACAAATGCTTGCTGTTTGATGGTTTGACCAAGTGATGAGCCAGAAAAATGATGACCTAGAACTTCCTTCTCAAGTTCTAGCTGGCTTTCCCCATGGACAGGAACCATGTCTTCCCTATTAGACTTGGGACTTCTAAGGGCACATAAAGGAGGCACAAGCCCTTACCCCATTTTGCTGAGGCTTGTTCTAGCTCTTGGTTATTGGCAAAGATGGGGGTGTGGGCCTGGAAGTGAAAGGTAGGTGCTGGTAGCTTCTGAAGCATCACACGTAATTTATCACGGTCCTGAGAGCCCAGCAGTTTATGGGTCTTGGCATACAGGTTGGCAGCTGCCAGAATATAATCCACGTGGGTATCCTATGGTAGAAGCCAGGATCAGTGGGGCCTAATGTCACAAGGATGTCTCTCTTTTACCCATCTGATTGTATGTAGGCATACGTATGAAAGTACATGTGTGTCTGCATATATATATGTCTGCAGGGTGCATTTGGATGGTCTTTGTGTGTCTATGAGCATGTATCTCCATACATAGCTCAATGTGTATATGTTTGCATGTTTTCCTGTATGATATACCTGCTTGTATATATATATATATATATATATATATACATATATATGTATACACACATTTGTGTACCCAACACTCACGTATGCCTAAATGTCTTCCATTTCCACTGTATATATCTAGTATGAACAAAGTTATCTCCAGATTTGTCCTTTCCCCTCTTTGAGGGCAAATATCACATTTCTTACTTTCTTTGTCTCCTCAGTGTTTAACACAGGGTTAAGTGCACATAATAAGTGATTAATAAATGCTTGTTAATCGATATATACATAGCATGTGCATTTGTCTGTGTTCACCTATATGTCTGTGTCTGTGAGTCTATAATTATGTCCATGTGTCTCTGTTTGGATCCCAATATACTTCCCCTTAGGGGTGCCATGCCCATGTCAATATCACGGCCTGTATCACGGCCAGTATCACCACAAACTCTTCAAGATTTGGGGAGGCAGGCACAGGCGTCCAAAGAAGAGGTGTGCTCTCCCTCATGGATCAGTTCTTGGCCTCCCTTCCCCTTCTCACCCACTTCGGCTCCTCTGCGCCAGCCTCCAAGCCCCAGCTCACCCTGCTGACGTCGAACTCCAGAGGCTGTGGACAGCGTTTGGTACCAGACCAGAAGGGGACTCCTTCCTCATTCACCTGGGGAGTGTGGGTAGGTCTGAGTAACACCAGGAGTATGTTACTCTATTCATCATTGCTCCCTGCTCCCTCTGCCTCCCTCAAATACACCCCCACACTCACACACACACACACACACACACACACACACACACACACATCTGTTCCCTCCTCCCTTACCTTGTCACGGGGAAAGTACTGAAGAAGGTGGGTTATGCTGTCATGGAAGCAATGTTGCCAGCGCCCCCGGGCCCAAGCTACACAGTCCCGCCAACACTGTGGTGGGTTGAGGAAGGAAATGCTTGCCGTCTTCAGATAATCGTGGGCTTGTGGCCCCTCCATTCGCTCTAAGAAGTCTGGCTCCCTGGGAAGAGAGAATCCTCGATACAGAGTCCTAGGGTCTGGGCCCCTGGGAGCCTGGAACAGAGCCAGACCTCGTGGGCCCTTTCACATGGGACCTGAACTCTGAGCTATTTCTCCCTCCCCCCTATCATTCATGTCACTGCCCTTAGCTTTGCTCCTACAGTAGGCATTCTGGTCCCTACCAACCTGTATAGCTGGGCCCATGGGCTGTGGGGTTCTTGGAGCCAGGATAAACACCACCTCCCACCCACCAGAGAGCAGGGCTCGGTGATCCCCAGTCCCTGGGTCACCCACTGTGGCTGCTGAAGACCCATCCCACCCCTCGCCTCCACTGTCGAGGCCTTACTGTAGGGAGCGGTTAACCATCTCTGCTGGCAATCTGAACAGCCCTTCAAACTCATTCCGGGCCCACTGCGCCAAGAGAAGAAGTGGAACAAAATGGCTGGTTGGAGCCAGCCTGGAAGAGGCAGTCATCAGATTCTGGCCACAGTCCCTACCCCGCATCATTCTGGAGCCTTTTCTCCTGTCTTTAGACTAGCAGGATCATGGAAGGGACCCTAAAGATCATCTGGTCCAACCCTCCCCATTTTCAGATGATAAAACTGAGACCCAAAGAGATTAAGAAATTTCCCTAGGGTCACATAGGCAGTAAACAGTAGAGCAGGGATTCAAACTCAGATCCTTGGACTCCAACACTCCATTCTACTATGCTGCCTCCCTCTCCCCTACTCCCCCTGCCTTCTAGAGACCCTCTGGTAAAGAGGAACCAGACTCAGATTAGGAAGAAGGTGAGGGCTCCTGGGAGTGAGTTAGTTACCTGCAGGGTGTGCTCAATGGTACTGGGAAAGTGGCGTAGCGTACAGACAGGGTGCACAGTCTCAGCATCTTCAGACAGGGTGTTGTATGGCTGGGTCAGGGAGGGCACAAAGATGGCAGCACTGCCTTGGGTACCTTGAGTGCCTGACTCTAGCATTGGTTTCATATAGTAGATGCAGCGTTTGGACACATACTTACCTAGGAGTCAAAGAGTTGGATAGTGAGAAGGCACCAGGGCTTAGGAACTGGGGACTTGAGAACTGGGGAGCAGGGGCTTCTTGGTGGGTATCTGGGGAACAGTCTAGTATCAGTATACCAAAGGTCTCTCCCCTTAGGGCAGCTGGTGGTGCAGCAGACAGAGCACAGGAAGACCTAAGCTCAAATCTAGCCTCAGATACTGTGGACAAGTCACTGAACCTCTGTTTGCCTCAGTCTCTTCAACTGCAAAATGAGGATAACGATAGTACTTATCTTGCACAGCCTTTACTTTCACTAACTCAAATTTAGTATTTTCTTCAATAATTTAAAAATGAGATTCTGAGAGAGCTTCCATGGGCTTTACCAGTTGACCAGGAGGGCCCATAACACAACGGGGAAGGAGCTTCTACTCCACCTGGTTCTTAGTTTCTTCCTCTTCCTCTGTAAATAAGGAGTATTGGACTTGATGCTTTCTAAGGCCCCTTCTGGGTCTAAGTCCTACCCGCAGCGAGGATGACCTACGGGCCTGAAAGCTGTCCAGGGCAGAGGCCACACCATCGAGGCTGGAAAAGAAGTCCTCCCCAAAGATGTGCTCGGTGTCAGGGCCCATTTCATGTGTGTATGTGGTTACAGAGAGAGCTGGGTTCATGCTTCTCACAGCTAGAGCTGCTGCTTCTGACTTGTGCTTCTGGAAGGAGGAGTACAGATCTTCTTAGAGGATTCCCCTCCCTCAGAAAAATGGAACCCTGAGGAAGGGGTTAGGAATGAAGGCTGAGTCCCCCAACTCACATTTAGGTCTTGTGACCGGAAGAGGAACTGCCTGCTGAGATTGGAGAGCTCCACAGTGTCCATGTCAGTGACAGTGATGCCCCCGCCCTGCCCAGCTCCTAATCCCAGCATCGCAAAGGTCTTGAGGAGCTCACAGCCAATGGCCCCTGCCCCCACCTGCCCAGGAGAAAACAGGCCTTGTTGGGATTAATTTCCCCAAATGACTACCCATTTGTCCTCACCCAAATTACCAATTCCTTCTCTGAAATAAAGGGAGGTTGTTGAACTAAGAGACTTTGCACCTCTGAAATCCTGTGACTCTGACCCTTCACCTACCTCCACTCTCCATGGACCCCTGACCTCCTCCAAAGCTCATTTCCTTGACTCCACCCTGCCTGGCTTCCCTTGTCCTGCTCCTTCCTCCAGTGACCTCAGAGATGGGTAAAATAATCTCCCCAGAGTTTGCTGAGTTATGTGCTCTGGGTCTAGGAGCCCAGACCCCTGACTGCTACTTCCCAACTCTGTTTGGGGCTATTGGGATAGGGGGCTCACACCCATAAGAGCCTTGGCAACCATACTTCCCATGAGGTTCAGGCTGGATGAGAGAAAAGAGCCTTCCCCACTTCAGACCTGGCCTATAGGAGTCCCAGACTCCTTCCTGCTCACCAGGAAATAGCGCTGCTTGCCCAACTTCTTCTGGAAACCATCCCCAAACACAGCAATCTGTCCATCATAACGGCAATCTCTCTGAAGGAAGATTTGGGATGGGTATGGGGAAAGAGAGAGGGGGAAACAGGTGATGACCAAAATATGGCCTCCACTGCTATTCATTGCAGAAAGATTACTGACATGGCAGTGAGAAGACCTGGGCTTCAGGTACCTTATAGGTATCCTCATCTGTGAACAGATATATCCTTCCTAACAAGGTTGTTACAAGGAAAGTGCTTTACTATATAAATATCAATTATATATACTTAGCACATATTACAGAACTCTGTTCACGACTTATAACGGCCACTATAATGATTTTCCTCAATTTTGAGTGAATCCTGTCCTTCTGAATCCCTAGATCCAAGATCCCTTGGGACTGTTTTCTTCTTTCTTTCTTTTCTAATTAAATTATTTATTTTTAGTTTTCAGCATTCACTTCCATAAGTTTTAAATTTTCTCCCCCTCCCTCCCCAAGACAGCATGCAATCTGATATGGGTTCTATAATACATTTCTATTAAACACGTTTTCACACTAATCATGTTGCAAAGAAGAATTATAATGAATGGTGAAAACCATGAGAAAGAAAAAACATCAAAATAAGACAAAATAAAAAAGAAAATAGTCTGCTTCATTCTGCATTCTGACTCCATAGCTCTTTCTTGGATGACACTGGCATTTTCTATCATGTGTCCTTTGGAATTGTTTTAAGTACTTGCATTGCTGAGAAGGGCTAAGTTTATCAAAATCAGTCCTCGTACACTGTGGCTGTTATCGTTTACAATGCTCTCCTGGTTCTGCTCCCCTCACTCTGCCTCAGTTCATAGGAGTCTTTCCAGGTTTCTCTGAACTCCACCTGTTCATCATCTTTTATAGCACAACAGTATTCCATTGCATTCATGTGTGACCACTTGTTCACCATTCCCCAGTTGATGGGCATCTGCTTGGTTTCCCGTTCTTGGCCACCACAAAGAGAGCTGGTCTACATACTTTGTACATGTGGGTTGTTTCCTTCTTTCTCTTCTGCCCTCCCCTCCCCTGAGGTCTACCCCAGGGGTCAGACCCCAGTCAGACTTTTGTCCCTGCCATCCCTGCCCTAACCCCTGAAGTACTCACTGGGGCACATGCTTCTGGTCTCAGTGGGGACTTTCCATCTTCTGGCAGACATTCAAGGGCATCAAAGTACAGCCACTGGTCCAGGGGTATGAACTTTCCTGAGGCTGCCTGGGAAACCCCACGTTATCAGCTGCCCCTCTGCCCCAGCCTCACCACCTTCCACCCTTATTCCTTCCTTCTATTGCTCCACAGAATCAACTCTATTTCTTTCCTTTTCTAATAGTTCCTCATCCTTGAAACTGTCTTCCTTTCAGTGTGTTAGAGTGGGGAAAAAAGCACAGGCTTAGCCTCAAGAGAGATCTGGGTTTGAATCATGATGTCAATATTTATTTGCTGTGTGATCAGGGGTGTTTTAATCACCTCTCTGAGCTTTGGTTTCCTTATCTGAATCATAGGAAGGATACGAAGAATGCCCCTAGTTTTCTCCCAGGGTAATCATAAGGAAAGGACTTTGAAAACGAGGCAGCTAGGTGACACAGTGCATAGAGTGCTGGACTTACAGTCGGGAAGACCTGGGTTCAAATCCTGCCTGCCTCAGACACCAGTGTGACATTGGGTAAATCATTTAATTGTACTATGCCTCAGTTTCCATATTTGTAAAACGAGAGAGCGACTTGGGGGCCTCTAACGGCCCTTCCAGCTCGAAGTCTGTGACTCTCACCCCATCTGGCTCCCCACCAGTAGGAGGGGCATTGGGCACAAGGCTGCATTCACATACCCTGGAATTAGATATGTGTTCCAATCCCAGCTTTACCACTGGGCTTGGAAAAAACCCTTTCTGTCCTCTGGATCTCAGCTTCATTCTATGCACACACCGTCTCTAAGGTTCCTTACAAATGGTCTCTAAAGTCTAGGATGCTAGCAGGCAGGAGGACTCCAGGCCATTGGAGGCCATAGAAGTCTGCGACTCGGATGCCCTCTGGTGGCCGCTTCTGGTTACTGCAAGCTAGTGGCTCACCAACGCTGGTTCTCCCGGTCCTGTCCCTGGCTCTCACCTTCAGCATTTCTTGGGCAGCCATCCCGCCAAACACCGAGTTGATGGGGCTCAGGTCCCCAGCGCTGGTCATAGCAAACTCCCTCACCAGTGCCTCATCGAGGGGCTCATCTCCCTGAAGGGGTCCTAGGTCCTGGGCCAGGACCACCAGCTCATTTGCATCCTCCTGCCCAGGAGAAGTAGGTAATGAAGAGAAGACTCTTTCCCAGGCTCCACACAGCCTCAGCTCTCCCTCCAATCACCAAGGTTCTGAGGGCGCCAGGGAGACTCACCAGGTACCAGGGCCTGGGGAGGAGGCCAGTCTGAGCCTGGTACTTGTGTAGTGCTCGGAAGGCCTGGTGCAAGCAGCGGGCACGCCGTGCCCCCTGAAGGTTAGCTGCCATGATCCTGGGCTGGTACAGTGATAAGGACAAGGCTTCCTAGAGATGTGAGGAGGGGACATCCTACATTTATCTAGACCTCCCTCCCCTGCTCCCCTCCTCCCCAAACCTTTTAGATCAGAACTTCTGGTGACATCAGCCTTCCCTGCTCCTTTCCCTCAATATGCTAAGTCCCCATGCCTAAGGGCTTAGGTCTCAGGGTTTAGAATCAGAGCACTGAAGGGGCCGCTAGGTGGCACAGTGAATAGAGCACTGGCCCTGGAGTCAGGAGGACCTGAGTTCAAATCCAGCCTCAGACACTTAACACAAAAACTGGCCCTGTGACCTTGGGCAAGTCACTTAACCCCAATTGCCCTCCAAAAAGCAACAACAACAAAAAAGAATCAGAGCACTGGGGTTCAAACTCAGGTTCCATTTACTACCTGCATGACCGTAAGCAAGTCATGTAAAGCAAAGGGACTAAAAATTCACTCAGGTCCTTCCCAGCTCCAAATCCAATAATCCTATGGCTCCCTGCTTCCACACATACTTGAGCCCCTGGTATTTTCTCCTTTACAAGAACTACTTACATAGGAATGAGTCTGAGGTCTCTTGACCTCTGTGATAGCTCCACTTCGTAGGTAGGGGGAAAAGGCCGTGGTGTCCCCAATCTCGAGGTTCCATTTGTCTGCCAAGTTTTCCACCACCAGTCAGCACAATGCTTGACCCCACCCCACTACCCTAGGAACTTTGTCCTAGGATTATCCTGACCTTAATTCCTGATGGTTGAGAGTACTAGCCCCTAGAGGCCAATGGGGCAGAGAGGAGATGTGCTGGAAGGCAGGGGCCATGTCTCCCACCTTAAGCCAACGAGCCCCCGAGGACAGGAGTTATTATTCCTCTTCAGACTAGATTCTCTCCAAGGATCAGGAACCCCCCCTTTGGGCTAGGGGCTCGATAAAGGTGGGGGAGCAAGACTGGGGACCTTCCCAAGAGTGGGAGCTGAATCTGCCCTATAATCACACCCTTCCTTCCTCTCTCTATCCCCATTCCCCAACTCTGGGCTTTTCTCACACTCAACACACACAGGGTTGGGGTGACTTACCTCGAACTCGGATGGGCCGAGGGTCACAATCATTGAGCTCCACCATGCCCTCAATGCCAGAGAAGGTCACCCAGTCCCCATCCTGGAAACGATGGCCATTTTCTTCAAGAACAGTGAGTATACCAGGAGAACCCTAAATAATATGACAGAACTCAGGTTGCCTACGTCAGTGGCCTTTGCATGCGGGGCCCTCAGGCCACTCCTCCTCCTAGGCTGCAGCAGCTAAGATTGTGGCTGGTCAACACCCACCTGAGAGATGTGCTGGATGTGGCTCTCTAAGGGTTCAGCTTCACTAGGATCATGGATGGTGAATTTCTCACCAAAGTCACAGAAAAGTTGCCTGGGAAAGAAGGAAGGGGAAGATAGGGCCACTGAGGCAGCTCCTGGTAGTGGGCCCCCCCCCCCCCCC
>NW_027185896.1:9855183-9935036 GCF_028583685.1 Petaurus breviceps papuanus | reverse complement strand
CCCCCCCCTTTCATGGGACACAGCTGAATTCAGTTAAGGAATTCAAGAGATTGATTAAGCCTGGGTCCAAAGCACTGTCCAAAGCCTGAAGATGGGGAAATGCAGAATTTAGATACAGTATTCTTTCATGAGACTCTCACAGTCTAGCTGTAGAATGCTGTTACATGATTATCATGAAAAGTACATTACACAGGAGCAAACCAACTGTGGTGTGAAGTCTGAGGGGGAGATAATTAACAATGAAATCAAAGAAAGCTTCAAGGAGTTGGCTTTGAGTTGAGTTTTTGAAGAGCTAGAGCAGGGTAAAAGTTATCCAGGTATGGGGTTTGAAGCAGAAAGGAAAAAGGGGAATGGACCTTTGACATTACTCACCCCACCAGGCCTCGAGTGCTGGCCACCACGAAGTGCACCCCATGCTCATGACAAAGGCTTCCCACCTGTAGCTGCTCTTCTAGTGTGGAGTCTGTCAGCACCACCACCTGGGGGTCCTTGGAGCTCAGCACAAGCCTGAACTGACCAGGCCTTTCACTCCCATCCCACCTTCATAACAACTGATGCACTTTCCTGAGATCCAGCCCTAATGGCTTCCCTCCCCATTGCCACTCTAGGATCTGGACAGGAACCCCCAACACAAGCTAGAAGGAATGGAAGAAGAGGGATTTGATGACGGAGCCCTGAGAGGTGGAATTCCACAGACAGGGGGTAGGGAAGAAATCTCCTGGTCTTTTATGGGGGGGGGCAAGTGGGGACAAGTTTAAAGGAGAAGTGTACACGGGCCTTGACATTTTGGGAATAGACCTGCTGGTTTGGAAGATAAAGGGGGCTGGTGGTACCTGGAATCCTTTTAACACAGTCTCAGTGAGGGGTCCATCATAGGTATTGATGCAGACATCACTGTTGAGCCGGGCTAGGTGGGGCAGAGATGCTTTGGCCCTGTTTTGTCCTATGTCCTTCTCTGACAAAAAGAACTGGGAGAGAACATACCTTGGAATAGTAGTGGCAAGAGAGACAAAGCTCTTCAGCTGCTAGTCCTTTCCCTCACAGGTCCCTTTGGATCTGACCCTTCCTTACTTGGGAAGCAAGATCCATCCAGCAGGTTGGACCAGGGTCATGCAGAGTGAGTCTGCCCACTCCGGCCAGGACTAGGTTCTTGGCAATCTCGACACCTAGCCCCCTCATGCCAGACACCAGCATGGAAGACCCCCGTAGCCTCCTCATGGCATCTGTGCCCAGAACATACCTTGAGGGGTGGAAAGAGAACTGTGGTCAGCTGATCAGCCTCCCACTCCTGCTACCCAGAACCCCTTCTGAAAAGATGGTTTAAAATTTGGCTTCTTGCCAACCTGTGCAGTCACCCACCCCCCAATCCTCTTATACTTACAGCTGTCGGGAATACAGTTGTTCATTGATATCCAAATATGTCTTGGGGTCACCCATTCTCTTGCATGGACCACCACTCGCTCAGATCCCCAGCCAGGCACTCAAATGGACAGAAAAAATATACCCTCCCACCCTCAACAGACACCCAGTTAAATCCTAGTGGTCAAACCCTAATCCCCAGACGATCTACAAACAGCTGGTCAGCATTGCCCCTAAGCTCCCAGAGGTGGTTTAGGATGATGAAAGTCAATGCCTTCCCACTCTTCTCCCTTTATTTCCCTTCCTAGAACTGTCCCGTGTCCAGGCAGCTGTCTCAATTCTGGATGCTGCCTTGTCATTCACCTCAGGGCTCTGCTCAGTGAGAAATAAAACAGCTCATCTGTCCTGTTCTCTCCTCCCCTTTTATTTTCTAGGAAATCGAAAGTGAAAGCCTGAAAATGAATCTTAGGGACCCAGTTAATTTCTTACTTTCCTTATCTACCTGGAACTGCCCCAGTGCCCAGAGGGAAAACAGTAGAACAAATACATTGCCTTCATTAACCTGGCATTACTCCAGATGACATCACTCCCCTTTCAGTACTCTCTCCATTTAAGCCAGACTGGTTAACTATTGTCCAAACTCAGCATCCTCTCACTTCCACCAAGTGGCGGGGGGCGGGGCCCAATCCCCCTGACCTCCCCCTCAGAGTCCCCTAGTTTATCTGCCACAGCTATGGCCTCTCCCGAGTTCCCTAGCCATTCCTTCCTGCTTCTCATATGATCATGTGGCTGCTTACATGCGGCTCCCCAAACTCACGGGGTGCACTTTACTCCTTGTGGGGAAAGCTTTTCCATTTCTTTGTATTACTAGCAGGCAGCACACCATAAAACCCAGGGTGTCAAAAACAAATAGAAAGGGATCTCTGCAGGCCACATATTGACCTAGAGAACTGCAAATTAGCATTCTATGTGCTGTATTGTGTTTTTATTTATTTTGTTAAATATTTCTCAATTACATTTACTCAATTCAATTACTCAGTTATTTTAATCTGGCAGTATGTTTGACACCCCTGCAATAAATACCTGTAAATTGGATAAGATTGGGCTAAGGACAGGGTATCTGGCCCAGGCTAGGAAGCTGGATTCTTTTCTTTTTACATATAATTTTTATCTTGTTAAATATTTCCCATTACACATAAAAATTATTTAACCTTAATTTTTTTCAACATTTTGAGTCCTAAATTCTCTCCCTTCCTCTTGCCCCTACTCCCTCCTTGAGAAGGCACTTTTATATCAATTATACATGTGAAGTTATGCAAAACAGACTTCCATGTAGAAAATACAGACCAAAAAAATAATGTTTAAAAAGTATGCTTCAATCCTGTCAGAGAACATTTATTGGTAATGGCAAGATTCAGGGTGTAATCATTTCTAGAGATAGCTGGGGTAGTGATTGAGTTGGTCAGATTTAAGGAGACTGAGGAATTGAGAGGTTTGTGTTTTGGGGGGATCGTCAATATGGATGATGAAGTCCCTTTATATAAGGATAGGAGTTGGGGAAGGGTGAATAAGGGGTGTGTGTGTAGTGGGGGGAGGTCCCTTCAACAACTAACGATCAAAGGGCAGCGAGGTGGCACAGTGGATAGAGCACCGACCCTGGAGTCAGGAGAACCTGAGCTCAAATCTAGCCTCAGAGACTTGACACTTACTAGTTGTGACCTTAAGCAAGTCACTTAACTCCAATTGCCTTACCTTCCCCCCTCAGAAAAGGACCCACATGTACAAAATTGAGGGGATGTTCATCAATTGGGGAATGCCTGGACAAGTTGTGGTATATGAATGTGGAATACTATTGTGTTAGAATAAATGATGAGGGGCGGCCAGGTAGCACAGCGAGTAAGAGCACCGGCTCCAGTGTTGAGAAGACCTGGAGATCGAATCCCGGGCTCAGACACTTAGCACCCACCGAGAAACACCTGGCCGTGTAACCTTGAGCAAGTTACTTAACCCCAATTGCTTAGGGGCGGCCAGGTGGCTCAGCGAGTGGGAGCACTGGCTCCAGTGTTGGGATGATCTGGATCAAATCCGGGCTCAGATACTCAGCACCACACCCAGAAATAACTGGCCATGTAACCTTGAGCAAGTCACTTAACCCCGATTGCTTAAAAAAAATAAAAAAAGAATAAATGATGAGCAGGTGAACTTCAAAAAACTTGGAAAGACTTCTATGAACTGATGCGGAGTGAAATGAGCAGAACCAGAATATTGTACACAGTAACAGCAATGCTGTGCGATGACTCACTCTGATAGATTTAGCTCTTCTCAGCTCCAAGACTTAATGATGGAAAATGTTGTCCACATTCAAAGAACTTTGGAATCTGAATGCTGAGGGAAGCAGACTATTTGCTCTACTTTTCTTTTGTTGTTTTATTTCTTCTTTCTTGTGTTTCTTCCCATTACTTCTAATTCTTCTTTACATCCTGACTAATGTGAAAATATTTTTAATATGAATGTATAAGTAGAGCCTATGTCAGATTGTACGCTGTCTTGGGGAGGAGGAGAGGAAGGGGGAGAAAAATTTAAAACAAAAAATTTTATGGAAGTGAAAGTTGAAAGCTAAAAATCATCCTATTTTTAAAAGATACCCCCTTTCCTGTGTGCCCCTGACAGGAGGGCAGCCCTATGTCCTTCCCCTTGGTCACAGGGCAGGGATTCAGTTGGCTGGGCCTAGACACCTTTATCTTCGCCTGCAGTCAACAAAAATACTCAGCCACGCCCACACATTTGTGAAACTACCTTTATTTTACATGGATCTTCATAAGAACACTAGGCATGGCCCATGGTATTCCATGGCAAGCCCATTACCTTCACAAGAAAGCAGGCAGTCCTTGCTTCACTGTCCTCTAGGCTGAACAGGACAAGCTGGAGTCACAAAGGCAGAGTATCTGCCAGAGGGGTCTGGGCTGGTTAAAGGGGCAGAAGGAACTAGACCCACAGCTGCCCCACAAGGTCCTAGGGAGAGCAGGACTGGGCTCTGGGTTCCATTTTGGTCACAAAGAAGAAAAGCTGCACCCTAATCAAGGAGATATTTGGGTACAGATGGAGGAGGGGGGGTGAGGTAAGGGAATGGAGGCCCTGAGCATTGAAGGAGTTAAAATGTGCCACAGTCTAAGCTGCCTGGGCTCTGCTGAACTTTAGAAGGCAAGAAGAGGCAACACAGGGAAGCGGGGGAGCCATGCTATGGGAACTTTGCAGTTCACAGCCCCTGCCCCTGGTGCTCATTCATAAGCCACCATAGGCCTAGCCAGAAAGAGTTGGCTGTGCATCCTGTGAGGGTGCGAAAGAGTCCCCACTGGGGACCTTGAGCAGTAAGTGCTCTGGGTGGCTTTCTGGGGTGCCCCAACAGGGGGCCCCTGGCAGATGCACTGTGTTGGTGATGCCCCCACCCAGCAGGCTTACAGGAGCTGCTCCCCACTCCTGCTCCCACATATTCCATGCCAATGGGCAACCCTGTCTTTCAGAAGTCTGGAGAGAAAGGGAGAATGTCCAGTGGCCTTTTTGTGTGTGCTCTGGCCCCCTACAGGCCTCCAGGTTATCTCAGGAAAGTATCCAATCTAGTCTGGTCAGAGGGGGCTGCTTTCCTTGACACTGCTTTGCGCCTTGGCTTTGACTTTACAGGCAATGGACGGATGACAGAGGGATCAGTCTGGAGAAAACTGTGGTCAAGGGAAAAGTCCAGGTATCTGGAAGGCCAGGGGGTGAGAACAGATAAAAATCTCTGCTCTAGGAGCATACACATAATGCCCACATTATCCACACTACTGAGCTCTGACTAACTAACAATTATTCTTGGTCCCACAGAAGTCCTAATGAAATACTCTTTCCTCCTCTCTGCAAAGCAGTGCAGAATGACAAAGTCAGAATGTAGTGAGATTCTTGGTTACAACAGAGTTAAATAAATAGGTGTGAGGACACTTAAAGAGGAAATGACTTTGCTGTAAAAAAAAAAAGGCAACAATTACACTAAAAAAACCCCAAAGTCCAGCTGTCTCAGTCTGATTGTCCAAAGCCAAGAGATAAGAGCCCCTCCTCCCAGGAGAGGATCCAGAAGCCATCCCCTCAGCCAGTCAGGGCAGGATTCACGACTACAACTCTCCTAGGCCTCGGTCATATTTGGCACAAGGAATATCAGCTCCTTGGTCTCCTTTGCTCCCTAGGCTCTGGCTGGCCTGGTGATTATGGGTGATGCATGGAAGGGTATCAGATGGTCCCTACAATCTTCCCAAATGCTGTCTCCCCAGGGGCAACCCTGGTCCCTCCTCCAGCTCCCCATGGCAAACTCAGGGTCAGAGAAGAAAGGATACAGGTTGAATATACTTGCTTCGTCCTCCAAGTCCATCAAAGCCCGTTCTTATCTATGACAATACAATAAACACATATGAGTGCCTACCATATACAGAACACAGGGATAAGTACTGGGAGAAATAAAAAACTTTGATAAAAGGTAGGATCCTTGTCTGATGTGTTATCATAAGAGTGAACATTTACATAGCACTTTGAAAATCTGCAAATCACCTTCATACATCATATTATTTCATTTGATCCTCAAAACAACTCTGTCAAACAGGTCCTATCATTATTTAATTGTACAGATAAGGAAACTGAGGCTAATGAGACATGTACGTGCGATGGAAGTAGGATTCCAACACAGGCCTCTCCTCTCTTTCAAGTCTAGCACTTCACTATCAGGGAGATAATTCGATACTGACTGTTAAGGAGGCAGGAGCAGGAAAGAGGAGAGAAAGGTTCGATAGGAAGGGGATGAGGTGGAGAAGGCCCGGCTGCTGAGCTGCCAGTCCCAGAGTCAGTCAGTCTTGTCCTGGCTCTGGCTCTTGACCCAGATAAATATCAGAAGGATGTTCATCTGATTCCCCTGGGGAAGGCCATAAGGTATAAGTGGGGTGAGCAGCAGTTCAATACCCAGAGGCTCACTCTGGAAAGTGAAGTGGCCAGCCATACTTACAGTTCCACTATTCCTGCATGGATCCCCCAGACTGCCCTGGGGCCTCTTCTTGCCCAGGACAGCATTCCGAATGAATGAGGGAAAGTTCCCGACCAGCTCATCATCTTGTTCTCCAGTCCAGTGCTGACCCCCAAGAGAAAGACCATTCACCTGAAAGGGAAAAATCCAGGTCATAGTTAATACCTTAGACAGATAGGTCTATACACATCCTCAGAACCTCAGGGGATTTGGGAGGGAGACTTAACGAACCTAGAATGTTAGAATAGGACAATCCTGAGATCAGCTAGTACAACCATCTCATTTTAAAACTAAAGCCCAGCAGGAGGCTAATGACTTGTCCAAAGTCACCTGACTGGTTCTTTGGAAAACTAGAACACAGGTTTCTTACCACAGCTCTTTTCACCATGCCACCCTGTGAACAGAGACAGAATCTCCAAAGTAGACTCCCAGTGTCCTAGAGTGGTCTTCCCTTGAGTCTCCAGGTTCCAGGCTGCTACCAGCTGCTACCCATATTTTAGGGATAGGAGGGGGAAGAGCATGAGAGAAGCATAGCTCTTAGCTGCTATTGGAGCACGGAAATATCCATGCTGGTCCAAGGAGTCCTTGAGAAAAGAGAGCTTAGCGCTGGAAGCAGACCCTGGAGGGTATTCCTTTAATGTTACAGACTTCTGGTGCCAGTCACAATCACCACCAGCACTGCCAGGCTGTCAGATGTGGCCCCAGAAAAGGACAGAGTGTGACAGGCTGCTGAAGCAGGATCAAATTAATCTCTTCAAATAGAAATATGATTGAATGATGTTATTTGGCCTAAAATGGTGAAATGTGGCATGATGCAGTAAGGCCAAGTTTCAGTTTCCTCAGTCAATACTCACTAGGTGTGTGATCCTGGGCATCATCTAACTTTTGGGAAATATGGCTCCCTCATTTATAAAATATCCACACTACCTACTCCACAGGATTGTTGTACTTGGTGCATCTTAGGGCACTATATAATAACAATGTCTCCATTCTATTGTTTATGTAGATAAAAGGAAAATGGGGAAAACAAATTCTCAGGGCCATGAGAGCGGGGGAAATTTTTTAAATAAAATTTTGTTGAAGCTTTTTTATCTCCATCCTAGTCATGACCTATATACCTTCAAGTCTCTCAACTTAGAAGAGATGGAAATTCTAGGCTCAGTTAAACAAGTGGGCCAGGTACATAGCAGGCACTGAAGTAAAAACTTGCTGATTGACTGAATAAACTTATCATGTTTAGCTTTACTCACGGTGAGCAGAAATAATCTGGTTCATTCTGTATGCTTCCTATTTGAAAAAATTCACCTGTTCAAGACTAAGAATACTAAGAGGTGGTGGGGTGGGCAGGGCAGACAGCCATTTGGGAAGGCTCAATCAAGTCTGGATTACATAATAATACTGTCTTACATTTGCTTAAGACTTTATAGCTTTCAGTTCTAATATCTCATTTAAGTTCCAGAACTGAGGACACAAACAGAAAAGCCAAGACAGTTCCTGCTCTCAAGGAGCTCACTTTCCAGTAGAAGGATTCGACATGTATGAGATCACAAGATCACACAGGAAGTAGCAAAGAACTAAAAAATTCCAAAGTGGGCACAAGTCCAGCATTGCTTTCCTCACTATGGCGAGAGCTCTCTCACACAGAAAGGCTACCTACCCTATAGAACTCAGACACGCCAGCTTTAGAGGTGAGAGCAGCACCAATATAAAGCATCCAAAGCTGGCTAGGGCAGGGTGGCTCTTCGCCTTTACACCTAGCGATTCTCCCAGGAGAATCTAGGCTCTGTGGAGGGCTCCACGAAAGGCCAGGCTCACAGAGGAGCAAGCTGAGATGTCTTACCTTCGTGGCGTCTTTATTGTCTTTTCTGGAGATGCCAGGAGCCAGAGAGCTGTGAGAAAACCCAACAAGAGGGTGAGAAGCTGCTGCAGAGCGAGTGTGTGTCTGTGTGTGTGTGTGCGGGGTCTCAGCTCTGCTCAAGGTTCGCTGCCACAGGCTGGGGGTCATTGTGCTAGGCATAGCAAACCTTGGACCTTCACCAGGCCAAGTTCCTCCCCAAATTATTCTGACAGAAGGGGAAAGACAGGATTGCTTGCACCCCTTTGTGATACACCTTTTGGGAGCTGGCCTGTAAGCTTCTCAGCATAGCAGCTACCCCCAGAATCATCCACGAGGGGGCACCCTCTTTACAGGTTTGCCATGATTCTGGGCACAGCTTCATTCATTCCTCCCCTTGACATTCACAAAGGATCCAGCTAAGCTCGGTATTTCCTGCTAGTAAAAAATGGGTGAAGGGTGGGGAGGAATGGGGAAAGTCGCAACATTTTAAGGATATCAAACAAAAGGTTTTCTCCAGTTCCATTGAATTCAAACGGTTGTTCTCAGATACAGAGACCATGTCTGTGGTGGTGTTTGCTTCTAAAGAGCCAGCAGGGATCTGAGAGATCACTCTGAGGTCTACACTTCTCATTTTACAGATGGGAAACACTGCAGCCTCTCTATGTGTTCATCTTCTCCTTCAGGTATAGGGACTGTGGCACTTTTGGGGCCGGCCGTCTCACGAGGACACTTAAAGGCCCCGTCTACTGGACCACTGGGCTTGATAGAGTACAGATGAACTCCCCACGCCTGGAACACACACACCTTTCACATCACTGCCTGTTGAAAGATCTCCTTCGAGGCTCAGTGAAGATGAGCCTGCTCAGCATTCCTCTGACCAACAACTAAAAATGATTCTTTTCCTCAGATTTTCCTAGAACTCTGCTCAGGCCTCTCTTTTAGCTTGATGACAGTATCTTAATTTTGGTTCACGTTCCATTTCTGCATGTCATATGCCATTAGATGATGGTTTCTCATCTTTGTCTGTGCCCCAGAACTTAGCATTAGGCCACCTGGACACAGCAGTACTCGAACATTGGCTCAACTAAGATCACTCACTCTTAGGACCCGTTCAATGGTACCGCAGGTTTTCCAATGGCTGTCTCAAGGAGTCACGTATGGAACCCACTGGTTGTCCCTCCATCCCTTTCCATCACTACTAATAACATTATGAGTCTAAAGTCTCTCTAAAGCAATAAGAACTAATTGTCTTCTACGACTAAATCTTGCACCTTCATTTCATTTCTCCATTCAAAAGACAATGAAACAAGCAGGTGTTTGGCGATTTGGGGACTGCTGAAGTCTCCTAACTGACCCTTTCCTACCCTGGACAGATTTCTTCCAGCAGCATAAGATTCCCTCTGATCCTGGAGGATGCTAATTTTGCCAGACTCTGAATATATTCAGTTTAGCTGGTTAACTGCAGCTGTTGTACAGAGCTGAGTTCATTTCCTTTCCTTCCTAATTTATCTCCTCTTTGGGTCCTCTCACTATGCAATGGACACCTACCTCATGGCCTGGCCCACAGTCTTTCCTGACCTCCAATTCACCCTCTACACTGCAGATTAATTTTCCTAACATTGTTCTGATCAAGTCACTCCTCATTTAAAAAAAAAGAACTTTTTTGTGAATATTTATGAAATAAAGTCTGACTAAATTCCTTCAATGCAGAATCAAAGGCCCTCCACACACTAACCCAAATCTGCCTTCCCAGCCTTATCTCACTTTCTCACTCTGCTAAAGCCAAAATGGGTTACTTCCCCTCTCGCCAAATAGACTCTATTCTTTCCTGCCTTAGTGCTTCTGCTGACAGTTTTCTCAATCTAAAATACCCATTCCCCAATCTACCTATCAAGAATCTACCCATTCTTCAAGACCCAGCTCAAATACCACCTGCCACCATAAAGCTTTCTCTGACCTCCTAGGTAGAAGTGACCTCCTCCTCCCCAACTTCCACACTTTTTATTTTATTTCCTTTCCTTAAATACAAATAATTTGAATATAAGGAAGGATGTTATATCTCATGACTTACCAGAGAATTAGCTATGTGAAAGTAGAAACTATGTCTTATCCCACACCTTCAATAGTACCTAATGCATAATTTAGACTCACAGGATTGAAAAGGGCTTTAAAGGTCACCTAGTGCAAGCCTCTACCTTGCATTGTGCATTAGTCACCAAATGTTTGCTGAATGAACTCTGGGCTCACTCCCTCCAAGTATCCCCCTAAATTTTAGCACCTGTTTTCAGGTCTACAGAGTAGACAATTAATGGTACAGGCAGCCTGGCAGGAATCTCATCAGGGCACTCGGTTCTGAACTACTTTTCTCACAACCCCCCAAGTGTCCTCTCTGAACTTCAAAGCTGTTCTCTCTTGAGCTTATACCAGATAGATACCCCAGTTTGTTTTTGAGGGATTTTCTTTCCTTTTGATGAAACTCCCCGTCTTTTTCTTAATCAGCCCTTTCTGACTTAAAGAATACTTCTCAGTCATTTATCCTTTCTGGGACACATCAGTGTGGCAGACAGGCTTGGGAGTCAAGGGGCCTGAATTGGAAGCCTGCTTCAGACACTTAGTAGCTATGTGCAACCAGGCAAATCACTTAACCTTTCTCAGCCTCAGTTTCCACATCTGTAAAATAGGGATAATAAAAGCACCTATTTCACAAAGCTGTGAGGATCAAATGTGATAATATATACAAGTGCATTGCAAACCTTAATGAGGATAACAAATGTCAGTGTCATCACTATTATTCTGAAGATTCTGATCTCTTACCAGCTGCCTATCAATGATCTTTTCCTTGGCATTAACTTTCACTTCTTTGGGCTGTTTGACTATTAAGGCTTTCCATTCATCATGAATGCAATGGCAGCTGAAGACTGAAAGTTGCTACTTACTATGGTGTCTGAGTCAAATTAAATCTCACTCAGACGCCCTCTTTTAAAAACCACAATATGTCTATATGCTCCTTCCTATACACACACATTTTCCAGACAGACAGCCTAAAGACATAGCACATATTCTCTCAGCTGGTTGCTCAAGTTGGGGATGTCTCCTCTAAGCTCCTATCCCCCTTTCAGCTTCCTCTTGTGTGCTGTCTTCCCCCAGGAGGTTGTAAGCAACTCGAAGGAAGGATTATCTTTTTTATCATAGTTGTATCACTAGCACTTGTGGCACATAGTAGGTGTCTAGTGTTTACTGACGACTGACTGTCTTGACGTCAAGAGTACAATACTTGTCCAAAAGAAGGGCACTTTCCGCACTTGACTACCTAGCTGAAAGGCACCACTTCAGAGTTTTGGAGCTAAGTTATCTTGAACCCTGGCTCTCAGATCACTGGCCTTGAAGTTTGGTGTTCTGCAGCCTGAGTCAGTTTCCCTCTGAGCAGCCTCATCAGATCTGTTCTGTCACCAGCTCTAACCAGCTGTCTGTCTGGCTCATCACTCACTGCTCTAATGGTTGTCTGGTCTAGACTGTGTCCCTGCCATTCTCGTCCCCAGATTTTGCCTTGAAAACTTACTGCATTATTGCTCAGCACTCTCTTGTTAGTTTTCGATAAGAAACTAATTTGTTCTGTGTGGAAATGTAAAGATATCAAGGAAGAAAGGGGAAGGAGGACAGGAGGACCCCCAAAATACCTTTAAAACATATAGTAACTTCCCTAAGACACCAGCTTATAAATTAAATCCTGTGTTTCCCTGCTCTCTGGGCCTGCATATCTAAATGGTCAATAGCCTGTTTATTAAAGGACTGAACACTTGATGAAAATTGTTTGTCTTCTTTTGTCTACTAGGCCTCTGATTTCATAGGTCCAGGAAACTGGCCTTGAGGTGGGGCCCTTCTCTACTAGTGCAGAGCAGCAGCTGCACACACACGCATGCACACACACACACATGCATGCTCCTATAATGTCCCACTTTCTGCTTCTCCTGATGTCAGTTTTTCTCCCTCTTCTGAAGGGCGCCACATTCTCTCACCACATTAAGTCTCTGAAGGGATCTGCTTCTGTTCTTTGCACCTTTGTAGCTTAGAGGCTACATAACAGCAACAACAGAAAGAAAAGTACTAGAGAAACCTGAGCTATTATTAGTTGTTACAGCGGCTCCGGCTTGCGCATGCTCAAGATCCCTGCCAGTTTCCCTGCATTCACAGCAACAGGCACTTCTGACATTTAGACCCTTGTCTGGTGGCTTTCAATCACCAGAATGCTGGTGATTGTAGTATGGAGAGTCTACATCCTTACTGTTGTTCAGAGAGGTGGATACAAACGCAGACAGGGAAATGAAGGCACAGGGAGGAAGCTCTGGGTCCTGAGGAAGCCAGCAGAGCAAGAAGAGCAGGATGCTGGGAACCTCCAGAGCAGAGGTTTGCAAACCTTCCTGACGCACATCCCTGTCAGCAAATACATTTTAAACATACACTCCCAATATACACATATTTACCTACTTGTAAATCTAATTTATATGTACTACTGTAGTAATAATTATGCACATCATACAATTTGCATGAAAAACATTTTGAAGGATGAGATAAAGATGAATATTTGATCACAGTTTATTGAGAGGGGATATAACACGGTCAGATCTGTGCTTTAGAAAAATCCCTTTGGCAGCTGTGTGCAGGACATCAGAAGAGACTTGCAGGTAGACCCCAGAGGAGCTCATCACAAGAGCCAGGTGAGAGGAGGGAGGCCTGAACAACAGCACTGGCTGTGGGAGCAGACAGAAGGGACTGGTGCGAGAGGTTTCAGAAACAGAAACAAGATCTGACCATCTATTGGATATGTGGGGTGAAAGAGAATGAGAATTTGATGATGACACCAAGGTTATGAACCTGGGTGACTGAAAAGATGGTGGTGACCTTAACAATAACAGGAAAATTGGACAACTCTGTGTTTCACCCTGCACCCTACAAACAGGCAGAAATAACAAAAAAGGCAAAAGTCAATGTTGGAGGGGTCATGGAAGGAGAGGCACACCAACACATTACTGAGGGAAGTGTGAGACGGTACCACTATTTTGGAAAGCAATTTGGAATTAGGCAAATCAAGTGACTAAAATATCCATACCATTTAACCCAGAGACTCCATTCTTGGGCTTGGAGTTCAAGGAAGCCATCAATAAGAAAAAAGTCCCCATGTACTCCAAAACATTTATAAAGCAGCACTTCCTGTGATAGCTAAGACTTTGAAACAAAGAAGATGCCCATCAAGTGGGGAATGGAATTGTGGTACATTGATGTAAGCAATTATCATTATGCTCTAGAAATGATATGTCCAGAGAAGCATGGAAAGATTTATATGTTTTGATGCAGAGTGAAGTAAAGAGAGCCAAAAAAATAACATACACATTAATTACAAGAATATACACAGAAAAAACAATGACACACCAAAAAGACGAAAGTAAATGAACAAACTTATAAATGGGACTCAAATGAAGAGAAATAAGAAGACACCCTCAACTCATCCCTTTGTGGAGGTGGGAGGTCCACGAGTTTTACACATTGTATACATTTTTGGACTTTTTAAACTATATCAATCAATTGGGGTGACTTTCCCCTCCCCCGTCCAATACTATTTGTCATATGGGATGATTCTCTTGGAGGGGGAGGGTACACATGTGGGATAGTATGTTGACATAAGAAAAAGAAAATATCAATAAGATTATTTTTAAAAACAGTAATAGGGAAGTTTAGAAGAGAAATGATTTTGGGGTAAAGATAATGAACTTGAACTTGGGAATATATGACTTCAGATATAGCCTCAGACACTCTGATTTTGGGCAAGTCACTTAATCTGTTTGCCTCAGTTTCCTCAACTGTAAAATGGGGATTAGAGGACCTACCTTGCAGGGTTGCTGTGAAGATCAAATAAGATAATATCTGTAAAGCACTCAGCATGGTGCCTTACACATAGCAGGTACTCCATAAACACTTAGTCCCCTCCTTTTCCTTCCTTCCCCTAACAAGATGTGAAGCAGATTCCCACCCAAAATGAAAGTGGGAAATACAGAGCTCTAACACACTGGTCATCACCTGACAGTGCACAGCCTGCCCTCAGAAGGGCACTGCAGTATCAGGTTATCTTATTAAGTATCAGGACGAGTCAACGTCTGGCTCAGAAAGCTTATGGCTGGACACTCTGCACAGCCCAGGGAGAGCTGGGTGGGTGGAGGGATAAAGCAGGTGTGCTACTCTTATAGGAAAGTACCATGAGACAGTGGGATATGACCCACATCCCTCTTGGGCTGAGGCCACAGGACATCACACCCCCACCTCCAGCTTTGGAGTACTGGCCAGACGAGCTGGTTAGTGCACTATCCCTAGCTCTCCTCTAGCTGCTTCTTCCTCTATGCTTCCCTATTTCTATAAAATGGGGGATTGGGAGCTGGTAACAAAGGAAATGACTACAAGTAGTAATGGCCTATGTACCTCCCCCTGTCACTGCCATTAAATTCTTTACAGACCAAGCAGATATTTAGTGGGCTTCCCCAGTGCAGAGAGTTGGGATTACAGACCAGGACAAAGATCATTCACCTTGACTTCTCCAGGCAGAGCTTCTTAGCTGGGACAAGCTTGGAGCTGTGGGGCTGGGCTCGGGGTGTGTCCACATCAAAAGAGGCATTCAGATCAATGTCCTCACCACTGGCTGGCTGGCGCAACTTTAGGCTCAGCATTTCCACAGGAGCTGGGCTAGGAAGAGAAAGAGGGATCATTCACTGCAGAGGACATACAACAGCATGAATGGCAAGCTCAACATTATCTTCTTCGGGATCTGCCAGTGAGTGCACAGGGAGGTTCAGTGTATTCACTGTACACAAGATTCTACCCCATCTACTCAAATAAGATAGCTTAAGGAGCCCTGAATAATACACTTAACACCCCTCCCTCCCTTCAGTGTCTAGGGGACACTATGGATGCCTGATAGTAGGAATCTACTGTGGCCCTTACACACATTATGTACCTAATAAACATTCATGGGAAGAACAAACTATCTGATCACTGCAACTGAATGTTTGCAGGAATGACAACTTTTTTTTTAAATTAAATTTTATGTTTATTTTTAGTTTACATCATTCATTTTCACAAGATTTTGGGTTACAAATTTCTCCCCGTCTTTCCCCTACCCACTACCCCAGAACGGCAATCCCACTGTATATCCCCATTCTGCTCTCTCCTACATCCTCTCCCATCCCCCTCCAACTTTCCAACAGGGCAAGATGGATCTCCATACCCCAGGGCCTGTATATCTTATTTCCCAGTTGCATGTAAACAAAAATAATATATTATTTTTTAAACATTTTATTTTAAAACTTTGACTTCCAGATTCTTTCCCTTCCTCCCTCATCACCCAGCCTTACTGGGAAGATAGGCAGTTCAGTATAAGTTGCACCCATGTAGCTACACAAAACATTTCCACAGTGGATATATTGTGAAAGACTACTATATTTCCCTCCATCCTATCCCGCCCCCTACTTGTTCTATTCTCTACTTTGACCCTGTCCCTTCACAAAAGTGGGTGCTTCTAACTTCCCTACCCTCCCTTCCATCATCCCCTTCCCCCCTACTCTCCTGTATGGTGAGATACCCTATTTAGTGTGTATGAGGAATGACAACTTTTAAAGAATATACCTGAAAGGGGCATCACCAAGTACCAGAACTCAAGAGAGATTAAGCCAACAATCTAAACAGCAAAAATCAAATGGATGACAAATGGATATTTCTCAGATTTTGACATACAGGTGGACTAACCTGCTGGGCTGCATTAGAACTGGATGGTTGTTATACTGAGTAGTTATAAATAGATAGCGAGCTGGGCCCAGAGCTGAACAGAAAGAGAGCAGGCTAGACTGAATTTGGTAAAAGCAATGTTTCCAATAATTCTAAGCTCCTCCCTGCCTCAAAAACCCAACTTCTCAATACTAGTATTCTCCTTGTGTGGCTATAAATCATAGATCACCATGATGTCAGAAGAATAAGGGCAATGGACAAACACTCAGTGGGTGTAAGTTAGTCATTGATAGCTTGAGCATGGCAAGCAGTGCAGAAGATACCATCAAGGGGCTGTGTGACCAGAAAAAGCCACAAGCTGGGAAGAGAGCAAAGAATAACAAATGGACAACTTGGATAACAGATTCCTGAGCACGGCATGGGTGTCCACAAAAGGACTGGAGGAAGGCCTCCAACCTGCTGGATAAATCTTCTATGGAGAATATCTAGAAAGATAAGGACAAGCAACATACAGGATCAGAAGGTTTGGGTGGGTTGTGATCTCTGTCAGTGCAGAGTGCTCTCCTCAATGAGATCACAGACCCACTGAAGTATCACACTTCAAAGTGCTGAAATATCCTAAAGGGTGAATTCAAGGTCTATCCTCATTCCTGCCTGAATCCTGAATTCCTGCCCATGTAGCTGAGAGCAAGCAACAGAAAAGCCACATATAAAATCAGAAACCTGACTCCAACACCAGCATTTCTCCTCTCAGGTCCTCTCATTCTCTAAATCATTCTTGGGGCATTACTGTCCACACAAAGAGATCCAACTGACAACATTTCCAAGATGTGACTGCCTAGGGAGACCTACTGAAATGGCCAACTTCTGTCCCTCTCCCCTCGGGTCCCTCACAGTGTTCCACATTTTCTTTTTTGAAGCTGCTGGTACAAAGACAATGAAGCAGAGGGCTGTGTTTGATGAGACGGGTGAAGCAGCATGAAGACAGATCTGGGAACTCACAAGTTTAATCACTGGAGTGAGAGAAGCTAAGGTAGCAGCCTGAGAGCCCTTAAGATGGAAGGGGATTGGGGAGCACATGTTGTACACAGCTTGGAAATGGTAAGAAATTTGACCCATTTTACCTTGAAATGAATTCTTTTCTTCTAGCCACTTACAGAGCAACTTTGTTTTTAGCCAAACATGCCATCCATCCTTCTCTATGCCTGCTTTACATAGGGGCAGGCAAACATCACTGAGTCAATTATGAAAAATAATATATTATTATATGTGATATAAAAGTAACATATATACATGTATATGCATGATATGCAAATGTACACATGCATGCACATATGCAGAGGATTTAGTCATAAGACTTGAAATCCTTGCTCTTCCTACCTTATGACTGTGGGCAAGCAACTTCCCCTCTGAGCCTCAGTGTCCTCATCTGTAAAATGAAGGGAAGACCTAGATGGCTTTTAAGGTGCCTCCTAGTCCTAATACCTATGATCCAATGAGAACTCCCTTTCCTCTTAAGTCACACACAGCTTCAACAGATAAAACTTACTGCCCATAAAAATGAGCCCCTGTGGTGACTGTATTCCTATCCTGATAGCACCGTGATGAGCTCGTTGCTTTTGGGGGGAATGTACTTTGTGAAGGCATATATTTGGGTATCTGCTGGGAAATGTCTAGGAACCTATGTGCTGTAGTAACACAGACAGTCTACTGGAGACACCAGGTCCACGTGGCTCCAACTAGCTGATTAGCCAGGAGAACGAACCTGTACACTCCCAAGCAGCTTCAAGCCCAAATGGTGTCTCTTGTACTCCCTAGTCCCCGGGCTGTGGGCAAATCACTTCTGTAGTTTCAACTGCTTCCCCTATAAAGACAAGGACGATAATCCTTAGACTACCTGCCACACAAAGATGTTGCAAAGAAGGTGCTTTGGAAACTTTAAAGCGCTACAGAAAGAAGAATTCTTACCACAAGATTTTTGTATTGTTGGATTTGGGTTTTGGGGGGTGGGAGGCGAAGCACAGTTGACATAACATAGCAACAACAGATGGAGACTCCCACACCATCTAGTCACAGATTGTCACCTCTGAATTTTTACAGACAACAGAGATGGGGTTTCAGGTTCAGCGTAAGCCTTTCTGATAGCACATCTCTGCTTCTGACATCATTTCAGGTCTGAGAAGTACTATTCTCTGGCTTTCTCTTAAATGTGGCCCCTGACCTTTGTCCCTCACTGTGCTAAAATTCAGAAAGTACTGGGGAAACTCACCTTAAAAGCACAGTTCTATACTAGCAGGTCACCCTGGCACCTTCTCCTTTAATTGAACAACCATTTATTAATGCACTGGGATATGTTCCTGCTGTCAAGGTATATACATTTGACTTAGGGGGTGGAAGGGAAGAGACAAACACCAGATAAGTAAAGACGAAGCATATGACAAACAAATACAAAGTAATCTCAAGAGGGAGAGAAAGAACAACTTAGGGGTTCAGAGGAGGAAGGGAAACAGGAAAAGTCATTCATGGAGGAGGTGGAACCTGGGCTGGAGGAAGGGGAAGAAGTGACCACTGAAAGCTTTTCAGGCGTGAAAGGCACAAAGGCAGTGAGAATCTTGTGTATAGGAACTGCTAGCTGTCCAGTATGATTAGAACAGAGTGTGTTGAGAGCGATAGGAACTGGGATTGAAAAGGGAGGTGGGAGCCAGGTTGTGGAGTACTTTCAAAGTCAAGCTAAGGTGTTTTTATTTTATTCTAGAGGTAGTAAAGTAATAAACGAAAGAGTTTTTAATCTCCTTGGGCCACTGCAAATGGTACCACCAGTGTCTTCTCCTGACTTGGTGACAGTGTCAGTGGGCCACACAATCAATTCTGTCTGCTCTTTGGCACCAACTGGAATACTAAATGCCAAGTGCTCATACCCTAGACCTAGATGCTTCCTGGGCCTTGGCTGTTAGGCTGATAGCAGCTTCCCTTTTCGTAGCTTCACATTTGCTATCCCATTTGTTTGGCCCAACGATCTCATGAGGTGAGTGCTACTGTTATCTATGCCTTAGACATGGGGAAATGAAGGTCTAAAAGGCTGAGTGACCTGCCCAGGATCATGCAGCTAGTGAAGACCCCTGGGAAGGGTCTGAAGCTGGGTCTCCCTTCCAGACTCTCCTCCCTTGCAGGTTGTGATGGCTCTGGTCTCTCCAGCACCAAACCTAAATGCTTATTTAAACATACTTGTGGGGCTAAGTAGCCACATCCCCACCCCCTGCCCATGCCATCTCTTTGTGGCTCACTGTCTGCATACTCTCATCTGCCTGCACTGATTCCTCTTCTCTGGCTCCTATGCCTTTTTAAGCTTCTCTGTATTCAAAACCACCTCTCCTTGCTGTCATTTCAAATCTCTCCCCAATTGTTGCCTATGGTCTCACACGGGCTCAGAATAAGGGACAGAGCAGGAAGCAAAGGATAAGACAAGAAAACCGCTTCCAAGACTGTTCTCTCTCTCTCATTAGAGAAAGTGAGTCATCTTCATGGATTTCTAACGTCTTGTTTTCTCTGGCAAATTTACTTGGTTAAACAGCTCTATCAGGAACAGCATGTCCTGTGCGCTATACAGGGCTTACTTGGCTCACTGTCAGCTTATGGAGGCTTAATGTTCAAGGGACATGACATACATTCATTTTTCAAGAGCTGCTGTTTTCCAGAGTCAGAAGAGAGGCAAGCCTTGGTTAGAGAAGCTGACTGTAATAGGGAAATTGAAGTCTCTGCTATAAGTTCAAAAGGGAAAATAAAGAGACCTTTAAAGAAATGATGCTCTTTTATCAACAGCTTTTTAGAGGTAGTTAAATGCATAATGATCTGCTATTTTCATAATTCTGACGATCTCTAAGAGGACCTTTTGGTCAGGGTTTATCATAAGCCTCTTAAACAAAGGAAGGAAGCCAATATTGCTCACTGGGTAGCTTAACCAACTTGTCAAGTCAGAAAACTGAATACTAATAAAGACATGAGATACAAATCTCTATGCTTCAGGAGGATAGGGACCATATTTTACTTAAACTTTGTACTTTCCCCAGGATCTAGCATAATGCTGTGTATTTATAAAGTTCTTAATAAATAAAATTATTTAATTACTCAGTTATCTTCTGGAAAAATGACACAGTAGGCAACAATTAGTCAAATGAGAGAGCAAACTAAAGAACATTTTTAGGTGCAGAAAATAAAGGAGACAAAATAAGGGTGCAGGTTCTTGAGTCAAAATTATTTTTAAAGGAGAAGTTAGTTTATAGAATCACAGAATGTAAAAGTTAGAAGGGACCTTAGAGAAAAATCTAATCCAAAACCCTTCATTTTATATAGGAAGAAATCAGGGTAGAAGAATTTCAGAAAATCAACAAAATTGAGGAAGTGTAAAGAAGTCAGAAAAACCTGAAAAAATAAAACTGAAGGAAGATCATGAGGTAAGGGACACACAGGAAGAAGATACATGGGGAAAGCTTTAGAAAGGGTTCAATGTTGTTCAAGTTAACATCTCCCTTCCTGTGTACAAACAAGGGTAGAAAAATGAATTGTACCTCACAGGGTCAGAAGAGACCTCAGGGCACATCTAATTTAACCTACACTTCATTCATTTATTCATTCATTCATTTCAAACTATACCAGGGGTGGGGAGCCTGTGGCCACAAGGCCACATGTGGCCCTCTAGGTTCTCAAGAGTAGCCCTTATTAAGGAGATTTGTTCTGTGAAGTCTAGATTCAGTCAAAGGACTACACTTGAGGACCTAGGGGGCCACAGGTTCGCCATCCCTGACCTATACTTTAGCAAGAAGTCCCCCTCTAATTCCTTAAGGGCTAATCTAGCTTCTGCCTGCAGACATCCTTTGACAGAAAATACAGTAATTGTCATTTTTGTTTTCATTAGACTTTTGGATAGCTCCAACCACTAGAAAGTTCTTTCTTAAAATGTAGTCAAAATCTTCCTCTCTTCAGCTTCTATCTAGTAGGCCAAGCAGAACCAGTCTCATCCCTGTGCTCCATGACAGCCCTTCAAATACTTGAAAACATCAACCATGTCTCCTCTTCTCTGGGCTAAACGTTTTCAGTCCCTTCAATATTCATTATGTCCTTCTCATATGTCATGGTCTACCAGCCTCTTTACTTCCTAGTCACCCTGCTCTGGACTCACTTCAATATTTCAATCTGAAACATGGTTGTCTGAGACTAGAATGAGGCTAGGGTTTCAATTTGGACCCACTCAACTACTATCTGAATCTAAGAAACATAATCCCACCTTGATGAAGCAGCACTGCTATCCCCACGCTAAAAGACAAACTGATAGACATGCTAATGTGTGGCATGGCACTGTCACACATGGCAGCTAAAATGGGGGAAAAGGCCCAGTTAGCCAAACAGAGAACTGCATGTGGCAATCCAGCCCAAATGAGAATGGAACCTTGGGAAGGCTGATGAGAGCCACACATGCTTTTATGGAAATATGAGCAGGAAAGGACAGACAGCAAATATAATGCAACTTTCAAATAACAAAGGGGAAATGAAGGGCATGATTTAAATATAGTAGGAAAAAGAAAATGAGAAAGGAGGGGAGCATACAATAGAAGCTTACACAAAGGGTTTAAATAGTTACAGTGGGAAAGATTTAATAGTTACAGGGCCTGATGGGTCTCCTACTTCCATATTCTGCCCGTTTTCTAATCTATGCTTTAAATTATCCTATCATGCTAGTCTTCCCTATTTAGGTAGTATCTTTCAGTTCAAAAAGTCTTCAATGGCTCCCTATTACCCACCTAAAGTTCAAACTTCGTTGACTAAACCCAACCCTCACATGTTCTTCATTCTAGCCCAACTGCACCATTATCCATCTCCAGAACACAACCTGATCACTCCCACCTCCATGCCTTCTTTTATTCCCAATGCTAGAAACTGCCTCCCCCTCTTCACTTGTAGAATTCTTACCATCTTTAAAAGACCAACTCAAATGCTACCACCTACACAAAGCTTTCACTGATTTCCTCATCTATGATTCTGATTCTCCCCCAGACTTCACATGGCACTTTATTTTGTACCTTCCTAATGAAATTATCATGCAATATTGTGCATTAGAATTACCTGTGTTAGGGGTGGCCAGGTGGCTCAGCGACTAAGAGCACCAGCTCCAGTGTCGGGATGACCTGGATCAAATCCAGGCTCAGATACTCAGCACCACACCCAGAAATAACTGGTCGTGTAACCTTGAGCAAGTTACTTAACCCCAATTACCCAGAAACACCTGGTCGTGTAACCTTGAGCAAGTTACTTAACCCCAATTGCTTAGGGGTGGCCAGGTGGCTCAGCGAGTAAGAGCACCGGCTCCAGTGTCAGGATGACCTGGATCAAATCTGGGCTCAGATATTCAGCACCACACCCAGAAATAACTGGCTGTGTAACCTTGAGCAAGTTACTTAACCCTGATTGCTTTAAAGAAAAAAAAAAAGAATTACCTGTGTTTATTTCTGAACCTTCTTTATCAAATTATGGGTTTCATGACAGCAAGAACCAGGTATTATCTAAACTTTACAACTCCCTCAGTACTCAGCAGAGGACTCAATCCTTAGGCACTTAGGACAGAACCACTTTTGAAAACTTATGGATGAATGGGAAAGTATACAGAAATTAGAAAGCTTAAATTGTGCCTAAATTTAAAGAGAAAAACAAGGTTGAAGCTACCTCGTGAGCAGGAAAAATCAAATCGGAGACAACAGAGAATAAGAGTCAACACTGTTTTGTAAAGAAAGTATCCTGTCAACCTATTTGGTAGATCTGATAGATTGAGAGGAAATAATAGAAAACAAACAACCTGGTTTTCAGCAAAATTTATGGCATTTATCTAATACTAGATACACAGTAGATGCTTCATATTGGACATACATTTGTACTTGGTCAAGGACAGGCTCCTCTACCTAAGGTCTGCTCTGATGCCTTGTTGTGGTGGGATTACTCCTGGCGTTGGGAGGTTGTGCCACCAGATTTATAAGACTTATACACCAGACCTGTCTGGCAGGTCCTCACCAAACTGGAAAGCATGGGTGATTGTGTCTGTCATTCAAGGGCCAACCTACCTAAATGTGGAGAGGCTCTTCAACAAACGGTGGATCATTAGGTGATGAATTTATTAACTCTAAAAACTCATGAAAATACATACTAAGACATGGAGGGAATATCAATCATACAATTTATGATGATAAAAGGAAAATCAACAATTTAGGAAACTATGGATATTTATGTATTCAATAAACAATCATAATAAGAGTACGTAGCCTTTATATAATACATACTATATGCCAGGTTCTGTGCTAAACATATCTCATCTAAGCTTCACAATAATTGTAGGGGGACCCCCATTTTAAGATGAGGAACTGAGGCAAACAGAGATTAGGTGACTTGCCCAAAGTCACACAGCTAGCAAGTGTCTGATGCCAGATTTGAACTCTGGTTATCAACTAACTGGAAAATATGTGATAAAGTTCCCACAATTATTTACTGAATACTGAACTGGTTTTAGTTCATAGCTTTCCTGTATAGAAGGGTTATCAAGGATTAGCCTTAGACAGGGTAATCTGAAGCTTGGTCACAGAGAGTCCAATTAAAAAAGGATAATACCCTAAATAAGGACAAACCAAATTACGTACCTAGATTTCATTTTTAAAAAAGATCTTGCCAACCCATTTTGAACTTAAGGGTTTTATCTTGCTCTCTACACTTTGTATACATGTTAGTGACTCAATAAACATTTATTAAGCACTTTATTACCATTGTGCCAGGCACTATGTTAAGCTGGGAATACAAAAACAGGCAAAAGGTGGTGTCCTCAAGAAGCTCCCAATCTAATGGGGGAAATAATAAGCAAACAATTATATACAAACAAGCTGTATACAGGATAAAAAGTAATTAAAAGAGAAATCACTTTAGTGGCTGAATGGAGGAGGGATGGAAGAGAGAGACTCGAGGCAGGCAGACTCACCAGCAACTATTACAACAGTGCAGGCATGAGGAGATAAGGGCCTGCACCACAGTGGCAGCAGTATAAGAGGAGAGAAAGGGGTGTATTTAAGATATGTTGCAACGGGGAAATCGACAGGCCTTGGCAACAGTTTAGATATGGGGGTAAGAGAGGGCAGAGTTCAGGATGACTCCTAGGTTGTGAGTCTGAGGGACTGGGAGGATGGTGAATGACAAGGAAGTTTGGAGGAGGGAAGGGTTTGGGAGAAAGATTCTAAGTTTCATTTCATACATGTTGAGTTTAGGACATCAGACTACAGGCCAGCAGGGAGGTTGGGGCAGGAAGGGTAGATCTGAGAATCATCAGCAAAGACATGGTAATTAAATCCATGGGAGCTCCTAGATCACCAAGTGAAGCAGTACAGAGGGAAAAGAGGGCCCAGTTCAGAACCCTGAGGACACCTATGGTCAGACGGAGTGATCTAGATGAGAATACAGCTAGGTAGCTAGCCTCTAGTTGAGGCAGCTAGGTGGCTCAGTGGAGAGACTGCTGGGCCTGGAGTCAGGAAGACCTGAGTTCAAATCCAGACTCAGACACTTACTAGCTGGGTGACCATGGGCAAGTCATTTTACCTCTGTCTGTCTCAGTTTACTCAACTGTAAAAGGGGGATAATAGGGGTGGCTAGGTGGCACACTGAATAGAGCACTGGCCCTGGAGTCAGAAGGACCTGAGTTCAAATCTGGCCTCAGACATATAACACAAAACTAGCTGTGTGACCTTGGGCAAGTCACTTAACCCCAACTGCCCTACCTTCCCCCTTCCAAAAAAAAAAAAACCCAAAAAGAAAAATCTAAAAAAAGGGGGGGGGAGGGGATAATAACAGCCCCTTTCTCCCATGGTTGTTTGATCCATGTAAGGATCAAATGAGATAAGTGTATATAAATGTTAGCTATTATTATACAACAAAAGTAACTGAGGAGTAGTCAGATAGGTAGGAGAATCAGGAGAGAGTGGTATCCCAAAAACCTAGAGAAGAGGAGTGATCAACAGTGTCAACGGCTGCAGAGAGGTTGAAGAGAATGGGGATTGAGAAAAGGTCATTAGATTTGACAATTAAGAGAATCATTAAGGTCAGAATTAATAGGTCAAAAGCCAAGTTCTAAGGATTTAAGAAGAGATTGAGAGGAGACAGCCATTTTAAGGAGTTTAGCCACAAAGGGCAGAATGAAATATAGGATGATAACTACTGGAGATGAAAGGAACAACTGAGGGTTTTTTGAGGATGGGAGAGATATAGGCATGTGTGTAGGCAGTAGGGAAGCCAAAAGACAGAGACTGAAGATCAGTGATAGACTGGGGATGACAAAGGGGGCAATCTACCGGAGGAGGTGGTTGAGATGGAATGGGATCACTTGTGCAGGTAGAGAGCATGTGTGCACGTATAAGATGATCAGCTTGGAGGAGTCGAAAGAATGAAGAAATTGTAATTAGAAGCCCTAGGTTTTCCTACCTGGACTTGGCTACCATGTCATTTCTCCTCTCTGAATCTATTTCCTCTTCTATAAAATGAAGGTGTACCTGCCTTAACTGTCAGCTCCTGGAGGACAAGAGCTGTAGCTCTGTATAACATTTAGTACACAATTGCAAGCAAATTAGGTGCTTCATTAATACACTGTAAAGATACCAATGAACATGACAGCTGGTTCCTCACAAGCTAGTTGCAGATATTCCCCCAAAAAGAAAGAAAAGAGCATGAAGCATTTAAAGAAGAAGCAGAGAAGAAATGAAGAGGTTCAGGCAGCAACAAGACAAAGAAACAGCTTTGGAAAAGAAGTGCTGAAACAAGTAAATACTTAAAAACAACAACAATAAGATTTGCAGTCTCACACACAATCCTTTCTGTACTTTATATCTGGAAATATTCATGCTTATTGTTGTTTGTCAAATTCAGAACAAAAAAATCTGAGCTGTCAAATTTGGGAGATGCTCCAGTCCCACCACTTTGTCTTCCTCCACCAGAAGCTTAAAAAGGCAGGAAAATTTGGAAGCAAAGAAGATTGGAAAGGGAGAGGCTCAGGACTGCTGAAAACTATAAGCCAGGAATCTGTAATCTATTTGGAATGGCTGAATAAAATGGGCACACTAGCTCCCTCCCTTCACTGCAGGGGTGGAGGACAAGGGCAGAATGTGGTACATGCTCACAGATACCATCGCTGTGCTTGTTAGTATAGCTGACCCTTTTTTTAGTTTGGTTTTGTTGTAATTTTTCTTACAAGGAAAGATTCACTGGGTACCCTGGCCACCCTGGGAGCTTCCAATCCAATGCTTTTTTCATTGTGCCAGGGCTTACCCACACTAATGATAGCATGGATTTATCCACCAGATCACTAAGGCCTCTCCAATGAGGCAATCTTACCATTTTCTCTGCCACCATGGATGCCCCCTAGCTCATCCATAACCCTGGGAACAATAATAAACTCATTATTGCAATACCACCATTTCCTGGAAAGGGCCTGACAATTTACTGCTCTATGGCTCATAATCCCCACAACTACCTAATCTAAAAATCCCTTCCCTTGCCAATGACTGCTAGGTCAATCCTTGGAGCCACTGCCAAGACAGTAAAGCTTAGGAACCAATATTCTAATCTCTTCTGCAAAACCAGGGCACTTTGGGTTCAGCTGAAATGCTCCCAAACTTGACTTTTAACAGACAGGGAAAGAAAATTATCAATGTTACCATATAAAAATATATTTATTTTGCATCCCCCAATAAGAATGCAAACTCCTTGAGGGTGGGGACTGTCTGACCACTTCTGCCTTTGTATTCCCAGTGCCTAGCACTTATTAAGTCCTTAATAAATGCTTGGTGATTTATTGAAATGAACATGATACAAAAAAAAAGTAAAACAAAATACCACACCAAAGATGCATTGAAGACAGACTCAAACCTGCTTTTTTACTTCTGGTCAGGCCTGTACCCAGAATTTACCTGTGGGTCCAGGTTATTCATTTCCTGTTTTGTCTTTCATTCCAGGTCACTAGTCTTTCTAGGCAAAACTCCTAAAAGCTAAAGATGTCCTCTAATAACTTGGGATAAGTAATACTCCTCTCTGGAGAATTTTTTTAATGTATTCCCCTGCTCCACCACCCCCCCCTCCCCAAAGGGACCGAGCAAACCTCTCCAAGACAAGCCGACTGAGGGTCTCACTGGTGTAGGATGGCAAGTTCAGGGTCCCCTGTAGGATTGTCAGCTTCTTCTTTAAGCTCTTAGGAAAGAGAACAATGACTAAGTATAAATGAGAAGACTAGTGAATAAAACTCTTCATACAGAGAGTGACAAAGAAAACAGGGTTGGGAATAAGGGGCATAGAGAGTGACAAAGAAAACAGGGTTGGGAATAAGGGGCAGTCAGGTCCTGCATTACAGGGAGGCTCCTCCCTCGCACAGCCAGGCTGATACAGTCCAGAGCCCAGTCCTGGAGCCCAAGGCTCAGCTTCAGGGGAATAGATTTTTGAAGTGATTTTGCACAACTTACTTCCCCCTCATGGCCTTCAATTACCTTGGTGTCCAAATTCACCAAGCATGGCAACAGTAAAAAACCAAATGACCATCTTTCATATTTGCAGGACAGAAAGGGATTATTGGTCACACAAATAAAGTCCAAAGTCCTCTTCAGTTGATCTTCTGACAAATAACAACTTGAAGACATGCCACTCACCTCTCAAAATGAGGTGGGGACTTTAGCCAATATACTTCAGATGGCAAACACTACAACAATGTTCAGCAACAGACAGACAGCAGGATATATGAGGGAATAAAGGCTACGATACATCTCCCATTTTTGAAACCTATCCTGGATGAACTCAAGCAGACAAAAATGAATGTAATTATTTAATTCTGGGTTTCTTTGTTGAGAATGTCAATTGTCAAGCTTATTGAGAAGAGCTGAGATGAGTATAGCGGTCTATACCAGAAAGGGGAAAACAGGGGTTACACTGTTACTTCTTTTTTTTTGGAGGAGGGAAGGCAGGGCAATTGGGGTTAAGTGACTTGCCCAAGGTCACATGGCTAGTAAATGTTATGTATCTGAGGCGGGATTTGACCTTGGATCCCCCTGACGCCAGGGCTGGTGCTCTATTCACTGCACACCTAGCCACTCCCAACATTGTTACTTCTTGTAAATGCACCCTTCAAGTTAGGCCTTCACCATCTCACCATGATTTCCTTGTCTGCATTCTGTAAATCCTTCTGGGTTGATTTCAGTTCCTCCTTGACATTATCAAGTTCAGAGAATGCCTTTTGTAACTATGGAAGAAAAAAGGGATGAGACTGGAAAAGTTCCAAAGAATTGTACCAACCCACATCCAAAGCACCTTCTTCTAGGACAATCTTCAGGATTCCACCTGGTAGGGAACTCCCTATAAGTCTGTCAGAAGCCCTTGGAAGAGCCTGAACAAGACTCCCCCAGCCAAGAGAGTCTACTTTGCCCAGACAGTGCAGCAATTTTTCCCATCATCTGACCACACACAGGGGACCGCTTCCACATAACCCAGAGGGAGTGCTCCCAGCAACTCATTGAATCTCTTGAGGCAAGTAACAAAGTCATTTCCTTTAAACTCCAAAATCTGGAAACAGCAGGCACAAGTACTTGGCAAATAACTCCTGCAGGGATTACTAGGTCTTTTCTTTGGGGCCACATCAAGACAGATGGGACTTGGTTAATGACATTCAAATCCCTGTAGTACAATCCAGAGTACTCTGGGCCCAGCTGAGATGTCCTCAAGCTAGACTGGGAGGTGGAGAAGGTGAAGAGAAGTCACAGTAGACTGGAATTTACAAAGATGGGGAAACTGATGCTTGCTGCTGCCAAGGATATACATTTACAGAGTTTTAATAGACTTAGAAGGGGATTCCTAACTAAAAGCTCCTAGGCTCCTTTCCTTGTATTTTGGAGAGGTCAGGTCATGTTGGCAAGGAAAACATCAAAAGCACTTTTTACAGCAATTCTTCCAAGTAAATGAGAAGATTTACTGTTCTGTATCTACACTGACTACTTAAAAAGTGACCATTGGATCTTTAGAAAACCAAATAGGAGAGCTTGATGACTTGTCTCTTAATGATGGAAGGAAGGTGGTACAGTGCCCTGAGGGATGGGTTTTGGGTTTCTTTTGGAGTTCTTTTTTTCTTTTTGGAGGGGCAATTGGGGTTAAGTGACTTGCCCAAGGTCACATGGCTAGTAAGTGTTAAGTGTCTGAGGCCAGATTTGAACTCAGGTCCTCCTGACTCCAGGGCTGGTGCTCTATTCACCATGCCACCTAGCCGCCCCATGAGGGATGGATGTGAAGTCATAGCACCCAGGTTCAAATCCTGGCTCTGCTGGGTCTATGGGAAGTAGGACAAACCATGTCAACTTTCAGGGCCTCTTTCCTTGTCTGCAAAATGAGGCAATGATGGATAAGAGAATTTCAGATCCCTTTCAAGCTCAAAATCAGTCATCTATCAACAAGTGCACATCAAGCACCCACTACATGCCAGGCACTGGGGATGCAAGTGAAAGAGCAAAGCCATCCCCATTCTCAGAAGCTCACATTCTTTTTTTTTTTTTTAAAAGCAATCGGGGTTAAGTAACTTGCTCAAGGTTACATGGCCAGTTATTTCTGGGTGTGGTGCTAAGTATCTGAGCCCAGATTTGATCCCCAGGTCATCCCGACACTGGAGCCCATGCTCTTACTTGCTGAGCCACCTGGCCGCCCCTAAGCAATTGGGATTAAGTAACTTGCTCAAGTTTACACAGCCAGGTGTTTCTGGGTGTGTGCAAAGTGTCTGAGCCCGGATTCGATCCTCAGGTAGTCCCGACACTGGAGCTGGTGCTCTTACTCGCTGTGCTACCTGGCTGCCCCAGAAGCTCACATTCTACTGTGAGAGACAAGCACATCTCTAAGAACACATGGAACACAGCTAAAGAAAATTCTGTTGTTGTTCAATCGTTTCAGTCTGACTCCTTGTGACCTCATTTGGGGTTTTCTTGGCAGAGATCCTGAAGTGGTTTGTCATTTTCTTCTCCAGCTCATTTTACAGATGAGGAAACTGAGGCAGACAGGGTTGAGTGACTTGCCCAGGGTCACCCAGCTAGAAAGTGTCTGAGGCCAGATAAAGCCCAGTGCTTTATACGCTGTGCCACCTAGCTACCCACAAGGAATCAATGAGGAAGTAATAGAAAGACTGCTTTGCTACAGATGATGTGATCCTGGTGAAAGGATCTGCTGATATACAGACCAGGTGCTGGGCAAGAAACATGCTCTTGTCCCTCTCTAAGCCTGTCCTGTAGCCCCAAGGTACCAACTGAGCTTGTAGGCCCCCAGAAGAGCACAGGAAGCCTCAAGCACTTGCCTTGGCTGGCTGACCTGGACTGAGGAATAGGCCTTTGCCACCCACCCCCGCACCACTCTCACAGCTCTGCAGCTCAGCCTCTTCTCTGCTCCCTTCCCCCATCACATTACCTTGTTATTAGAAGAAAGCAGATCCTTCCTTAGCTTATCTGCCAGCTCACCTGAGGCCTTCCGGGCCTCTTTGAGATTTTCATATTCTCTGCAAAGGCATCACACAGAAGTTACCTTAACATCAGAGGACATTCAATTATCCAATTTGTTTATTAATATTTATTAGTGTTGAGCCCAAAGTATTATGCTAGCAAAAGAGAGAAGTATTACTGAAGGCACAGAAAAGAACAATGGGATGGCAGTGATGATCTCTGGGCACAACCTGGACCTCTGTTATTCTCCCTGAAAAGGCCTTACCATTTGTTACCTGTCCCTCTACCCACTTCATGAATATGAGCTAACATCCATGATTGGGACCGCTGTGAAACTACGCAGCATGGAACAGGACCCTTTCTACTCTGCTGTGTCAGGATAATTAGAGGCCCTAGTCAGCTCATGGATGACCCTCTACTCATGCAGGCCCAGAAATCTGCTCCAAGTCTTCACCCTAACAAAGGACAGCAGAGAGCTAAGGTTTGGAATTTTAGGCAGACACATCTAGCTCTGCAGTGAGAAAAATGTACCTGGTCTGAGGGTATAGGGGGTTTTCTTGTTACACAGAGAGAAGGGCCTGACACACTCAGAGCCTCGCCTGCCAGCTTCTCTTTCAAAGTACAAGCAGCAGAAAAGGAGAGTGTTAGAGCCAAAGAGGCTCCTATGTCTATAAAGTTGGATGCTGGGATTAATCTGTTCCTTTCTAGGAAAGACGCTCTCCTCATGTAGGCAAGTGATGATGCCTCAGGAAAGTGCTGAGTATGTTTTGGAATACCTACTTCTTCAGTGATACACAGTATACAGCCAGCTGTTCCATGGCTGACTGGCCTGCCCCCATGTCTCGGATCATCTGTTCCACCTCTGGGCGCTGGCTCTGGAGCAGGATCTCAAGCCTAAAAAAAAAAAACCAACAACAAAACCCAACCACTTGGTTTGTGAAATCTAAAGGATGCAAGGCACAAGCATCCTAGCAGCTCTGTTTCCCCTCACTGCTGTTGCTATAGCAATGTATTAGGGCTGCTGGGTGAGGAAAAAGGGAAGTGTCTGCAGGCAGCATCACCAATGGATAGCTACAGAAGGGGTGAGGAAAGCTGCTCTACTCTGATTTCATAGGGATGCTGCTAGGTCAGAAGGATCAACAATGAAAGGCACCACCTTTAACTCAGGGTATTTCTTTTTTTTTTTTTAAAGCAATCGGGGTTAAGCAACTTGCTCAAGGTTATACAGCCAGGTGTTTCTGGGTGTGGTGCTAAGTATCAGAGCCCAGATTCGATCCCAGGTCATCCTGACACTGGGGCTGGTGCTCTTACTCACTGAGCCACCTGGACGCCCCTAACTCAGGGTATTTCTAAAGGACAGGGATACCAGAGGAACACATCTAAGACCTTGCTAAGCTGATAAATAAAGAGCAAACCAATGGAGGAATAAGCAAGACCATCCTTTATTCTCACTAAACCTGTTCTTCACCTTCAATGAAGGCTCTGTTCTCTTCCTATTCTCCCAGTCTCTTCCTGAATCACTGGTTTCCTTTGCCTTCATACCCAGACTTGACCTCAAGGTGGGCCAATTTAATAATTCACTAACAATCACCATGGAAACCCTCCCTACTCATTAGCCTTTCTACTATCATGTATTTGTCAATCCTCAACCTTGGGTAGTAATACGCCACTATACAATTTCCCTTTTAGACTCTGGTCCTGAAGATCTTCAACAAAGAAAGTGATGAAATAGGGCCGTTTCACCCACTACAAATCTGTGGCACATAACGTCAGCTGGGACCTCACTGCCGCTCAGCATTCCTTTCACTCTTCCTGTTGGCTTATTCCTGATTAGCAATTTGTTCTGTAACTTTTCCTCCCTTTTCAAGCCCCAACTGAAGCCCTATTCTGCACATTTATAGAAGACCTAACTTCTGAGAGAACATTGGCTATGACATGAACTTACTCCTGTTCTTGATCTTAAAACTTTATAGCAACATCCCTTCTGTCTCTGCTTTCTTCCTTTCTCAGTGAGAGCAGCATCCCAATCCTCCTCCCTATTCCCTTGATCCCCTCTCCATTTAAATGCTCATTCCTTCTCTCCCGTGTGTCTTCTATCTTTACCTCTCCCATCTGCCCACAAGCATGCTCAAATTTTGCCAGTTCTAAAAAAAGATAACATCCCCTTGACCCTTCCACATCCAGTTACTATCCTAGCTTTCTTCCACTTCCTGGCTAATGTTACTTTTGCAATATCACTACTCTCTTGCCATCCAGCTTCCATTTTCACTACTTAACTGAAATTTCTCTCCAAAGGTCACCAATAACTTCCTGATCATAATCACTATATCTATAGTTTTTAAAAGTTCACGATCCTGATGAAGCCTATTTAACACTACTGGCTACTTCCCCCCATGGATACTCTTGGGTTTCACAAACCTCATACTGTTCTGGTTTTACTCCTACAGTGGCTTTTCTCAAGCTGTTCACTTGGCCTCCTCTTCCAAATATCTTAATGGTTTTTTCTTGGTCCTCCACTTCTGAAGCTACACTCCCATTGCAATTTCATTTATTCCCATAGTTTGAGTTAGTATCCCTAATGAAGATCCCAAATCTCTATCTCCAGCTCTGACCTCTCTCTCAAGCTTCAGACTCTCATCTCCAACTGTCTAAAAAGACACGGATATCCCACCAACACCTCAAACTTAAATGCCCAAAACTGACTTTCTTATTCCTTCTAAATTTGATCCTACCTTCTAGCCATATCTCTTGGTGACCTCAAAATTTATCTAAATGTCTCATGTTTAAAGTCTTGGTTTATCTTTGGTACGTTCTTCTCCATTTTAAATATAATTAGTAAGTGCTCTTTCACAGATTCCTAACCTTTGCTTGTGTACCTGACCAATCTGGCAATCTTGTGAAGTCTACGGATTCCTATTCAGAATGGTTTTTAATATAATATTTTATTTTTTCCCCAAGTTACAAGTAAAAACAATTTTTAACATTCATTTTAAAAACTGAGCTCCAAATTCTCTCCCCTCCTCCCTCCCCATGCTCCTCACTGAGAAGGCAAGTAATTTGATATAGGTTACACATGTAGCCATGCAAAACATTTCCGTAAGAGTCATACTATAAAAGAAAACAGACCAAAAAACCCCCTCACACCTCAAGAAAAATAAAGAAAGTAAAAAAGTATGCTTCAATCTATATTCAGAAACCATCAGTTCTTTCTCTGGGGATGGATAACATTTTTATTATCATAAGTCCTTCGGAGTTGCCTTGGATCACTGTATTGCTAAGAATAGCTAAGTCATTCACATCTGATCATCTTACAATATTGCTGTTACTTTTGTGCACAATACATTTCACTTTGCATCAGCCCATGAAAGTCTCTGTAGGCTTTTCTGAGAGCACCCCACTCATCATTTCCCATAGAACAATAGTGTTCCATCACAACCACATACCACAATTTGTTTAGCCATTCCCCAATTGATGAGGATCCCTTCAATTTCCAATTCTTTGCTCCCAGAAAAGAGCTGGATTTTTGTATACATTTATATATATATTTCTTATGTTTTTCTGGAATATACAACTAGTAGTGGTATTGCTAGGTGAAAGGTTATTTGTGGTTTTACAGCCCTCTGGGCATAGTTCCAAATTGTTCTACAGAATGGTTGAATCAGTTCATAATTCCACTAACACTGCATTAAGGCCTCATTTTCCCCACATCCCCTCTACTGTTTGTCATTTTCCTTTTCTGTCCTATTAGCCAATCTAATAGGTATGACATAGTACCTTAGAATTGTTTTAATTTGCATTTGTCCAATCAATAGTGAGTTAGAGCATTTAGTCTTATCAGATAGCTCTGATTATTTCATCAGAATGTTTTTAAACTAATAAAAATGAATAGGACTACAAAGAAAACCAATTATATTGAAATACAGTTATTAAAAAATATTTTTAAAACAAGTTCATGGAGGGGCAGTTAGGTGGCACAGTAGACAAAATACTAGCCCTGGAGTAAGGAGTTGAAATCCAGCCTCAGACACTTACTAGCTGTGTCACCCTGGGCAAGTCACTTAATCCTGATTGCTACCCCTCTCCCTAACTCCCCCCCCCCAAAAAAAAATTTCATGGAGACTTCTGGATCATGTGAAGTACAAGATGGCAGACAAGACAATTTCTCTGATCCCCGTGACCTTTCAAACCTTTCCAAAACAGAAATTCTTCACCAAAGATAAAGCAACTTCAGCTGTTTCCATGGTCTAGGATACCCAGAATCCAAGAGAAAGTTAAAAACAAAAACAAAACCCAGGAACTGATGCTCACTGACCCTGAGCTCACTCAGCATCCCTTGGCCACTTCCCATTCGAGGGTGCATTAGCAGACTCAAGGATACAACACAGACTTACGCCAAAACCCACCCCTGCATCCCAGTCCTACCTCCCTCTTCCCAGTGCCACAGAGATCTTGGCTCTAGGCTGAATAAGCTTAGTTGGGGCTAGGCAGTCAGCTTGATGACACCCACCCTTTAGAAGAAAATAAGTGCCAGTGCTGGGGGGTGGGACAGGTCACCAGTGCAAGAGAACTTGCATATGGGGAGTGGTGCAGCACTCCACTAAGCCTGCCCAAAAATCATCTGGGGGCAGAGATCTAGGCTGGTAAACCCTGAATTGCCCAGTGTGGGAGAAGGCTGAGACATTTCTCCCCCAAGGAAACCACTACCAGAGGGAAAGGGATCAGGAAATGGGTGTTAATGAAAAGAAGGGAGGGGGTGAAGACTGAAAGTAGCAAAAATTTCAGGAAGAAGTCTCAAAGACCTTGAACATAAACAGATAAATCAACAGGAAAAACAGTAACAGAAGGAAATGTGGCTTCTCGATCTAGTAAACAAGTTCAGGCATCTATGAATAAATACTGCAAAATAAAGGAAAATGATCCAACACTTGATGAGACAGGAGGACCCTGTGGGATTTGAGAAGAACATGGAACCACAACATGCTGTTCCTGAGCAGTTTAAAAGAGAAATAGAATCATGAGAGTAGAATTTATGTCCTATAAAAACAATGGGCAGAATAGAAAAACCTGAATCTGCAATAGTAAGCCTCAGTGAAGAACAAAAGAGAGAACAACAGATTGGGAATGTAAATACATAAAAATGAAGAATAACCTAGAAAGAGAAGCAAAAACCAAAAAACATTTAAAAGAAAATATGTCCACTATGCGAGCAAAACATGGATCTCAAAGAAAAGATACAGAGAGAAAACCTAAGGATCACAGGTCTCCCAGAAGAACTTTACAGGACAACACCACAATAAAGGAAGTAATAAAAGAGAAAAGCCCAGAACTTCCGAACACAGAAAAATGAAATCCCAATTGAAATAATTCATACTCTGCCTCCATAAAAAAAAAAAAAAAACACTAAGGCTGCAAATTCCAAGATACATAGTGGTTAACAACGGAATTCAGAAACAAGTTCTGCAAGCCATCAGTAGAAAGACCTTCAAATACAAAGCAAAGGGCATTTGAATAACGAAAGACTTGCACTCACTAGAAAAAGGAGGAAGGAATGAAATACTGTGTTCTAAAGACCATGGGAGATCAGAATGCAGTCCAAGGTGACCTATCCTGCAAATCTGAGCTAAGACATATAGAACAAAGGATGGATGGTTCAATAATAAAGAATTTGAAACATTTTTAGAAAAAAAAAAACAACTGAAGAGATATTTCTTCTTAAACATCCAAAACAAGAAAAATGCAGGAGTAAATAAATACAGACAGAAACAACAAAAAAGACACACAAGAGATACCTTTCTAAAGGTATGCTAGTAAACATGGGTAAAGTTGGAAACTGGTAGAGGTAACAGTGAAGAGGACAACATTATAGACAGTACCTAGTGAAACTTTGCCCTCTTTTGTGGACTACATTACAACATATGAAGGGTATGTGAAGGAAGAGGGGAGCAGGAGGATAGGAGTGAGTGATGCAACAGAGTCAAATCAAGGCTTAATGATGAGAGGAAGGTGACCTCTTTGGCTTCAGAAAGAGAAGATGCTACAAGGGAATGGGTAAGGAATAGGGGGGGAACTGAGAAGGGGAAAAGGAGGCCTCTGGAGGTGGGAGAAGGTTCCACTGATACATGCTTGCATGAGAAATGAAGGGACATGAGGACCTTACACTGGGTCAGGCCTGGGGTATTTGGTGCCTGAAAAGTCTACTTGTCCTGTAGGGGTAGGGGATGGGACCCCTGGGGGGCAACTAGCACCTACAGGAGTGGGAGCACATGGACACAAGGAGATTTCCAGGTAAATGTAGGAAAAATAAAAAAAGGTCAACAAGAAGGAAAAATTGGCAGGATGGGGATGGGGAGTGTTAGAAGGGCCCCATCATGGGGTAGTGTGCCCTCTATGACATCTGCAATAATTGGTATTGCTCTGAGGGTGAGGCACAACGGAAAGGAGAATTCCATGGGGTAAACACTACAAGGCAGTAGCAGAGCCTAGAATGGATACTTTAGAAGCTTTGATTGTATAAAGAATACTGAGAAAAGAGAGAGACTAGATGATTAAAGGGGTCATGAATCAGAGAAAAATGAGGATCTAAAGTAAACAGAAAGATAAGGTGGATAATGAAGAGAGTGAGAGAAAGTCTTTTTGGAAAGGACTCAAAAAATGAAATTTAAAAATTAATGAATGGCACTAGCTGAAGGGGAGAAGGATGGGGAACCTGCTTGACTGAGAGAAAAAAGAGGGGGAAGAAACAGAAATAGATAAAAGCAGGAGAGAAAAAGGAACAAATAAACAAAACCCTAAAGCGTAACAAACAAGAAGCAGGGATTTAGGGGAAGAAGGGAGTCAGTGGAAACAGGGCTGCTTTAAAAAAAAGTAAAATAATTGAAGGCACATAAATACTGTGTTTACAGCAGGAGAGAGAGAAAACCATAATTTGAAAGAAAAAACCCCCCTCAATTTTAAGAGACAGAGGAAAGCATAAACCCAATTCATAACTTTAAATGTGAATGGATTAAACAATCCAATAAAACAAAAAAAGTGACAGAAGGGATAAAAAAATGAAACCCTTCAATCTGTTGCTTACCAGAAACACATTTTAAAAAACAAAGACATCCACAAGTTCATGGACCCCAGGTTAAGAAATCTTATGCTGCTGATTTTATCTACAATATTCCCTCATATCCATCCCCTACTCACTATTCACACAGCAACCACCCTAATGAAGGCCCACAATACCATGTATCTAGATTTTAAGATTCACTAAGGGGGGGTGGCTAGGTGGCGCAGTGATAGAGCACCAGCCCCGGAGTCGGGAGGATTTGAGTTCAAATCAGACCTCAGACACTTAACACAAAACTAGCCGTGTGACCTTGGGCAAGTCACTTAACCCCAATTGCCCTCCAAAAAGCAAAAAAAAAAAAAAAAAGATTCACTAAGGGGGTCTTCTTTCTTTTCTTCTCTTCCTCCCTCTAATGCTACTTTCATATTCCTGCTAGACTATTTTCCTTCTATATAGACCTGACAGGTTACTCTTCTGGCCAAACCATGCATTGGCTTCCTGCTGCCCAAGCAAAATTCAAACTCTTTAGCATGGCACTGAAACCTAACATGTGAAACCTAAACTTTTCCAGTCACATCTTATTTTATTCCCCTTTCCATATTGTTCAGCTTGTTCTCCCAAGTAGACCACTTATTTTCCTCCCTTGGTGCCTCTGCTCTTTATTCATATCAATACTAATGCCTAGGATGCTTCTTTCGCCCTACCTATCCCTTAAAACCAAGCTTAATGTGATGCTAAGAAGCCTTTCCTCATCACCATACCCTCACAGAAGTAATGACCTTGCTCCCAACCTCATATTATATTTAAGTCCAGTTAAAGTACTCATCATACATTATTTTATATCATAATCATTTGTGTTTAGGTCATACTCCCTTACCACTCTAAGCCCCAGAAATGTACTGAATGTATCTTATCTAAATTTTGTTTCTCACCAGCTGCTAACATAGTGCTCAGGACATCATAAATGCTTAGTCGATGTGGATTGTAGAATTATATGCTTATACTGGAGAATCTCACTGGCTTTCAAAGTCAAAAAAGGCCCCTGAAATGAAGTTCTTAATACTCATACTAAGCAGGACTATTCTCTCCTATTCTTCCCTTCTCAGAGCTATGAAAAATGAAAACGAAAAGAAAAATGTGAACCAGCTCCCTCGCCATTCTTGAGAGCGAGGACAGAAGAGAAAGCTTCTGTTGGAAATATTTCCTAGCTCTCCTCCTCACAGGCAGGAAAGGGAGAAGAGTTGGGAGGAGGAGGGGTGCACTGTTATGGCCTGTGTTAAATCAAGGGCATCCGTGACACTGACTCGGTCCTCGAGCCCCAAGCTCACCGCTCCATGTTCTTCACTTTGTTCCTCAGGCGGCAGGCCTCCTCTTTCATATTCTTGATCTCGTCCTGCTGCTGCTCCAAGAACTTAATCTGTTTCTGGGAGGAAAAACAAATCGCTGCTTAAGTGGATTTGATTCCTAAAGATTACCACTCACAGGATGGGTTTCTTCTACAAGTTACAGGCCTCAGAAAATAAGTCAGGCATGATATTCAACATGAGGAATGCACCTAGAAGCCATGCATTTCAAGTTCCACTCTGATTCTGCACTAGACTGGCTGAATGACAATGGGTCAAGTTACTTCTTCTCCTATTACGTTTTCCCTATCTGAAAAGGAGACCATCATCTCCCTATCACTAGGGTATTTTACAGAGTCAATTGTGAATGATTGTAACCTACAGATTGGCAGAAGTATCTGCAAACAAGCTGTAAGAAATCAATCAATAAGCATTTATTAAACTCCTACTATATGCCAGGATCCATGCAAGGTGCTGGGAATACAAAGACATAAGATGAAACAGCTCCCTGAGGAGCTTAGACACCATGTACAAGTGTTATAAAAGATAAATACAAGCTCTAGCAGCTGGGGAATCAGGAAAAGTTTCATGAAGAAGATGGTACCTGAATTTTGAAGAAAACAAATGAAGGAAAAAAGCATCAATAAAATGCTTAAAAAAAAAAACAAACATACACAGAACAGAGCAAGAGAGAAGTCCAAAAGGGAACACAGACATGAAGAGCGGTTTTGTAATTATCACATTAAATTTAGTATTCACTTAAAAAAATCCAAGCTGTATGTCAGACAACTGCAGGTTCATATATAATCCTTTTTGTTCTTTGTACATTGAAATGTCATTTGTTATAATAAAAAAGAAATTAAAAAATAAAGGCATATCAGAGGTTATGGATATGACAATAACATAGGAGACCCAGCATCTAGGGAATTACATTACATATCAATTTAACTTAGAAGGGCTTACTGAGTTCTTCAATTTCAAAGAGAATTTCTCTACTTTCTCGTCCTCTATGTTAGCAAACAAGCAGCAATTAGCAAATGTCCCATAAAATGATGTTTCTTGTTACCTTTGTATATATAATGAAATGAAATCCATGAAATCTTTTAGCTGCTTCTCTAAGGAAAACCTGTGGTCAATTCTTTCATTCAACTATAACGTCCTCTGTTGTCTTGTTCGACTTGCTGCAAGAATGTCAACACTGATAGAATACATTTCTTCCAGTATTATTATGTCTGCTGGGACACTGGACAAGGATCTCACATTCAGAGTACCAAGACAACAAAGTTAATGTTTATAAATCATTTAAACCTCTGTGATTCTTTGTATTTTCTATCCCCTTTTTTTCCACTGCAAAAACAGAATGAGGCTGCACATTCCTGTTTATGGACTGTCATGTCCAAAGAATGAATCCTCAAGTGGACAGTCACTGGTGATGAGTTCTCTGTACTCTGTCCTTCAGAAGCAGATGTCATTCGTCGCCAGCACCTTACTCAAAGCCTTTCAAGCCCCTGAGTTTGTGCTCTTCCCTGGGACAGCCCTTGAGAATCCAGGGTCACTTCCACTCTACTGTTTATTAGAGTAGGACTTTGTACAGAGAGACAAGGATGATGAAGAGGCCTCTGTCATCCTCCATGAATCTGTGCTTATCATCTTAAGGCAAACTTGGTTTGGCTCTTGCTCAGACTCAGGAGGCAGCTCTACTTATCCTCCCTCATACGAGTGTGTTGGTTCCCAGTGTACTGCACTGTGAGAGTCAGCCCTTCACCTAAGGAATTTCTAGAAATATAATCGACAGATTCCTCCCTTTCAAGAGATTCACTTCTCCCCACACTCATCCCCAACCTCCACACTCATCTTGATGCCTGATCCTAAATCTTCCTTCCCTTCTTCACCCAGCTCCCTAAAACAGAACTGAGAAACAATGAAAACCCTGCAGTCTGACCTCCTGCAGAACGACAGCTGCCTTTCAAACAGCATATCACATGGGGTTGCTGCTTCTTTTGCAGCTAGAATATCAATCTCCAGTTCAGATCAATCACTTCATTCCCCCTCGGGTAGGGCAGGGGGGCTGAGGAGGGAAAGAGGCCAACAGACCCATGCTGATACAATATTCATTTGGGTTTGGGGGACGCTTGCTTTGATCTTCCCGGTCAGTTGAGCACATTCAACTTCAAAGTCCCCTGCTCTTCCCCGGGATGCTGTTTGATCTGGCTCCAGAGAGCCGCTCGGCCGAAGGCTGAAGCACTAATGGGAGGCTTCCTGAGGCCTGTCTCATCAGCTGCCTTCTTGAAGCTGGCCTGGGTCTATCTCAGGCATAAAGGGCTCAGCTCACCCTGGCCGATTAGTTCTTGTCTTGCAAGTGCCTATGGCTGGAAGGAGCTAGAAAGGCTTTTCTGAGCTGTTGCATACTTTTCAAAGTCAATATGTAAACCTGGCTGCCACAGTGGCCTTCGTGGGCCTATACAGGTTCCAAAGGGGCTTGAGTTTAGCTGCGCTCTGGGTCATTTTATAATTTGATTTATCCATCTAACAAGGCAGATAGCTCAAAGCAGGCTACATATTTGCTTTCTCAAGTCCTAGAGCAGGAGTTCTTAACCTCTTGTGTCATGAACCCCTTGGGCAGTATAGTAAAGCCTACAGGAGTCCTTCTCAGAATAATCTTTTTAAATGCATAAAATGAAATGTATAGTATTGTAAATAAAATTAATTATACTGAAATACAATTATTAAAAAAAAATTTTAAGGTCATAGTTTAATAAAACCTACCCTAGAGGGGCTAAAGAGGAGCAGGGATTTGTCTCCAATTTACATATGGGGAAAAAAAGCAGAGATAAGGGAGAACCCCAAGAACGGGGAGTTCCTAGTCTCATGTCCTTTACCACCAGAAAGTACTGTCAGTGACATAGAGAATTACTTTCTGCAGAGGAATGAGAACTATAAATTTGAAACACACAGATCCCCAAAGGACTTACCTTGAAGGTTGAACACAGCATTTCTGACTCGCCCAAGGCCTTTTGCAGTGACTCTATGGTAACATTGCGCACATCTAGTACTTCTCGCAAAGAGTCAATAATGGACTGGCAATCTTTCTTCTCTTTTACTGGAGGGAGACACTCAAATCAGCACAATACAGATCCCTAACCCTAGTGTCCTGCTTGTGCCCTTCAACTAACTGCAAGATGAAGAGAGAGTGAGTGTGTTCGAGCACGTGTGCGTGCGTGTGTGTGTGTGTGTGTGTGTGTGTGTGTGTGTATAGGTATGTAGGGGTGAGGGAATTAAGGGGCAAACGAAAAGCCAATGGGTGCCTGCACTACTGATTTTCCTAGGAGAGGCTCCTATTTGCTCCAGAGAGGCTATGAGCACTAGCTTCCACTCCATAGGCTACTTCAAATGAGAAGAAGTGTAGCTCTCCCTACTAAGCACCATTAGCCACATAAGAAACTAAAGGAAGTTTCCAAATTCTTTTCAAACTAGTAAACAAGTTAGCTCTGCTCCCTCTTTAAGTTTCCTTCTTCTTAGCATGTTCTAGGCCAGGGACTTTGGCACTCAGGCTTAATGACAAAACTCATTTTGTTCTTTATGATTCACACTCTATAGATAAGCCACCCCCAGGGCCCATCTTCCAAAATCCCCAGGGTTTTGCTTCTTGTTCCAGGGATCTCCCCAATTTCATAGCCACATGTGACCAGCACAACCCAGCCTTAAACCCCTTTTCTTTACATTCTGATCAGTTCTATACAAATCAGTTAATGCCCAGGAGGCAACCAGTCAGTGGCTAAAGAGTTGCACAGGCCCCCTGTGATGGTCTCAATCATGCCCTTTGTCTCTATCTTAAGAGCTGGGCAGGCTGAATACACTCAGCCACATGAGGGGAGGACCAGCTTGGAATCAATTCCTAGATGCAGGGACTCCCCTCCATTTCCAAGTAGAGTTTATGTGCTTCTTTGGGAAATTTCTCAGTTGTCTAAAGGGAGTAGGCATAACTTTCTATAACTCACCTTTCAAGGAAAGCTGGGCTTTAGTCTTATCCAGTTCATTCTGCAAGGAAACAAACATGGTCAAAGGTCTAGGGGTATCACAAATACTCTCCATACTATTTCTAATTAAGTAGTGCTGTGTGAATTTAAGAGGGGTTTCCTATTTGATAAACAGAAAACTAAAGGTACTGAGGATATAAGGGATATAGCTAAGTCTCCATTGATAATACAAGGATACATTCTAGTTCCAGTCCCCAGAATACTGTTACCATACAAAAATTTATTTTAATACCTAAAAAGATTTCATTAGTGTGGACATTCCTTTTACTGATGCAGAATACATACAAAATTTCCATGTTTTAGTAGACCATCTTCAATATTTGTTGTGCCTAAAAACAATACATCACATTGTGGCAAACCTGTCAAGACATCTCTATAAATCTAGATAAGCTGGTTCTTAGATATAAGAACTCACTACTAAGTCCACACCTGAAGCCCTTCCAGTTGGGCAGTTTCTGTCAAAGCTTGTTTTCTTCTAGCAAATCTAGGGTCACCTCTACATCACAAGGAAGTATTAGAGGGGGACTGTAGTAGAAGATGCTAAAACTAAAGTTCAGAATATGCATTCTAAAAAAGAGACAAACTAGCTAACTTACATCCTGCTTTAAGTTCATGTGGAATTCTATAACCCCTAGATGGACAGAGAGCCCTGCTTCCCGGAATCTACCTGGAACTTCCTGATGAGCTTTAGCCCTCCAAATACTTATTGGTCAGACAAAGGTGAGTTTAGGTAGAGCAGATATTTGAGGAATGAAGGATACTCTGTAGCAGTTAACTAGGGAAAAACACCAGCCAAATGAATCAAATAAAAACCCAAGGTCACCCTAATCCCTTTCATGTTTTGGGACAAGCTTTACTTAAAATCATTCTTTTAGCCCCAAAGATACTGACTTCCTCCCCCACTCTCAATTTATATTTTTTTAAGCAGAAAGGTATTAGAAAATGTCATTGTTGCTGTCATTACAGGGGCTATACCTTTTAAAAACGGAGCTGTTGCCATGACAATGGAAGTGATGGTACTGGCTGAGCACAATGATTTGAAGCGGAAGAGGGTACGAGAGTCCCATTATTTGAACTCCAGCTAACTCAAGGCTCAAAGGAAGCAAATGTGTCACTAAGCTATCAGCAGGAAGGTGGAACAATTCAATGCCTAGTAAAATTAACCCTTAAAACCCAGCAATTACTTGTCAGTCCTAACACAGCTTTATTTAGGGAGCCCTGTGATTCTAGCCACCTCACATCCAAAAAGCTAACAGAAAGAATCCAAATGGAGCTCCTCAGCTGTGTGAGCCAGCTGTGGAAGACGATAGCCCAAAGCCAAAGACCTAGTCATTGGGAACTTCAAGAGCAAAGGAGCTCAATTATTTCTACTATATATGCTGTATAGCTACAAAATGAGGCTGGTAGAATTAAGTCACTTCACAAGTAAACTGAAAGAACATCTAAGAAAGATTTTGAGCTTTCTGTTAAAGAAATCTACAAGTACAAAGACTTATTAATATAGCAATGTGGCTTTCAGTGCTAAACACCACTGCAGTTATTAAGTGTCCAGGGAATGGGGACACTATATTAGTGTTTTTCAAGCTGGGAATTATGCAGGAATTTCATGGGGACTGCAGATAAGCAGAATGACTCTAAATCCAGTGCTCTTTCCATTATGCCACACTGGCTCTCACATAAAAAAAATAAGAATGAGGGGGGGCCAGGTAGCACAGTGAGTAAGAGCACCAGCCCCTGAGTCAGGATGACCTGGGATCGAATCTGGGCTCAGACACTTAGCACCCACCCAGAAACACCTGACTGTGTAACCTTGAGCAAGTTACTTAACCCCAATTGCTTTTAAAAAAAAAAGAAGAAGAAGAAGAATGAGGTAAGGTGTAAACTGAGGAGCAAATGGGGGCACTGGGTTCAAATCCCAACTCTGCCACTTATATCTTTGGTGGTCTCCTTTTCCTTGTTTATAAAAGGACTTGCCTGAAGGGCCTTCACAGTTCTAAATCCCATAGTCACCTTGCTCTTGCATCTCTGCCCCCCTAACCATATTATTTCTTTATTACTCTCTTTTGCTTCAAACTTCAATGGCAAGAGCCCAGTTACTTTACTGCTCTCTCTTTTCTAACAACATGGAAACCCTGACCTTTCTTCACAGGCAGACACAAAATGGCATGGGGTTCCTATTGAATAATAAAGTTGAAGAACATTTCCCCTGCATAATGGTCTTGTGTACCTTAAATTAAAAAAAAACAAACCACTTCATTGTTTACTTAGTAAACATTAAACATGAACATTTCAATATATAAAAAAGAACAGGAAATGATTATTACATACAAATGTGAATCTTTATTTGCTCCTGTATACCTTTAAGGTCTCTGCATCCAAGCCTGCTTCCTCTTCCTGAGCAAAGTCAAAGAACAGTTTATTGATAATGGATCTTTTGCCAACCTAAATGAGGAAACAGAGTAGGGAAAAGAGACTCATCATCAGTGTTCAGACCAAGAAGCAGGTATAAAGGAAAAAGGGTAGGGATGAGCATCAAGATCTGAATTCTGCCTGCCTGATATAAAGCAAAGCCCTTTCTCTTTCCACACTCAGAACATTTAGATTATGCCAGAAATGGAACTTTGCTCCTCTTCTAAAAGAAGGAATTAGGATCAGGGTTCTCTCAGAACATCAGGTGCACTCTAGTTAAAATGGATAGCTTCCAAGTGCCCCACATGCCCTCAACAAACCCAGATGGCAACAATTTTGTGTTCTCTAAAGTTATGACAATGTTTAATTGAATGACAGTTCCCAATGATAAAAATCCCACTATTCCATGGCTAATTCAATGAAAACAAAGCAGTCAAAAGCATTGGACCTCAAGGAAATCAGGAAAAGAGACCAGTTTTCACATGGCATCCCTTGACATAATGGAAAAATAAACTGGCCACTCACTGTTCTTGATGAATAAAGGCATTTTACAGAAGTTGAGATGGTGCCTCCTCCAAACTTTACAGAGGGTGAGGATGCCCAAAAGAAGCTACAGTGAGAGGCTACAGACAAGCTTGATATTTCCCCAAGAGCTCTTCTCATTCAATCACTCTAATAAGGATAGGCAATCTTTCATTAAGGTACTCCTACTATGGATACTACCTCTACAAATAGTAGTTTACCTGGATCCGACACTGTGGACATGTACGACTTGGAGCAGTGTCAAACCATTTAATGAGGCTGAAAAAGAGAGAAACGGCAAAATGGACAATTTTAGATATCACTTAGCAAAAAGTTCAGAGACCCAGACTAACTGCTTTGGGAAGCACATGAAATACAGACTGGGCATTTACTGGGCATTACATAAACACCTACACTGAGAGGATTCAAAAAAGGACAGACAAATAAACTCCTATACTCCTAAACCAGCAGGGACCTTTGGGATCATCTAATCAAATCCCCTCCCTTTACAGACGAGAAAAAAAAAAGGCCCAGAGTAGTTAAGTGATTTGCTCATGAACACTAAGACAACCAACAGGACATCGTACAGCTAGGATGTACTCTCGACTCCAGATCCAGTGCTTTTCTCATTATATTATGATTTTCTCACCATATAATACTTAACAGTTTAATAGGGATGAAAAATAGGATTACAAAAAACTCCTCAATATGTACAGTACTTTAAGTTTGCAAAGTACTATACTCAGAAGTCTGCAAGGCACGGTTGTTAGTGGTGTTGTGAACTGATCCAACCATTCTGGAGGGTAATTTTAAACTATGCCCAAAGGGCTTACAAAACTGTGCATATCAGGGCGGCCAGGTGCAGTGAGTAAGAGCTCCGGCCTGGCGCTGGGAGACCCAGGATCAGTTCCGGCCTCAGATACTTGGCACCCCTTGGCACCCACACAAAATAACTGGCCGTGTAACCTTAAGCAAGTTACTTAACCCCAATTGTTTAAAAGATTAAAAAAAAAAACAAAAAAGGAAAAGGACCTATGTGTACAAAAATATTTTTTGTGATGGCAAAGAATTGGAAATTGAGAGGATGCCTACCAATTGGGGAATGGCTAAACAAGTTGTGGTTTAGATTGTGGAGTATTATTGTTATAAGAAATAATTAAGGGAATGCTTTCAGAAAAACCTGGACTTACATGAACTGATGCAAAGTGAAAGGAGCAGAACCAGGAGAACATTATACATAGTAACAGCAATATTGTATAATGATCAACTATGAATGACTTAGCTATTTCCAGCAATATAAAGATCCAAGATGATTCTTAAGGACCTATGATGAAAAATGCTCTCCACCTCCAGACAAAGAACTGCTGGAATCTGAGAGAATTCAAGATTAAATCATACCGGTTTTTAAAATTTTTTCTTGTTTCTTCTGTTTGTGTTTTCTTTCTAACATGAATAATATGGTAATATATTTTGCATGACTGTACATGTATAACCTTTATCAAATTGCTTGCCCTTCATGATGATGGGGGAGGGAGGATAGAAGAGAATTTGGAATTCAAAATTGTAAAAAATGAAGGTTAAAGATTGTTTTTACATGTAAGTGGGAAAAAATAAAACAAAATTTTTTTTTAAGTCTTCAAATTAACAAAAACAAATATCACTTCCACTTTACAAAGAGAAAAATTAAGGCTCGGAAAAATTACAAGAACTTGCCCATGCTCACACAAAACACCTGTCTAAGGCATAATTCAAAGTTTTGTCTGAACAAGTCCAGCGTTCCAGCCGCTATACCATGCTGCCTGTGACGCAATTACAAAAAGCCATTACATTAATTAGAATACAATAAGCGTGCAGGAAAAAAAAAAACCCGTAGTGTTACAAAGGAACTGAATAAGAGGAAATTGCTTTTGGTTTGGGGGAGGTTGATAATAATCAGGGAAAGCTTCATGAAGGGATGGTACTTAAGGAAGGCCTTAAAAAAATGGGAAGGATTTCAACAAGTGGAGATTTATTCATTCATCAAAAAAAAAAATCATCCTTTTTGGTATTGCCAATCTCTTTACTTATGCCCTTAATCCCATCCCCTCTTTTCTCCTCCAGCAGCTAGTGTCCTTGAACACTACATTTCTTCTGATTTTCAACCTTCTCATATCAATAGTTCTTCCTTCAAATATTGATCTCCCCCATCCTTAAAAAACCTTCACTTGACCTTTAAATTAAAATCCTATACCTCAACTTCCACTGTTTCCACTTTTTTTACCTCCCACTCACTTGCTAAAGTAATTAGGTGGCACAATGGGTAGAACGTATGAACTAGAACTCAGGAAGACCTGAGTCCAAATCCTGCCTCAGGCACTTACTAGTTAGGTGATCCTGGGTAAGTCATTTAATCTCTGCCTCAGTTTCCTTACCAGTAACATGGAGATAATAATAGCACCTACCTTCCAGGCTTGCTATGAGGATAAAACAAGATAAATTTTTAAAATACTGTGCAAACCTTAAAGCACTATATAAATGCTACTAGTTGTCATCATCTTTGTTATTACTTCAAACCCTTCCAATATGCCTTCTGTCCCTACCACTCAGTAGAAAGTGATCTCTCTTAGGTCACAAATGATTTCTTTTCTGTCAAGTCCAAAGCCCTTGCTCAGTCCTTTTTCCTTCACCTCTGGCTCCTCTTACACTACTAACTAACTCCTCATTCTGGATATTTTCTTCTGAATTGTCATGATACTTCTGTTAGGATTCTCTTTCTCAGTCTTTTTATGTATCATCCTCTACACGTTGCTCCTTCTGCATGAGCATTCCAAGTCTGGGCTCTGCCGTGGACTTTTTCTTCTTCTCTCTTTATGTTACCTCAACAGCTCCCAATGACTGGCTATAATTTTCATGCAGATGACAGGCTACAGATCTAGCCCTCATCATTCTCCTAAACTTCAGGCTCATGTCTCTAATTGCTTGCTTGGTTTCTCCACCTGGATATTCAATAGGAATTTAAAATTCAACATGTCTAAAACAGAATTCATTATCTTGTCCCCTAAACCCATCTTCCTCCTAAATTCCCCATTTCTGCAGGGCTGGTAGTCATCTTAAACTCTTCACTCTCACCTCCCTACATCCAATCAAATGCTAACTCATCTCTTCATTCTATTTCCTCTCTATATCTCCCAATTTGGTTATATATCTCAGTCTCTTTCTGTCCTCTCGTGTCTGCGTTTAAGGAAAACAACCTAGTCCCTAGTGATATCTTACTCAGACAATTTTTTAAAATCTAATTGGGGGCAACTAGGTGGTGCAGTGAATGGAGCACCAGCCCTGGAGTCAGGAGGACATGAATTCAAATCTGACCTCAGACATTTAACACAAAAAAAAACTAGCCATGTGACCTTGGGCAAGTCACTTAACCTCAATTGCCCTCCAAAAAAATAAAAAAGGCAAAATAAAATCCTAATTGGTCTCCCTATATTTAGCCTCTTCCCTCTCTAACTCATCTTCCACCACCTGTCAAACTAGTATTTCTGACATATCTGACCATGTTATTCCTTCAGCACCACATGGTCAGATGTGTTTAGGAAGATCAGAATTGAAGCTTCAGTGGCTCCCCACTGTCTTTATACTAAAATACAAACTCCTCTCTTTGGCATTTAAAGTCCTTTACAAGCTGACTTCAACTAACTTTCTAGGTTGCATTAGCACAGTTCTCTCCCTCCCTCATTCTACATTCCAGTCAAACTGACCTTGCCTGAGACATTCAATCTCCTGCCTCAATTCCTCTGCACAAGCTGATCTCCCTATCTGGAATGCTCTTGTCTCCTGGAAGCCCTGGATCCTTCAAAACTCAACTCAAATGCTACTACTTTCAAGAGACCTTTCCTGAGATCCTAGCAGAATGTAAAGCCCCTTGAGGACAGGAGATGCCTCAGATAGATGCTATCTGAGGATAGGAACTTTCTCACTTTTGCATTTGTATGCACAGGGCACAATGCCTGGCACATAGGATGCATTTAACATTTAATAAATGTTTATTAATTGGATGAATTATGTTTTGAGTCTGCTACTATGCAGCACATTCAAAGCATAGGGATCAATGTGAGCCAAATCACTAGAGTAGCAAAAGTTACTTGAGGAATGGTGAGTTTTCTGTTTTGGCTGCATCACAAGTGGGTAAGTATTAGAATCAAGCTCAAGAGATTGGTTGGGATCAAGTTTCCGGAAGCCTTGAATGCCACGCTAAGGAGTGGAGATTTCATTTTGTAGACAATAAGGAGTAATCAAGCTGCCAGTTACAAAGTCTAATTCAGGTTCTATCTCTGTTCTAAGACTACAACATTCTGTCCTACCACTAAGTCAAAACCCAGTCTTACACTCTCACCCCTTGGAGAATAGCCCAGTCTGCCTTCAAGACTAACTTCAATCAAAATCAGCTTGGAACATGGAGACAAAATGTACCCCAATAGGCAGGTGGAGACTTGGACTCTGATCTGAGCTCTACCAGTTTTTCCCTTTCTATTTTTTAATGTCCCTAGTTTCTACAATCTGAAAAATGGGAAGAACTATACTTGTCATCTCTCTCCCATACAAAAAAGCTGCAATGACGAATGAGGTAGTGTCTGCTCCAAACACTTTGCAATTCAGAAGAAAGATGTGAGAAACACTGAGGCCATCATTCTCACTTCATGTTAAGCAGCTGGAAAGTACAAAGAAATGATTTTGCTGATAAAATGGATATGTTTTAATTTCACAGCCTTATTTCTCTCACAGTCCATTTTCTCTGTGTGCCCCAGGACTACAGTGTTCAGTAAAAGTCTGTATGAAGTGTGTGCTCAACAAAATCTATGGGTGAGGGTTTCTGTAGGCCATCTACAATCACATAGAAAGGAACAAACTTTAGCTAACCAGAAATTTTAATTGCCCTATCATTATCACTCTCCTACAAATCACAATAGTCTCTGGTACTGGTTAACAGTACCCTAGCTTAATTTAACAAACATGTAAGGTATGGTGAAAAGAGTAATGGTTTTGGAGTTTTAGGGTCCTAGGTTCAAATCCCAGTGATGACACTTAACAGCTGTGTAATTACAGACAAATCACTTAATGTCTTTGGATATCAGTTTCCTCATTCACAAAACACATTATATTTCTATTCTCTACCTCCTTGAGCCACTGTGGGAAAACTTTGTAAACTTTAAAGTGCTGTCTGAATTATGCATTTTTATTATTATAACTTTACATTTAGTTTTAATTTTGGTGAAAAAAAGCAATTGTGTATAAGGTAAAAAATTCTCAACTGAAACATAACTTAAGTAATGTAAACAATGACAGCTAATAAATTATGGAATGCTCTACACAGGACGGAGCCATAACTGAGACAAGCTAGGTTCCTCTTAAAAGGATTTGTTCAAGTCAAAGTCTTGAAACAGGTTCTGAAAACATGGCTCTTCATGTGTACAAAATGGTGGGCTCCCTCCCTCTCCATCCAGTAGCTGAGGAGAACATACGAGCTAGGTGCCATTCTTGGACCAGCTGCCCTGTTTCCTGGGGCAATGTTGCTCTACGTGGGCCAACTCCTCTCTGCCTATGACCTGCAGTGTATCTCTTCCTCTCAGTAATCAGCAGCTGGGTCCCATTCCTTTGGGCTGTGCTTTCTTGACTCTTCTCAGATCCATTCTTGGAAAGTTTTTTGCCCACTTGGTCTCATGTTGCTCCAGATCAGCACGCCTCATAATGACTGCTTAAGAATCCTGCTGTCTGAACATGGCTAATGTGGAAATACCTTTTGCATAAATTCATGTGTAGAATTGATTTCAATGTTGGCCTTCTCAATGAAGGAGTAGGAGCAAGAGGGAGGGAGGTAGAGAATTTGGAACTCAAAATGTTAAAAAATGAATGTTAAAATTATTTTACATGTAACTGGGAAACATTTAGCAAAATAAATAAAGACATAATGAAAAAAATATGAAAAGTGCAAACCTTAAAAAAAAAAAAGAACCTTGCTGCCTGCTATCCATTCCATATGCACACTGGACAAACTATAAGCATCACTTCTAAGCAGCAGACAAATGGTCCTCCCGGACTTCACTAGTAATGACTATGCTGCCATTTGATGTTTCCTATAGTTCCATCAACATAAATACTGTCACTGGCTCCAGTATTAAATAGAACAATCAAACCTAAATCTGTTTGCTGCCTAATCCTTTAAACCGAGCCTGTTCTAACTCTTCACATAACCAAACAGTACAAAGTCATTCTACCAGCAGCCAACTCAAAGGAAGCTCTTCTGAGGAAAAACCGTTTTCAGACCAACATATGAAAATATTCTCATTCTCTCTCTTCTCCCCCCACCCCTGCGTGTGTCACACATACACACATTCATATGTACATAAATGTATGCATGCGTATATATGTATGTATGTGTGTATGTATGCCAGTGTGTGTATGTTTATATTGTGTGTGTATGCGTGTATACACACGTACACCCCTCCACATTGCCTCTCTATCCTGCGGCTCCAAATGGGCACCCAGCAGCAACAGCTTTAACAAGTGGCTTCGGCCAGAGCCCTGATTCTTCAGTAACCAAAAGGGGCCACCCTCCTGTGGCTGACCCCTCTCTCTGATGATAGGCCCTAAATTCACAGGCAGGAGTCAGAAAGGCCCTTAGCGGTCACCCAGCCCAGTAACCTCGTTTTACACTCGAGGGATCCGGCGCAGCGATTCAAAAGGCAGGGCTGGGACTCCAGAGACGGAGACAGACCAGGGGTTCGGGGGTCCCGGCCTCGCTTCCTCTCCCCCCCCCCCCAGGAGTCATTCATTTTCACGTCAGCGTAATGCTGATTCTGAATGAAGGGGCAGGCCTGGGTCTCGCACCCGGCCCTCCCGACTCTTGGTCCGGGTGTCTTCCCTGCTTCTCAGAGATCTCTACGCCGAAGGAAGGGTCGGGAGGACTGGATCTGGATACCGGCTCTGCTCCTCATTCCCCGGACAATCCTTCGTTTCCCTTAGTGGCTTGCCTCAGTTTCCCCTTCTCGGAAAACCAAAAAGTTGGGCGGGGCGCTCTCCGGACCCTGCCCCCCGGCCCGCCCCGCACTCACCACGCCAGGTGGAAGATGTGCCCGCAGTGGATGGCCGCCACATCTCGAGAGTGATCGAAGAAGTCCGAGCAGATGATGCAGATTGCGCGGATCGGCATCCCGGCCCCCGGCGCCTCCGCACGGGGAGCCCGTCAGCAGAGCCGGAGCGGGCCTGGGACCCAGTCGAGCGGGTCTAGGGGCGGGGGAGGGGCCCCAGAGATCTCCAAAGGTCTCCAAAGCTGAACAGGAGGAACCGTGCCACAGAAGCTTGTAGCCAACCTTCAAATTTGGCTCCGTCAGGGTCGCTTCCGGAAGCGAATCGGAAGTGACGCAGACGAGCGAGGCGCGAGATCTGAACGAGCGCGGCGCGAAGCCCGCGCGAGGGAGGGAGGGGGAAGGGGCGGGGCTAACTCGGGGCCGAAGAGGGGTGGGAAGCTGAGGCGTGTCCCGCCTGCGCCCCCCTCTCTCCCCGGCTGCTTTTTTGACACCGTAGCTCCAGTGTGGCAGGATCCCTATTTCCCACGCAGTGACTTGGTTGGACTCTTCTCCCGCCTCCCTCCTTCCCCCTCCCCTCTCTTGGCCAAATCACTCTCCCTACCTGGGCCTCAGTTTCCCCATCTGTAAAAGGAAGGAGATGCTCTTCAAATGGCACTAACTCCGTGGTGTGGGAGGTGGGGAAGGGGGAAGCAGTGTGGTCCTGAGGAAAGAGGTCTGGGTGGGCCCTGGGGTAGAAAATCCTGGGCTAGTCCCCTCCCCTCCGAGAGCGCCCTTTTCCCCATCTACGAAGTGCAGGGGCTGGCCCAGGTAGCGCCTGGGCTTCTCTCTAGCGCAGACGTGAATGGATTCATCCTTGGTCCCACCCTCTGTTCTTCTGCTTCCCCTCACCCCGGGGGGTGGGGGGGCTCCTATATCCGGAACCTTCGGGGTCTCAGCCCGACGGTCTGGCACTCAGAGTTTCTCAAGATTAAAAAAAAAATAGGTTTCCCCGTTACACCATGAGCTCTTTGAGGGCAGAAACGGACGGGTTTTGTCTTTGTTTGCATTCCCGGTTCCTGACATCCCCCTGTTCGGTCGTTTCAGCTGACTCTTCATGGCCCCATCTGGTGTTTTCCTGGCAAAGATACTGGAGCGCTTTGCCGTGTCCTTCTCCAGCTCATTTCGGAAACTGAGGCAAACGGGATTAAGTGACTTTCCCAAAGGGTGGCACAGCTAGTAAGTGTCTCAGGTCAGAGTTCAAATTAGGAAGATGAGTCTTGCCCAGTGCTGCTACCCCCATGACCGTCTTGCTTTTACTGATCTGTTTATGTATTACATCGCTTAGTTAGCATAAGCTTGTTGTGTGTGAGGTCAGATTTGAACTCAGGAGGATGATTCAGCACTCTTATCTACTTCACCGCCTAGCTGCCTGCCTGACACACAGTAGGTGCTTAATAGGTTACAAAGGAAGGTGAGAAGTCCCAAGTCATAGGACCAATGTCCAGGGAGCTCAGGCCCCTTGCCCTAAGTCTCCAGTAAAGCTTTCTCCTTTCTTGGGCAAATTCTCCCCTCTCTTTACTGTCCCACCCCCCTAGCTGTCTCTCAAATTACCCTGCCTTAGCCTTAGATAGGGGAATATAGACTGGTTCAGCGCCAAAAGTGTGAATGAAATCTATATATCCCCAAAAGAATCTATCCTTATGTATTTTCAACTTGTTCACAGTGACTCTTAAGAACCAGCTGCTTGAATTAAGTCCTTAATTAATTGAATTAAGTCCTTGAATACCCTTTCTTCAGGGTATTCAAGACTTGAGCCCAGGTATCCCAACACCTAGAAAAACCTAGTTAATTGCTTGAGAGCAGAGAGGCAAGGTGCCCAGAGCAGGGCTCTTTGATTTAAGACATCTAGAACAGACATGGATCCCAGCTAGTAGGGATATCCTGCCCTTCCTTCTTTAGGCTGGTAAGGAACAGGTTTACAGCTAGGTCATGTCGGGGATACAGAGACCTGTAGTCTCTACTTACCCAAACCACCAGGCCAACATGCTAGGACTGGGTATACAGAAGAAAATGGGAAGTGAGAAGGAATGGCTTCTGGGAAGTGCTGGTCCCATGACACAAAGAATATGCTTATTAATTACAAATGCTAAAGCTTCCATACACATCCCTGATGATTCAAAAGGTCTTCGGTTTTAGAATCCGGAGAGACCTTAATCATCTAATCCAGCTTCCTCATTTTACTAATGAAGAAAACAATGCCCAAATCGGGGCAATTATTTTCCAGGTCATGTAGGTTAGTGTTGTAGTTTCAATTTTGCTGTGGCAATTTCCCTCTGGGGGTTTTAAGCACCCAGGAAATCCAAATCAGCTTTAAAAAGGGGCAACTAACTGGAGATTAAGCTGAAAACCAACAATATCCTTTCCTCAGTTTTTGTAATTCATGGATGTTAAAGGGGCCCTAACAAACACAGGCAGACAAATCAGCTCAGGGATCCTGTTTGAGAAAGAATACCGCCTGGCACTTTATCTGGGCTCTGCCTGGGTGAAATGGAGCGTTTCCTGGCATAGGTCACAGGAGAATGGCAAGTATGGATGCAGCATAGAAACAAGGCCCAGTTCAGTGCTTCTACGAACTATACATTCTCCTCTTTTAGCTTCAAAAGGCTCAGCTAAAGCCCCACCTTTTACAGAAGGCCTTCCCTTCTGAGACCACCTTCCTCCTACTCTGCAAAGATCTTGTATATACCTACATATTTACATGTTGTCTCCACCATAAGAAGGTGGGTTCCTTGAAGACAAGACCTGAATTTGCCTTTCTTTGTATCACTGGTGCTTAAAATGGGATCTGACCCATAGTAAATACTCAGTAAATGCTTTTTGACTAACTGACTTTACGGTGTTGGGATGGGGAGGTGGGAGTGCTGCTCCCAGATAGAAACCAAGAGCAAGAAGCAGCTAGAATGTCAAAAATCTGTCTGAGCCTCCCTAAACCAGTCCGTTGAGCCGATCCCATCATCTGTCAAAAGATGTAAGGAAAAGCCTAGCTAGCCATACCATCTTGTCCCATCAGCCTAGCATTTCCTACACTAAGTTGGATCTCTAATGCCCAGAAACTTTTGGGAAAGGAGGAAGGAGGATTTTTTTTTTAATACTAGCTTTGGTGCTGAATGGCCTCTACAACACAGACTCACCAAATTCCCATGTCAGGGCAATGGATGGAATTACTAGGGACCCAGGCCACTGTTGTTGCCTTACCCCACTGCCCAGCAGGATGGCCCAGTGTTGTTTAATTATATTTCCCCAGAAGGCTGAAATGGAGCCCAGGGGCCAGGCCCCAGGTGGGGCCGGCGCAGTGGGACAGAGTTGAGGCAGGTGGGCAGGAGACTTTGGCAGGGTGACATTTATTTGCCAATTACAGCAAGACGCGCAGTCTAGCCCTGCTGGCCTCTGAGCGCCACATCAAACCCACGGGCATGCAGGGGGAGCTGGGGCACAACCATTGCAGAAACCCTCAGGCAGGGGGCAAGAAGCCTGGCACAGCCTGGGGTAGGGACATAGGGGCAGGGGGCTGGCATGGCTGCCCCTGCCCTTAGCAGCAGGTTCTTACAGGGGGTACCTGCCAAGTTCCTTCCCTTGATCCTTGGCTCCCCGGAGTGAGGGGCCAACAGAACCTAGCCCACATTCTCACCTTTCAGAAAAAGAAACTTGGGATTTCTCCAGGACCCCTGCAAGGTTAGCAAGGTGTTGTGTTCTAGACCTCCCTCCAGGCCCAAGTGGGGGACGGGACGGGACTGAAGAACACTGAGTTTTTCTACCTCCATGTCACTGGTGAAATGGGTGATAGAGAAATCAACTCATGAAGAGGCAGATCCCCAAAATATAGAAACAATAGGAAATCGATATACTGAGGGTACTACCAGGTTTTGGTAATGGGTTGACAGCCTGAGAGGAAAGAAGAGGGCTGGGCTGTGGAACAAGTGGGACTTTGAAGACTGACTGAACTTCAGCCCCTGCTCCCTTGCATGGCTCAGGTTGACCATAGTACAAAGACTGTATCACCTGGCCCCTTCTCCTGGTCTCACCTTTTCTGCCCATCCCTCTTTGCCCCCTTCAACCTTTCTGCTCATTCCCATGATGAGGGTTCAGGCCACAGCTCAAGTCATCCCTAATGCTTCTCTACCCAATTTAGCTGTCCAATCCGGTATTACTCTCTCTGTCCCTTGGCCCACTGGGGCATTTTTCAGGACTGCTCCAAAGCTACCAGGAATCTGTAAGGTTAAGACTAAGAAGCAAGGATGAGGTTCCTGGCAAAGATTTCCAAGAAGGCCAGGGCAGAAGTGCATTCAGGACAGCTTCTCTTTGCATCTGTGTGCACTTTGCTGTTCCACGTTTTCTAAATCACTCCCGCTCTTTTTCTACTTTCTGAGGTCATGGAGGGTAGTAGGGTCACTTGTCTTGCCCTCTGTGGTCATATGTACCTTGTACCTTCTGTCTTATTCTGCCCCTAACCTTTCTGTCCATATGCAAAGAGGGACCCATACACTCACCAGAGAGGCTGAGAGGGGTCACCTTGATCCCTCACCCCACAGCCTCACCACATGACCAGCTCTCAGGGGAAGCCTCCCCACCAAAGGCTATGACCTGGGAGTGGACAGGACCTGTGGGGCCTAGGGGAATCATGAGGGCAGAGGGGAAGGGACTGGGGGGGGGGGCAGTGTCCCTAGAGCAGTGTCCAGCAAGGAACAGAAATAGGAGAAGCCAGCAAAAGACAAAAAAAGCCACAAAAAATCCATGCAGGGGCTGGGGCCAGCCAAGGCCTCCCCCACCCACTCACACATACAGAGGAAGAGACAGCTCTCTTGCAGCCCCTAGGGATCCACCCCACAGGGGAGGGGGCCAGGCCATACCCCCTGACCACAGGCTGCCGCATGGCATGGCTAGGCTGTGGCCCTTCCAAGAAACAGGGGTTGTCATGCCAGTGACTCTATGTACAGAGACCCTCCCCCATGCCCACCCTCCCTTTCGCCCTCCCCCCACCCATTCCCCTGCCCGGCTCAGCCGGTCTCCTCGCTCCTCGCCTCCTGGGCGGGGCTGGCAGCCTCTTCTCCTTTACACGTGGACGGAGCCTGTACTGACTGGCTCCCCGAAGCTGTGCTGTCCGGTTGGGCCGGGGCCAGCTCAGGGGACACAGCTGCCTTGGGAGCAGACACACTGCTGCTTTGGGGGGCTGGCGTAGTGTGCTCTTCTGTAGCAGGTGTGGCTCTCCCTCCACTCGCAGGGGTAGCGCTCCTGTCGGTGGCTGGGGTGACACTGCCGTCAGTGGCCGGGGTGACGCTGCCGTCGGTGGCCGGGGTGACGCTGCCATCGGTGGCCGGTGTGGCACTGCCATCAGTGGCTGGGGTGGCACTGCCATCGGTGGCAGGCTTGGCAGTGCTTGCTGCAGCTGAAGCGGCACTACCCTCAGGAGCTGCAGCGGTGGCCCCTGGAGCTGCAGATGTGGCTCCTCCGACTGCTGCCGGGTTGGCAGTGTCCGTGACTGGAGCAGCCTGGGCAGCAGCTGCATTGGATTGCTCTGGAGCCCGGAGCCGTTTCATGAGTGTGGTCACTCGGACAGCTTTCTGGAAGGAGGAAAATGACTCAGGTGGAAGAAAGGGATGGCAAACCCTAACCACAGGATCCCCTGACACCTGGAAAATTCTCCAATGATCACTGACCCAAGGGCCTTTGCTGGGCCCTCTGCTCATTCATGCAACCACTTCTGGACTACCCAAAGGGTAACTTTCTCCAGGGCAGGGGTGATTCAGAGGATCAATCCTTGGGGAAGAGAAAAATCCATGGGGAATAGGGCCAGAAATATCTGAGGTGGGGGAGAGAAAGAAAACAGCTGCACAGAGGGAGAAAGAGGCCACCCTGGTCAATACCTTCCACTTGGCCCTAGCAAAATTCTTCTCAATCTGGGCACAGACTCCATCCTTGATGTTTTTATCTGAAGCAGCATTTCCTGAAATCCTAGAAGAGGGTAAAGGGGTGAATGCCCATATTCCTTTGGTGCCCACCCCCTGCTCCCAAGCTGTCAGCATCCTGGTTGGGAAAAATCCCTACTGAGGATTTAGAAGCATAAGAGATTTGAGATTTGGAAGACGTCCTAATTCCTTGTTTTTAGAGATGAGGAAACATTCCTAGAGAGGTAAAATTCTCTGATGGGATGGAGGTACAGTCAGGTGGATAATTAGTTAAGGGATCTATAATACAATATATCATATCATGTCACATCATATCATATCATATTGTATTATATCAGCAAAAGACTGACCAGTCTTCAGGAAGCTTCCTAAGTGAAACTGAGATTACTATAAAGTGGATCAGTATTATTGGTCCATCAAATACAGGTGGGTGAACCCCAAATTTGTCTTTGGAGTGTCCCTAGAGATAGGATGCAATTCTCTCAAGAAGCCATGATACTGTTACTCTCATCCCAGCCCCAAGAGGATTCCCAATGGCCAGGATAGCTATGGGAGAACTTACATTAGGAATTTAGGACCCCCATTTCTGGAACTGGGTAGATTTCTTATATATCTTCTTTTTTTTTGTCCTACCCTGTCATATTATTTCTGAATTTGCATATACCCTTTTTCTTTGTCAATAAACCTTAGAAAACATACTCTTATGGTCTGGAGTGAGTGGAAACAAGGAATAGAAAAGAAAGAGATCTGGGGACCCAGAGATAGGGTTCCCAAGAGGACACAGTGAGACAAGTAATTAGGGATTAGGTATAAAGATCTCTAAACTCAGAGAACTAAGTTAGCTCAGAGACAAGGAAGAGTGAGGAGACTCCAGGCATTGACTTGGCATTTGGGAGCCAGGGATTTTTAGCAATGAGTATAAAGCAAACCAAAATGGCCTGAATTGGTATTAAGAGGAAATCCAGGAGGGTCCCCACCTCTAACTAGGGACTGACCACAGGATTACCTAATTACAACCTGCTCCCAACATGTAGGGTTCAGAAGTAACTCTACACTGCCCTTTTCAAATTGTACCCCAAATGAAATGTCTTCTCCTCCCCAAAGTTAGCCTGTGGTTCCCCCAACCCTGACCTCCATCCCCTCCAGTGCCTTCCCCCATCCTGGACCAAGGGTATACCCTGAGGTCTTGATGCCTAATGTTCTAGTGCTGGTAGGATACAACCCCCAGGATGTGAAGCTCTCTGTTGTTCATTTCAGGCTCTGGGGAGTATCCTTCATCAGAGACCCACTCGAACATCACTCTTCCCATAGTCCTGTGAGACATGAACCCCACATCCCATTCCCTGACATGGACATAGCCGAGAAGCCTAGGAGGCCCACTCACCACTCATGGGAAATGGCCTCTTCAGCAGTGATTCTCTGGTCCTGCTCCACTTCCATCAATCGAGTCACCAGATCTTTGGCTGTAGGGAGCCAATGTGGAGAGGAAGGTTTGTGTCCCCATTGAGAGATGGGAGTGGGAAAGGGTGAGTTGAGTATGCTAAACCATCAGAACGCGATCCTGGAGATAGTCCAGGATAGGTGGGTCTGAGTCCTTACAATGAGTGGCAACCTGAGAGGTTCCAAGAGATAAGCTTGGGGGGTGGGGGGGATGGGTTAGGCATTGTGGGAGAAGATGGAGAAAAAATGGAGCATGAAGGAGGAGGCCTCAAGAGTTTGGGTCCACACGGCCTTCTCACCTGCCTGTGAGATGTCATCCCAGTATGGGGAGTCAAACTCGTAGTCTCCAGCAAGGATCTTGCGAAACAAGTTTTTGTCATGGTTTTCATATTCATCTTCTTCCACCTCCTCATAAAAGGGGGGGTTTCCTGACAGCCTACAGTCCAGAGTGGGGAGAGGAATCCCTAAGTATAGCCTACCAGAAGGCCAGAACTCTTTTTCCTTCCCTCTTCCCTTCACCTCCCTCTCCTCTCACTCTTCCCACTCACAGAATATACATGATGACTCCAATTGCCCAGCAATCCACAGGCCGTCCATACCTCTGTCGGCCGACCACTTCAGGGGCTGCAACCACGGAGTCCATCAGTATCATGCCCCAACTAACCCTTTCTGAGTTTCCCCTCCTCCCTTACCCGCTGGGTCCTGCTGATGCCATCCTACATCCTCTCTGCCCGCCTGGATCTTGGGGGAAATGTCCCAAAGCATATCCAGATATGTATGGGGCAGGGGGTTCTTTCTGAGGACAAAGAGGGTGGTGGTGGGGACCTGTCTTTCGGGGGCATACAAGAAGCCATTGCGGATGGGATCTTAGCCCAGGCTTGTTTCCTCCCTTCTCTTCCTTGGATCCTGCCCTATTCCCCCCTTCTCTAAATTCCCTATCCCACCCCAAAATTCCCACTCCTTGCCCAGGTACTCTGGGGTCCCGCAGGGTTCCTTGATGAGTCCATTCTCTAGTTTGGCCAGGTGGAAGTCGCTGATGACAATCTTGGAATTCTTCAGCCGGTTGTAGTACACCAGATTCTCCAACTACAACCAGACCCCATAAGTGGGAGAAGATCCTATGAGATACTCTTGAGAAATTGCTTGGAGCCCCCAAGACCCACCCCTTCCTGCACCACTGGAACACCATGCTCTTTGCCAGAGACGCTGTCTCCCAGCCCAGTTACAGTTCCCTTCCTTCCCTCCCCCTGCCTTGAACTTAATAGAATGATAGATTTAGAGATTGTCTAGTTCCCCCCTCCCACCCATCATTTTATATAGAGTTGGAAACTGAGGTACAGAGAGGGTATGACATGGAAGGTCACAAAAGAAAGAGAGAGCAGAACTGGGATTCAAACTGAGGTGCTCAGACTCCAAATCTAGGGGTCTTTCAGATCTAGGAGGTTTATTCTAGGGCTTTCAGATCCTTGTAGCCCAGATACCCATCCCCACTTCCTTATAGAGCCAGCTCTCAATTATCTGTGTAAATGGAGAAGAACCTCCATCATGAGGTATACATAATCCAAACTAATGGATAATTCCCAAACATGTTTCACTAATTTTTCTGAATATCATTTTTATTTGTTATCTAAATGCATACTGCTCCCAGTAATTAGCTTTCCTGATTACTTTAGCTTAGGCTAGATCCCATAAATTTATGTCCCCCCAAGTATCCACTGCCTGGTGGCAGGGATCAGTATAAAGGAGAGCTAGTCAGAGATTACAAATTTACCTGGATATTTTATAAAGAAGATATTTGAAACCTGGACAAGTGAGAGCTGCCTACAACTCAGGGCCTCCCCCTCCCCAGTACAAGCCCCCCCCCCGAGCCACTCATCCCCTCCAGCTCCTTTCTCCACCCTGGGCCAGGGCTACACCTTGAGGTTTCGATGCACAATCTTTAGGGAGTGCAGGTAAGCCACGGCCTCCAGGACTTGTCGCACCACGTTGCTTGTGTCTCGTTCTGAGTAGTATCCCTGGTCTAAGATCCAGTCAAACACTTCCCTCCCTGTGGCCCTGTGGGACAATGAAACTTGAGCCCTCTTCCCACATGTACTTCCTGAGATACCCCCTAAGTTGGACATGGTAGACCAAGGGACAGGGATGAGCTAAAGGCTCTGGAAGGACACTGTGTATTTGGGTGTGTGGCTAGAAGAGTTACTTTGATGCCAGAGCCAGAACATGTCTTCACTAGCTAGGCTGCTCCCAATTTGACCCAAGATTCTATAGAACTTAATGAGCTTGGAGGCAGGAGGCTGGCTAACCTGGAGAAGTTCCCACATGTGCTGGAACCTAGAGAGAGCCTGAGAAAGGGGCACAGATGCCAGAAAAGGGAGCCTGCCAACCATTCTCCAGGAGAAAGGCAGGATCCTGGAACTCCTCTTGGGGAGCTGGCAGAGTATAAATGGTAAAGAATTCAGAAGGACCAGGTTCTCTCCAGGCACTGCCAACCTAGGGACAGCTTTTTACTTTGTCTGCCAGGGAGCTCTCACACCACTGAAACTCAGCCTCTGGGCAGGAGGTGGGGGGAGGACTTTAGCAGTATAAGGATGGGGCAGAGGAAGATTTCAGGGTGAAGCTAAGGGTGGATAATTGGGGACCCCAGACTCCACCTCCTCTCCTACTCACAGCTCCAAGAAAATGAAGTATTCTTTGCGGGTCACAAACACGTCCACCAGCTGCAGGATGTTGGGGTGCTTCACCCTAAGGCCAGAGGTGAGAGTGGGGAGTCACAGAATCTCAGATCTGGAAAGGGCCTCCAAAGCCACAATCCAATCCACACATGGACATAAGATCCCTCTATGACAGGAAGGAGGGGGAATCTATTTGGAAAGGCGCTGAACTGTTTTGCTGCAATGGGTTTGGGGGGTGGGAGCTAGTCTGGGGCTCTTCTTTCTGAAGGGAAGTTAATGGAGCAGTAAGGAGATGGAGAGGTAGGTGTAGGAGAACAAGCCAGGGTCCAAAAACTGCCAGATGCCAGGGCCAGTGACCAGTCATCCAGAAGAAGTAAAGAGGCCAGAGATCTGGACTTGAGGACCCTCTGGAGTCAGGGAAAAGCTTTCATTCCTGACCCACACTCCGCCCCCATTCCCTTCAATCCTTCTTTCCTTTTCCATGACTCCATTCTTACTCCTCACTCACAATTTCTTTTCCTCTCCTTGCCTCTATTCTTTCTTTTTTACCTCCCTCCACTTGTCTTTTTCCTCTTCTTTTTCATCCCCATGCCCTCACCCCTAGGTCCCCCCTTCTGACCTTCAGCCCCAGGGCTGGGGTCAGAGGTTGCCACCTAGCACTTACATTTTCAGGATGATGATCTCATTCTTGGCTGCTTTGCGCACCTTCCGCCCATCTCGCTTTAGGAACTTCTTACAGGTATGCAGTTTCCCTGTTGCCTTATCCTTGGCCCGAAAAATCTCGCAGAATTCTTCCCTGCAGCCCAGGGCCCTGTTTAGCCTAGGTACATTCCTCCCCTACCCCCTGCCCCCTTCCTCACAATCATATGATCAAATGATTTTGAAACTGGAAACAGCTCAGAGATCTAGTTCAACCCATCTTATTATCCATGTGAAGAAAACATCCCTAGAGAGATGGCATGATTTGTCCAAAGTCATACAAATGAGCAGGAATTAGAACTCAGATCCTTCTATCTCAAATCTCTCTTTCTCTCTCTGTCTCTCTCTCCCTCTCTCTCTCTCTCTGTCTCTCTCTCTCTCCATATACCTTGCTCCTCCACCCCACCAAGATGATGTCCCTCTTTTCCTCCTCCTTTTTTCCCTACTGGTGCACTGTCCCTTCCAGATACCCCACTCCCTTTCTCCAGGGCCCAGAACTCACGTTTTGATGACCTGCCCCAAGTCATATCTGTCTGTCACCTCAGATGGCTGGTTATAGTCCTTCTTTTCTCCCAGAGTCACACAGCCAAACGGCATTGCCAGGACCGGTCTGCAGGAAGGACAAAAGCATAGTTTTCCTGAGCATGGGGTCCTCTCTCCCCACAGCACACCTTCCCTTAGGCTCAAGCACGGGTAACTTTACCCCAGAAATCCCTCAATCAGTCCCATGGTGCCAGCTCATGGCTGTCCAGGCAAAAATGTGATGCCTCCTAAGCCCAGGACTCCACTTGCTTCTTTTCCTCCAGCTCCCTGGGCCTCTCTCTGTCTCTCTCTCTTTCTCTCTCTGTCTCTCTCTCCCTCCCTCTCTTTCTCTCTGTCTCTCTCTCTCTCTCTGTCTGGTCCTCTCTTCTCTCTCAAGGACTGGTCCTCCATTTGCTCCCTAATAACAGCAATAACCTCCATTTCCACAGCATTTTAAGCTTTGCAGAGCTCTCTCCTCAAAAAACAGTCTCATAAGGTAAGTCATATAAATATCATTATCTCCATTTTATAAATGAGGACTCTGATACTCAGAAAAGTCAAGGGACAAGCCAAGGTCACACAGCTTAAACGCATCTGAATATGGATTTGAACCCACTGCTCCTGACTCCAAGGCCACTTTTGACTATAGCATGCTTTTTCTCTGAGCAACATGCTAATTCTGAGAAGTGTGTTCTTTCTGCCAGGTTGAGGCTGGGCAGAGCCCAGAAATAGGAGTTGGTAACTCCCAACCCAGAAGTCTGACTTGAATGTATTTTTGACTCAGAGACTGGTTCAATATACTGCCTCCTTCCCAGAACCCTGCCTGCAGCCCAGCACCTGCTTAGCTTGGACCCATTCTTCCCTGCCACTGACCACACTGCCCACCCAGGCCTATGGCAACTGAGCCTCAAATGCCATCCATAAACCTGTCCCATTGGGCCCTGAGTTAAGCGACCTACAGATTTTTCATCTAGATTTACAAAGGAAATTGGGGCTTGGTCCGTCTCCTCTCCTAGAAAGGATTTGTTACACAGGTCCTTCAATTTGCAGGATTTGTTTCTGTCTGGATTTAGATCACAGACTTTAGGCCTGGAAGGGACCTTAGATCATCTAGTCCAATGCCCTCATTTACGAGGGAGGAATCGGAGCCCCAGAGAGGCGCTGGCAGGTAGCAGAGCCAACATTCAAACTCAGTCCTCTGATGTCAGAGCTGCTTCTACGATGCCACTCCCAGGCTTTTTTAAAGGAGTGTTTAAAATAGGATTTGATTTACATAAATTTTATTTATATGCAACTTTTTCAGGAACAAATCTATTGAATAAGACAAGGTCACCTTTTAAAACAGCTCTTTGTGCATGGCTCTGTACAAGGTGCCATACGGTATGTCAGACCTGTCCTCTGCTTACACTCTGAAAGCAAATAACAGGCTAATTTCATAGACAGTCTTCTCTAAAGTCTGTATTTCTTCCTAGCCTCTGCACACAACATGCCTTTGATAAATATTTGAATTGTTGCATGGGATATAAATACATAATACATTTTTTTTTTACCTGGCCTACAATTTCATTGACAGAGGGAACCTGCAGTGAAGACTTTTTGTTTTCCATGCAGACAGGCATCTTTTTTTTTTTTTGCTTTTTTTTGTATGGGGGAGGGCAGGGCAATTGGGGTTACGTGGCTTGCCCAAGGTCACAGGGATAGTAAGTATTAAGTGTCCGAGGTCAGATTTGAATTCAGGTCCTTCTGACTCCAGGGCTGATGCTCTATTCACTGTACCACTTTGCCACCCCAACCCCAAGACAGGCATCTTTTCTTAAACGTAGTGTCTTAGATGCCAGGGCTGTTGAGAGGTTAAGTGATTTGCCCAGGGTCTCACAGTAACTATGTGTAATAGGTAGGACTTGAACCCAGGTCCTTCTGACCCTGAGGCCAGCTAATTATCTACAACATGTGCATAATAAACTCTCATATAAGACATATGTCCAATAAATGACTGAGATCATCTGATTTTTCTAATCCTTTATACTCATCATATGCTAAGTTGTATTAATTAATTTATTATTTTTGTGTATTTATATTATTTATGCATTATTGATTTTTTATTAGTTACCTTCCCTATTAAACTATGAGCTCTAAGATATCTCTGTGTCTCTGCCCAGGACCTACCTTAAGAACATGCACACAATCAATATTTAATGAAGTTTGTTGAATGAATGAATGAGTGAATAAATGAATTTACACATGTAAATAGACAAGTAAGCTAGAAGAACATCTTTGCAATAGAGAGTTTGGGGACCTCACCCCAATTTAGTTTGGGTAGAATGGAGCAAAACTCCTGCCATCCCTTAAAGGATGGGCCCAGGGATTATATCCTGGAGCTCACATTCCTATTGCTTCCTTTGGCACTCCTGTAAAAGGGCCCATGGGAAGGATCTGGGCCCAGTGGAACACAGGTTCCATGGCTCTCTGGGCAGTTTCCTCAGCACAACTGGGACATCTATCACCTCTGCAATATCGAGGGACCATCAGAAGTAGGTAGAGGAGCCAGCAACACAGGCCTCATTCTCCTTCTGCTAAGGAGAAATGCATTCTCCCTCCCCACTTCCACTTCCCCACATCTCTTCCTGAGATGTCTCAACCTATGGCAAGAACCTCTGAGGCAAGCAATGAATTGTTCATTACTAAAGGGATCTCTCCCTAGTACCTTTTCCCAAGAGAAAAGGAGAAGCAAGGGCCTGAGTCTTTGTATGCCCCCATCTCCTGGGGTAAGGCCTAATTGGCTCTGAATGGGGCTAAGAGGGAACATCTTAGCTCCCTTGATCCGTCATACGATAGAGTAGAAAAGGTCTAAAGATTCTCCCCCACAGACTGTTGGAGGGCCCCTCTGTCTGGAGGGGAGAAGAAGAATTGAGCAAGCAACCTCTGTAATTTGTCTTTCCCACCCTGACATCTCTATCCCTACAGCCACCAGATACCCTTGAAATCCAAATCCTTACTCCTACATATAATATATAATGGTTTCCTAGCCTCAAATCTCTCCTCTTTTCCTGCTAATCCACTTAGCATGTGGTTTTCTTTAAGGGCAGATCTGACTATGTCATTGTCCTACTCAAACAACTCCAACAGCTCCCTATTACCTTTAGTTTCAAGTCCAAATTCTTTTGTTTGGTCTTTAAAGCCCTCCATGAGCTGGTCTCAAGTTAGCTTTCCAGCCTCATTGGACATTCTGCCCCCCCACCCTCTGCTACCTGGCCAAAGTGGCCTTTTTGCTCTCTGTTACTCTATTACATCCCAGGTCTTTCAACTTTTTCACTGGCCATCCTTCATGCCTGGAATGCACTCACTCCTCACTTCCACCTGATACAATTTTTCTCTTCCTTCAAAATGCAGCTTAGGCACCCTCATCCTCCCAACTATTCCTTCCCAACTATCTTGTACTTAATTTCTATTTAATTGTCTCTTTATTCTCTTTGTGTTTATCCTATATATATTTATATATGTACTTGTCGCCTCCATTAAAATGTAAGTTCCTTGAGAGTAGGGATTGTTTCATTCATCAAAGGCAGCCAGGTGTTGCAGCAGTGCCAGCCCTGGAATCAGGACAGACCCGAGTTCAAGTACAGCCTCAGACACTTACTAGCTGTGACCCAGGACCACTGTCTGCTTCACTTTACTCAACTGTAAAATGGAGATAATAACATAAGATAATATTTGTAAAAGTAATTAGAACCTGGTACATGGTAGGTGCTTAATAAATACTCCTTTTTCATTTTTTTTTTTGAGATGGGGAGGCGAGGCAATCAGGGTTAAGTGACTTGCCCAAAGTCACACGGCTAGTAAGTGTCAAGTGTCTAAGGTCACATTTGAAATCAGGTCCTCCTAACTCCAGGGCCAGTGCTCTATTCACTGTGCCACCTAGCTGCCCCCTGATTGATTCTTAATCTCCAAAGTGCCTTCCCTGGCACAGAGCACAACATATCGAGAAAGACCTGGGCTTTGGTCATTGATTAACCATCTCCCTCACTGATATTCTCAGAGGGCTTTGTCAAGATTTTCCCTTTGACCCCATCACATTCTACTTTGTTTACACTTATTTATGTCTGTGTTATTCTCCTTCCTTTTAGAGTATAAGCTCTTGGAGGGTGAGGCCTGTGCCATTTTCCACTGTCTTATTCCTGGTGCCTAATATGAGGCTGATGTCTTTGCACAGCCCTCTCCCACTTAAATCCAATTCATTTGTAAGTTATGGCATCACCTTCCTGATATCATGGTCCTCTTTAAGAATGAAGGACAAAAATACAAGAAAACAAACAAAAAATAGCCTAGTACAAAACCTTGCATACAGTAAACACTTAATAAATGCTTGAACTTAATTGTACAAGTTACTGTACCTACCCGACCTGTTTCCTCATCTTAAAAATGGAAATAATAATAATAATGTCTACCCGGCGATAATGTCTACCCTGCAGGGGCTGTTGTAGGGATGAAATAAAGACAATTGATATGAAAGGGTTTTTATTGTGGAATGGGCTGAACAGTGCCTGAGGGCTGCAGCCGGTGGGATTGACAGATAGGAGAGTGTTCAGCCAATAAAAACAGAAAACTCTAGGCACCCTTGGGAGGCCAATAATATACTGGGTGTCTCAAGGGCCCAGGAAGAAAGTGTGACTTCAGATAGCACTCAGTTAATCTGTCTCAGGAAGGAACAACCATGATAGGATTCATTCTAAACCAGAGAACCATCTTGTCACTATAAAACTCAAGTAGTTTAGAACTCCCAGGCCAGAGTAATCCTGATGTATAGAGATCTGAGGTGAAAAATTCAGAGTCCAGAATCTCAGAGTCAGAGAGAGACCTCAGAGGGCATCTAGTCAAACCTGTCTATGACCCAGAATCACCTCCTTGACACAGGGTGTCATGCACAGGTTTGACTTGATGCCCTCTATTTCCTCCTCTACTCCCCACACCTCCCCCCCAAATATTCTACTTTGAGATATTTCTAACTGTTTTTATTTACCATCCTCCCACTCTAAAAAGCATTTTTAGAATGTCTACTATGAACAAGGCACTATGCTAGGTGATCTGGAGACACACATATACACCATAAATAAATACATAACTAGATAACGAGATAGATGGATAGATAAAAAGTCCCTTCCCTTAAGAAACACATCTTACTATAAGCCCTATGGGTGATACAAACCAGTGCTATGGTAGTTCAAAGGGGGTAAGGAGAGATCAAGGAAGGCTTGATGGAGGAAGGGGCTGGCATTTGAGCCGAACCATGAAGAAGGAATAGGATTTGGACAGAAGGAAAAGAACCATAGAGCACTGGATTTGGGATTAGAAAGACCTGAGTTCAAATCCTCCTTCTGATGCCTAACTGTGACCCTGAGCAAATTTCTTAATTTTTCTATGTGTCAGTTTCCTCATTTGTAAAGGCATTTTACAAACCTTATGGCAATATATTAATGCTGTTATTACTATTAACGTGAGCATAGCATGGACTTGGGATTAGGAGTTTGTTCTTGCACTTAGCCAAAATATGTCACTATTCCCCCCATTCCTTTTTATTCTGTCCTCTGGAACTAAGTAGAATAAAACTAAATCCCTCTTCTACACACTGGCCCTTCAGATACTTGAAGACAGCTCTGATGTCCTTTCCTAAGCCTTCTCTTTTACAAGCCAAGCACCCTCATTTCCTTCCATGAATCCTCGAGGGACATAGTCTCCTGGTCACTCTCCTCTAAATCTCTAAGTCATCAAATCCTCTCTAACAGTGGACAATCTGCCTCAGAGTCAGGAAAGACTGTGTTTAAGTCCGACCTCTAGCACAGCCCAACCATGGAACTCTGGGACCTCTAGCATAGCCTGACCATGTAACTCTGGGAAAGTCACAGAAGCTTTTAGTGTCCCTGGATAACTTTCTAAGACCACAGGGATAGAATGGTTGCCAATCTGCATTGGTAGAGGGAGTTTCCATTCTGGAAGTTTATTATATCAATGAAATCCAAGATCTGCCCTCCTTGTTCCACTCCTTGAAATTGCAACTTACATATATTTTAGGGTTTTAGATAGTATAGTAGTACCTATTCCTATCAATTATGGTTGATCAAACGTGATATTTGTGATTATTGCTACAGATACAGGATATCAAGACTTTTGTTAGGCATCTAACTTTAGATTATGACATAAACAAAGACCCATAGTCTCATGAGAGGGGGTGTGGCCGAGTGGTCAGTGAGTTTGCTCTGGAGTCCTAGGCCCTGGCTTTAAACAACACTTCTGGGATTTAACAATTATGTGACTGTGATCAAGTCCCTTAAAGTCTCTCTTTCCCTCTTTGTAAAATTAGGCCAAGATTCCTGCTACCTACCTTCCAGTGTTGTTTTGAGAAAAGCATTTGAGAAGCTTGAATCAGCTACACAAATCAGAGTCCTCCCTGATCTCCTTAAAACCCCTGCCTTAGCCGCTTGCCTTCTTCCACATGGCAGCAACTGGGGATCATCCATCCATTAGTGGCTTATCTGTAGGGACTTGGTAATTTTTTGAAACTCTGCCATAGGCTTCACTTGGAACAGGACCATAAGTAGGTCTACAGTACTTTTGGGTCCAGAGTTCTAGAAATAGTTCTAGAAAAAAACACCACCCTCCCTTCTTTGTAAAGTTGGAAGATTCTGGGGTCAGACTCAGTTGATGCATTGGTTAATTTTGTTATATGGCTCTTATTTCTATTTTTCTTTCTCTTTAATTCCTTGTTAGAGGGGATGACTTGGAAAAGGGAAGGTAGAAAAATATTTTTGGAAGGGAAGGTGATTTAAAAAAAGATATCAATAAATTTGTTTAAATTTTTTAAAAAAGAGAAATAGTTAAAGAACACATGGAAGTGGAAGTAGGAGGAGAGATTTCAAGTTGAACTCTGGTTTCCTCAGATGGGATGACATGCCCCAGTTCCCCAGAGTTCTGATTTCTAGCCCTACAGGCTCCTTGGTGCATCGAGGTGGCAAAGTAGATAGAGTGCCATATTTGGAGTTAGGAAGACTCATCTTCCTGAGTTCAAAGCTGGCTATAGACACTATTTGTGTTAACCTGGACAAGTCACTTCACCCTGTTTGCCTCAGTTTCCTCATCTGTAAAATGAACTGGAAAAGGAAATGTCAAACCACTCTAATGTGTTTCACAAGAAAACCCCAAATGCGGTCACCGAGAGTTGGACACAACTGAAATGATCAAATTATCAACATGCTACTTGACATGAGATTGGGGAAGTGCAAATTCACTGTGCCATCTCTCTGTCTGTACATTCACAAGGCAGGGGCAGATCAATGCCTAAGGGCAATTGTTAGGAGGCAGTCTTTGTTAGGTTACAGAGACCAAAACAATTCATCACTTGTTGGACAGCCCTCTGGTGATGAGCATAGCTAAGCTAGTCCTTGAACAACAGATGTATAATGCCATCACCCAAGCCTTCCTGGCAGCATTTTCTGCTTGTTAGCTTCATCCATCTGGAAGGCCAGCATAGCCTTCCAGCGCCGAAGGCTACTCTGCATGCCATAAGGCAGCAGAGGAAGACTTCAGCAAAGGAATCATAATAAAACAAGGCTAAACCTATCACATAATTCCCTTTCATTCAGCTGATACTGACTGAGCACCTATTTTGTGCTAAGCTACAGTCAGACATTAAAAGATATGGAGACTATTCACTGTTTTAAGAACCTTCTTGTCTGAGGTTTTTTTCCACTTCACAACCTGATCCAAATCCACCTTTCCAAGTTTTTATATATTGTTTTCTTTCATACAATCTTCTGTCCAGCCAAACTAACTTTCTTAGAGACCCTCATATACAGCCTCGTATCTTCTGCCCCTCCAGGGCACTAGCTTTCTCTCATGCCTGAAATACTCCCCCTCCTCATCTCTGCTTCTTAGAATCTCTCCCTTCCTTTAATGTTCAACTTCTACACCATCTTCTGGATTAGCCTTTCCTAATCTCTCCAGGTGCTAGGACCTCCTTCTCTAATTACCTCATATTATTTCATATATGCTTACACACACACATACACATACACACACACACTATCTCCATTCATTGAATGTAATCTCTGTAAGGGCAGCCTCATTTCTGTCTTTGCATCCTTAGCACCTAGCACAATGCAAACAGTAGATACTTAATAAACACTTGTTGATTGATTGACTGGCTTCTCTCTACTACCGTGTTTCCCCAATAATGAGACCTATCCCGAAAATAAGCCCTCCCCTTACTGTGTAAGATTCCTCTAAAATAAGCCCTCCCCCGAAAATAAGCCCTATTGAGATTGCTGCTGTAGTGAAGGTGATCCCCTGCGATACACGCTACATTACGGTACCCCCTGTATGCACCGTCCCCCCCCCCCCCCCCCGTGAAACGAGCTGCATCCAATCAGAGCTGCAGCAGTGAGCGCATCATCCTGTTCTTCCCCAGTGATTTGCTTATTGAATAAAGGTACATTTTTTTGTTCACATTTACCTGTTTATTAAAATTGCTGTCAATATTCATTAAAATAAGCCCTCCCCTGAAAATAAGCCCTCTGGTGTTTTTTCTGTCCAAAAAATAATAAGACAGTGTCTTATTATCGGGGAAACACGGTAGCATAGAGTTAAGAATTGACTATAGGGGCGGCTAGGTGTCGCAGTGAATAGAGCACTGGCCCTGGAGTCAGGAGGACCTGAGCTCAAATCTGGCCTCAGACACTTAACACTTACTAGCCCTGTGACCTTGGGCAAGTCACTTAACCCTAATTGCCCTGCCCTCCTCCCTCCAAACAAAAACAAAACCAAAAAAATTGACTATAATCATACTTCAGATCATTCAAGGCAGGAACTGGGAGCTTTCTTGAACGCAGGCCCTTTGCCCCATCCTCTCTGGGATCCAGGGTCCCAGTTGCCCTGGTGTCACAAAGTTCTACTTACATCTGCACAAGCAGTTGGGGTGAAGGATACATGCAATGATCACCCTGGACTTCAATGTACCCTATTACCTTCCTCTGTTTCTTTTGCCTCTGTTCCTTCTGACTAGAATGGCCTCCCTCTAACCTCCACCTAAAAAAAAAAATATCTGCATTTCCTTCCAGGCCCAACTTAAATACTGCCTCTACATGAAGCCCATCTGATTTCCTATCACATAACCAGGACAGAGCTCTCCCTCCTCTCCAGGGATCAATGAACTTGTTTAAAAATATATAATTACTGTTTGCATAATGGGTTTCCTTTGTAATTCTGTGTATTTTATTCTATGCATTAAAAAAACCCATTATTCTGTCTGGGGGTGGTAAACCCACACGTAATCCCTGCTACCGGGACTGGTAGATCACTTGAGCTGTGGTAGGGCTGAAGCTGAATGGGGTGTCTGCACTAAGTTTGGTGCCAAAATGGTGAGCTCTCAGTAACAGGAAGCTGCCAACTGCCTAAGGAGGGGGCAAACCAGCCTGGGATGGAAACAGAGCAGGTCTAAGCTTCTACACTCATCAGTAATAGAACTGGGCCTATAAGCAGGTGCTTCTCCCAGCCTTGGCGCAATAAGAAGATGCTGTTCAGTTATTTCAGTTTTGTCTGACTCTTTGTGACCCCATTTGGGATTTTCTTGGCGAAGATACTGGAGTAGTTTGATATTTCCTTCTCAGCACATTTTACAGATGAGGAAACTGAGGCAAAAAGGGTTAAGTGACTTGCCCAGGGTCACACAGCTATTGAATATTTGAGGCCAGATCTGAACACCCTCCTTGAACAATAGGGAGACTCAGTCTTAAAAAACCAACAAACAAAAAAACACATTATTCTGAGTAGGATTCTGTAGGTTTTGCCAGTCTACCAAAGGGGAGTAAGTCCATGGCACAGAAGAGGTTAAGAACTCTTGTTCTAAGCCCTCTACTGTCTTCTCTACTTCTCCAATGGCAGTGATTACATTCTGCCTTGTAGTGATTTGTGTCTGTCTTATCACCTATATGATTGGAAACTCCCGGAAGGGAGGGACCAGGTTTGACTCAGTTCTGTCTCCCCTTTATCCTGTGCTACCTATACACAAGCATTTGATGGGTTCTGTGGAATGAAACCATGGGGATGGGAGAATGGCAGGCAGGGAAGGAGCTTCCTGGGATAATATAAAGGAAAAGAACGCTGACTTTGGATCTGGGTTCAAATTCTAACTTTTACTTTCTATTGTATAACCTTAGATAACTTGTCTCTTGGCCTCAGTTTTCTTATCTATAGAATGGGGTGGACGAAGCTGGATCAGACAACCTCTGAGGAGCCATATACTGTAGATATTCTATGATGTTCCAGATGGTAAGTCAAGGATCTATGATTCTGTTAATTTGCCTATTTCATCAATGTGTGAACTTTTTTCCACCAACACAGATCAAACCCTTCTAAAACCCAGGAGATAAATCTTAGGAAGTTGTCTCAGGCTCAGAAAAATTAAATGATTCTGCCCATAGTCAGTAAATGTCAGAGGCAGAATTTGAACCCAGGTCTTCCTGACCCCAGGTCTAGCACCTTTACTTGCTATGCCAAAACTGTCTTTGAAGAGTGAGCTATGCACAAGAAACTTCATCCTTCATGATCATGGAGAAACAAACAAACCCAGACTACCACCTATGATACCTATGGATGTAAATGGACTCTCTACACAAAATCTCTTCCCCTTCTTCATCTTCCTGGAAAGCCCATCTTGATGACCCCAGATAATACGACTCCATCTGCTAGGAGGAGATAGAGGCCTTCCTCTGAAGCAGTCCTCAGGAGACTCTGCCAGCCCTACCCCCTCAGGACTAGTGTACAGAAGGTCATCCATCTAGTCCCTGCATTCAGGCAAGACAGAGACTACCTCACCCTCAGCCAGAGGTTTTTGCTTCCCTGAAGGTCTTTCTTTCCCCAGGAAAGAACCCACATTTAAACAGACAGGGCCGTCTCTATGGTAAACCGGTTTCATTCTAACCAAATCCCTTCTGCTGCAGCCTGGCCAGTCTCAGACACTGGAACAAAACAGTGAGCCAGACAACAGGGAGCGTTTTGGTTCTTCCCAGGGTAACAATAAGGCCCTCTTCATGCCCCCTCCCCCTCCCCACTCTTCGCCCACTCTCACCATCTGCTCCCCAACTGCATTGATGCCTTGTGGAGATACTGAGAACTCCCTGAACCTCCCTGCCTGCCTCTCTCAACTGCCTTCCAGCCTGTTCTCACCTCTGGAACCTGGTCCCTGGTCTGGTCTCCCCTCTACCTCACTACCCCCTCCATTTTCCTCTTCTCTGGAACTTGTGAGGCTAAACTCCTGCTGGCCAGGGAAAATACATATTTGCCATAAAACTCGGTGCCCCTGCTATCATCACAATTGGGGAGGAGGGGTGGCATATAGAACTCAAGGCCACCCTCAGCACATTGAATAGGCAGCATCTCAGCCTCCTCCCTCCAATTTGGAGAGATTGGGGGCTGCTTCTAGCCGTACCCCTAGGCTATAGGGTGAATTTAGAGGTCCCTATATTCAAAGCCCCTGAATACTCCTAAGACCTCTATCTTCTACTAGTGTGTGGTGGAATAGCAACACATGGAAGACATGTACACAAACAAACAACACGTATTTCATGTAGGCACATGAGTGTACTTTTGCATGCTAAGCATAGTTTTCTCACTGTGAAAGGCAGATATGTATTCAACATGGATACACAAGTACAATTTTACATGCTGGGTCTCAGTTTCCCCATTATGAAAGCCAAAGAAGAGAAGGGAGGAGATGAAGGGAAGAAGAGAGAGAGATGAAAGGACAAGGGGGAGCCAGTCTGTCATTGATCCCTGCTCCTGTGTTTCCTGAGATACATCCTGCCTGTTGCTGAGGGTTGTTTTCCATATTTTAATGGTGTATTTTAATGGTGTGCTACTGCCCTGAGGGTTTGTTTTGTTTAAAAAAAAATAGAATAAATGAGAAGCTGGAAGAGGAGGGGGAAAGAGGATTTAACCTAAGACTATTCCTTACCCCAGTTCTTACCTTCCCCTGATGGATGATCTCCACGTCCTAACTCATTCCAGTCTATCTTAATTTGAGGCTCTGACTGTATTGAAATCACTTAAGATTTCTGGGGCTGAATTTCTTCATCTGTAAAATGAGGAGTTGGACTGAGGTTCTTCTAGCTCTAAATTCTAGTATCCTATGACACTCCCAAAAGACTGCCCCTCCCCAGGGAACTCCTTTGCCTTAACTTGAAATAGGCTGAGTTTATTTTTTTCAGCCCTAAAATGTACTCCCTGCCCAAGGCACACTGGCCTTCCCTTACTGTGGTGGTGGTGGGGGGGGCGGAGGGAGGGCAGGGATGAACCACCTCTAACCTAGTCCTTAGATGTTGTTAAGGTCAAGGGCATGAGCCTGACCAATCCCTTTAAAGCTTTGGATTATTGAAGAAGGATGCTAAGGCCCAGGGGATATGGGAGTAAGTGATTCTTTTTCCAGGATGCCCAAAGATACTTCTCTGAATCAGCAACTGGTCCTGGGGTGGAGGTGAGTGATTCACCTGTGACAGAACCTTTACCCAGGGAGGGAGCTTGAGCCTCCAGATTCCCAGTCCTGGCCTGGCTAACTCTAGAGGGCATGTCTCTGTGGGGTAGTCTATTTCTGCCCTCATCTCTCCCCATGATGCCAGGCCCAGCTCTTCTCATTGTTATTGAGGGCAAGTCTCTCTGGGTCTGGGCTTCTTCCATGTAAAAAGGGGGAGGGGTCAAATGAGATAATCTCTAAGATAGTTTTCCTTTCAAAATCCTATGATCTACCATTTCTCTTTGGCTACAGACTAGCAAAAGGTCCTTTTCTTTCTTCCTCTTTCTTCTTTTTTTTCAAAACTGCTTCATTCTCTCTTACTTTAGGGCTGCCTGGGGGTCAGTCCCTGCATGAGCTGGCATTATCTAGATACAGCCAACTGCCTCCCCCTCCCACTGGGTCACAGGGAGGGAGGCAGAGAGGCAAAGAAGGAAGAAGGGAGGGCCCCTTGCTCCCTTCTCACTGTGGTTGCTGTTACCGACACCTCCTGATTTAGTGGCAGCTGTGAATATCATCTCTGCCTGTGGCCTCCCCCACCTACCCTGAAAAACCTCTAGGGACCCAGGAACCCCTAGCTTGTCTCCATAGAGAACTCATCCGGCCCATATTGTTTTTCAAAGGGCCTTCACATAAGAGGCAGCTCTCCCTTTCCTCTCTTCCTCTTTTCTTCAGCCAACATGGTTTCCTCCAGGAAGGGAAAACTGACCTGATTTGACTATCTGAACCTCCTTATCTCCTGAACACCACAGTCCAGGGTAGATCAAGTCAGTGGGATCTGTTCAGTTTCTTGTCCAGCTGATTATAGCAACTAGGGTTTAACATCCAAAGTTCAAGCCTCTGAAGCTTCCTCCCAGGGGAAGGGAGAATGGGTAAAATAAGATTCTTGGTCAGTCTTATAGGAATCATGATATAATGGAAAGGTCATTGGACTTGGGTGTCAAAAGACCCAGAATCCAGTGCTTCCTGTGCTATTTACTGCCTTGTGACTTTGTCCAAATCACTCAACCTCTCTGGACCTCAGTCTCCTCTTCTGGAAAATTAAACTGTTGTATTTGATGATTCCTAAGGTTTCTTTCTGCTCTGGTCTCATTCTCATTTGCTTTGGCTGATCCAACTTTTCCCATAATTCTGACTCCATCCTGCCAATCATTCAATTTCCCCAGAGATTGGGGTTGGGGAGTTTTGTTGGGGGTTTTTTGGAGGTGACCAGGCCTCATATCCTGATCCCTCTAGTAGCCTATAACTCCCCCCTATAAGGATAGAAGGAGAAACCTGAATCTAAGACTAGAGGTTTGACCCTTCATGGTACTAAGATCTGACCCTTGCTCCTTCAGTCACCTAAGCATTTTCATCCCCCCAGGGAAGTTGGGGAGTTCTGCCCTGCCACCCCTCACCGCCACATACACTTATACAGTTATGGTGGGGGAATCTGCTGGAAGGCAGAGAAGAGAAAGGGGATGAACATCCATCAGGAAACATGAGCAGGTGTTTCTATGGCAATGGAAGTTTTAAAAGAAGGGGAGGAGGTGGGGGAAAGAGAGTTAATGGGCACAAGAGCCAGCCCCCTCTTACCTCATTAGATAGGGTATCTGACTCTATCAGTGCTGGGTGAGGTTTCTTTCTCACACCACAGCCCAGTTATCCTAGGAGGGGGCTAAGGAGTGAGAAGGTGGAGGAAGGAGAAATAAAGCCAGGGGCTAGATAATAATGCCTTCTAACTTTTAGATTCTGTTCTTCTTAGGGAGGCTGAGAGGTGGGAGAATGGAGAAATGGAGAGATTGAAAGAGAAACAAAGAGGAGACACAGAAAGAGGAGAGACTGAGAACAGTTGTATGAAAGCAAAGGGAAGACAAAGTGACTAAAATCAAAGAACTTTGTTGGGGGTAGGGAGGAGAACATACCCACCAGTACTGGTGATATAGAATGAGAAAAAACAGTAGAGGGAGAGTGGCCAAAAGAGCTGGAGAGAGAGAGAGAGAAAGAGAACATGGAAAAGAGAGCCGCAGAGTGATGGCAGAGGGGAGGAGGGAGGAGGGAGAGCCAGTGAATGCACCGTTTTTTGTTATTTTTTTTTCTGGTAGGAAGGCCATCAGATCTGTGATCTCAGAGCACTTTAAGGAACCCCTAAAGTGTGTGGAGTTTCCAGCCCTCAAAAAGGGCAGGACGCTGTCCCAGTAGCTTCCTATTTCTCTCTGGTGTTGGTTGCTCCCCATCATGCCCCCAAATCTGAAAGAAGAGTAGAGATGAAGGGGTGGGAGGAAGAAGTACCGGATTCTCATCCCCTAGAGCTAGGAATGAAGTCCCACCCAAAACCTCTAAACCAGGCCAGAAACATCTGGGGGCAGAAAGAGCAGCTAGTTGCTTTTAAATTATTCCAGCCCCTCCGTACCACAACATCTCCCAGAGGATTGAAAAGCAAGTTGGCTCTCGACACTGCATCAGGGCCATGATTTGGAAAAACAGGGGCAGGTCAGTCCCAATTCACCTAGGAGATGCTATAGCACCACCCTCAGCACTTACTCTAGCCCCACTCCCTCTCCTGCCGGCCATCACAGACGTTCAGGAGGAAAAATAGCTAGGCTTTGTCGTCAGCTTCAACATGTCGGAAGTTTGGGGAGGGAATAGAGGAGGTTGAGAGTCTAGATCTCAGCCAGGTCCCAGACTAGACCCACCACTTTTTCTGCTCATCTCTTGCCCTTCCCGTTCTGAACCTGCCTTGAACACTTTCCTTAGATCCAGGGGCAAGGCCTTTCGGACTAAGCATCCCCCACAAAGCAAGAACTATGGAGCAGGAGGTGTGCTGAAGAACTGAGAGCTGAGGGAAAATGATGCTTAAGGTCACTGGGGCTGCTTCAGTCTCTATCTCTGACTAGCAGGTCCTCCCCTCCAGGGGTCTGTTAGGAGGTGTAACTAAAGAAGGAAAACGGATGAGTCTCATCATCGTCTCAAAGTATAGTAATGTCAGTTGCATAATCTCATTTTGTTCCCAGTGCCTCAGTTTCTTTCCTGTTCTGTTCATATGACTCTCAAAGATATAAGATTTTCTCCTTATACACCAGTGAGAGGTGGG